>NW_027176372.1:8534106-9134106 GCF_023349555.1 Cebidichthys violaceus
GAAACAGAGGGGGTTAAATACACCTGACTGCGTGTGTCTCTAATATTCCTGCTTCAAATGAGCTTTACAGATACCCTTGCATTAGAGGTAGATTAATTGAGGCCCGCCGCTATTACAGAATTTACGGTAATACTTCTCCCGTTGAACAGGGGATGCCAAGAGAATGAAACAATGTTACAGTTTGGACAGCACCTAAAAGCTACTGACAGCAGTCTGACCATATTTATCTGATTGAGAAGACGGTCCGGGTGCTACACGCTGATTAATGTCTTTACCTTGATTGTTGAGCGGCTTGAAGTGGAATGAATGTGGAGCGCATGAAGCCGCTGCCACGAGGAGCCGGCGCAAAGGAAGGCCGGTGGGGCAGAAGCTTAAGGATGTTCGGCCCTGTTGTGTGCTTGGATAGTTTGCTGGATGAGAGACAATCATATTTAAAAAGATATAGCCTAATGATGTAATTGTTTCGTTGTGCTATTGGATAAAGGAGAACAGCTGATATCATGATTGACAGCCACGAACAATGACAGCAAGGAAATAATGAGTGAGCATGCGTGAGGAGTGATGAGCAGATGTATGAGAAACAAGCTACGGGCTTAGGCATGTAAGTATAGTCTTCCTGACTGAACTTACGCTAGAGCTTCAAATGACAGCCCTGCGAAAGTCTGGCAACCTGTCCAGGGTGGACCCTGCCTTCGCCCAATTTCAGCTGGGCTCAGCTCCAGTTGGAGCAGTAAGCCATTTTGACTGTGATGCTGGGGTAGGGGACCTCCCCTACAACCACACAACTCAATCCATTATATACCTTGAAATCCATGATTTAAAAAAACTCAATATATTCAAACTCAATTTCACTCCATTACTATATAGCATCAAAAAATACCTGGACAGATGGAATAACCTCCCACTTTATTTCACTGGCTGCATTTCCAACATCAAAATGGTAATTCTATTTGCCATGACCTCTTTTAACCCACGCTTGGGCTGGTTTTCCTCTCTAAATCCTACATTCAACACACATTATTGGAAAGGCAAAAGGCCCAGGATAACTACACTTCAAAAACCGTAAACAATATGGCGGGCATAATTTCTACCACTACTTCCTTTCTCACCAGCTTAAGTGAATGTGTAACTGGACAAACAACTCCAAATCACCATGGCTTGACATTGAACTGACCATTTGGAAGGATCTCCCTCTTCAGCACATTGCATTCATAAATTCAAATCGGCTAAGACCCACAGCTGTTTCAAATTCAACACCATAAATACCATTCTTGCTGCTTGGTGGAAAGCAAATGACATACTCAACCTCAGACTATCCCCTTCCTCGATCCGATCTGGCATAACTCTATTTTCACAATCAACAAGAAACCCATACACTTCCACGCTTGGAAACAAATTCTGGCTCTACTCACCAGTTAGGTGGTTCTGGTCAGAAGTCATGGGAAAGCTGTCTAAGATTCTCAGTCTCAGCATCCCCCTCCCCCTCAAAATACCACTGGCTCAATCTTCTAGAAGAACTCACATTAACCCTACATCAAGGACAATCTAATTCCATTCAATAACGCCTTGTCCCCCTTCTGCAGTGCATCCAGAGCTGATTCTTCCCCGTACCATCTCGACCAGATCTTTCCAACCCCAATTCAACAACTAAAAATTTCAAAACAGTTTTTTTCTCTCTCTGTCCCCTCACCCCACCCCCTTTTTGATATTTGTTTTGTTGCTGTTGTTTGTTTTTTTTTAATACTTCTGGTATCCAACTGTGGTAAATACAAGTGCCCAGCTATTTTAGGAAATAACTGGGTCTTTTAAAAGACATCTAAGTATATATTTGTGACAAAATTTTTTTAGATTTATGACCAGTGGGCGTGGGGTTACGAGCCCCATACAGGCTGGCAAAGGCAAAAACAACTCAATGAGAGACAGACGAGCGTAAAGTTGTTTTTGGTCTTTTCATGTCATTATTTTGACAATACAAAGTACAGAAAAAAAAATAACTTGAGTTCATTGGCAGCTATATTTGTCTTAGAGGAGATCATCCAACATATACGCAGATTCAAGAATGTTTACTCTACTTTTAAGATGAGTAAAAACATTTCAATACAAAAACTTAACAAACGTGTCTCGGTATAGGTGAGTTTTAACAGAGGTGTCCTTAGTTGGTAGGAGTTACCAGGAGATACACCCGAGGGTCCCCCATTTGGACGCAGAGTACATCAAAACTTAGAGAGTTTTGTGTTAAAAGTAACTGGCAGAGAACCCACGAAGAACGAATATAGTGATGTTATAGTTCTGCAGAAACCTCAGCGTCCTGGGAACAACATGAACTAGGTCACTTCTACATGAGACAAACACATCTCCCATCAGCCAAGCAAACAAATAACAAAATATCATAAATCATACTCGATATGACTGGGACAGACCGGAGAAAACAGCTGCTACACTCCGTTAGCAACGTGCTACCTACGAACATGCAGCATGAAAAAGCACGAGCGCCTGACGGAGATTACGGACATAGTTTCCATTTCTCTCCCCGGTAAACCATCGCAGAGATATTCAGCTTCGAACACAAAAAGTCACACAGCTTTCATCGAATATTGTACTTACTTTTGGTCGAATCTCAGCGAAAAAATGGAATATCTCCGTACTTCCACTGCATGTTTGTCCAGCTGCTGGTGCTCCGTGTGAATCCGTTCGATTCGTGTCTCTCCGACACTCCTCGGATTCTTGGGAGGGTTGGAAGCTCAGCAAGTCAGATTTCAGAGCTGGACCTTTTTGAGCTTTATTGGCTAATAGTGCTGTCAATCATCTAGCTTTCAATTCCAGGCAATTCTATTGGCTCCTACGGTTCGAAGGATGTCTCAATGGTGAAAATCGGAGAAGGGGGGGCTGAGATACAGCCCTGAACAGAGAGTCGAAGCAGGATTTGACCTTAAACTAAATAACTAAAAAGGGCATAGAAAGAGCTTAAAACACTCAAAAAAGGTCCAATCTTCGGTCTATTGATTCAATGAACATCATGAGTGATACATAGAAGTGATATAGAGTGTTTTTGAATTTTAAAAATACTTTTTTATTCAAATCTTGGAGTATTTGATCAGTTTTCTAATTTGAAATGCTCTATATTTCATAAATGTTTCACTGTATCTATGTATAGCTGTGTATATAGAGCCTATATCAGTTGTTCTAAGAGCCCAGCATATTAAAAGTCTTGGATACCCATACTTTCCAAAAAACAATACCCTAAAAGTGCTGTTTTTCAAGATCGAGCTTTTGAGTTTTCCAAGTTCTGCTGTGTTCCATCCTTATCTTATGTGAACCAGTAACATGTATTCTGATAGTTCCATGATTTTTCTCATCTCAAAAATATATAAAAAAAGTTTTTTTTTTTTTTTTTTTTTTTTTTTTTTTTTTTTTTTTTATACAATTAATTAGGTATTTCTTATCTTTATTCGAGCTGAGGCCTGCAAATAGGCCTCGTTTTTTTAAGCACATGCATTACATTCTGTGGGAAAATGGTTATTCATTGGTGACAATGAGCTTATTAAAAGATACCGTTTGCTACAAAAGGAATGTTATTTGACTCTACCGTATGCAATCCCGCAAGAGACATAATGCTCTCTGCAAAACCCAGGTGCTTGCAGACGTATGCTTATGCTTAACTTAAGCATTGATCAAACTTTGATTGCTCTTACAGTGCAAATATTAACATTTTCATAGTGGGGACATCTTGCCTCACCTAAAACGAAGAACGCCTTCAATAACGTTATTACATATTTATTAATTATATTACATTTCTTAAGCTTCAGGTGGGCGCTACATCACATAGCAAAAGCCATGTATTAGATTGGTGTAGCCACTAAACTGTCTTCTTGCAACAACATTGAGATGCATAAGAGTGGGTCTGATTCAGCTTAGTAAATGATTGATGCCCATTTATATGTATGTTCGCAATATTGTCATACAGCCGCTGAAGGGTGCTTTGTGTGCCGGTATCAAGATGCAGCAGGCCGCGCTAGCCGAGAGGTATTTGATGCCTTGGGAGTATTTTTTACAAAATAGCTTGCAAAGTTTCCCAAACCATACCTTCTTCAAGCCACAGTTTCCAGCTGATCCAACGCAGTTTGAAATATTTACTCTGTATTTGCAGCTTTCCAAACTTGCAATAAACCTTTTTCACGGCACTCGATTTTTTAAGCAGGACAAGGACAGGGGATACATTTTTTGGGCTCAGGTTATTGCCATGCTGTTTTTTTATTTAGGAGGAAAAAGGAAAGTAAAAATGTGATTGGAAAGGGCTGAACAGGATACGTCACAATGATGAGATACAATTTTGTATTCAATGTTCAGTTGTTGTTGTTGTTGTTGTTGTTTTTTTACAGCCTAATGCTTTTTAGTAAATACCATTATGATACATAAGGCATTTACTGGACTATTTTGCTATGACTTTGGAGCATAGATCAGGCTTTCCTTTCTCTTCGCTTATCCTCTCTTTTTTTTCAACTTCATCCCTTTTCCTTCCTCCTGTACTTCCCCCAAATCTCAGAGGTACGCTTTGGAAAACAAATATCTCAAAGGCCTGCACGCTTCTCTCCGAAGAGAAACTCTAACGCTACTCTTAGTTCAGCATCATTTCTTTTTCCTCGCCTTCTTTTTTCTTTCTCATCTGTTTGGATCTATCAATTTTACACCATCCCTCACTCTCTACCTCCATCTTTCACTCCTTTTTGTCTTCTTTTATTCCTCCCTGAAGTGGGGAAGTGATGCCTTTGAAAACAAATATCCCAAAGCTCCACTTATTTTTCCTCTCTCTAACGAAAAAAACAAAACTTTCAATAACGATATCAGATCATCTGCTGTTCGGGGAATGAGGGGAACTAATGGTGTACAAAAGAGAAAGTGATGAAAAGACAGAATTGATTGAGAGAGTAAGTAAGAAAGAGAGAGAGAGAGAGAGAGAGAGAGAGAGAGAGAGAGAGAGAGAGAGAGAGAGAGAGAGAGAGAGAGAGAGAGAGAGAGAAGACAGATATGTAGAATAAGAGAAGAACCCTCTCAGGCTTCTAAACCATCTGTTTTATGGAGCAAATTTACTTACATACTTCCCTTGAGGACTGGTTTATGTGTGCACACTAGCAAAAGGGCCACCAGCTGTGTGTGGGTGAGTATGTGGCTGCTGGGGATATTCTTTATTTGTGTCACACCATTGGGTTCCTCCATCGCTGTTTTCAGCTGACATCGACCTGATCTTACTTTAAGAAGTAATCCAACGGAACACGTCCTCAAATTGAAGCTCTAAGCCTCACCAGGCGTGACTTTTATGCAAAAGACATCTGTCTCTTCAACCTAAATCACAAATGGAGAAGACGATCGCTGCTCATTATACCAGCACAGTGGCCGGGCAAAAAAACAAAAACTGTACGTTTCTGTAAACCACAAATACGTTTTTGCATTCGGTTTAAATCTTTCCATTTTAAACATTTTTGTTCTGAATCTTTATAGTTCTAGGGGGTTTCTGAACTCTCAAATAAATATGTGGTGAGCACCAGGAAATAGCAAACCACCAAATCGGCTTCTAATGGTGTTGGCCAAACCTAAACCACCTGCAACCCCCTTTGCAGTTTGCCTACTAGGCAAACAGGTCAGAGGATGATGCCGCCAACATGGGACTGCACTACATCCTGCAACAACCCGATTCCATATGCAAGGGTCCTGTTTGTGGACTTCAGCTCAGCATTCAGCACCATAATCCCAGGTCACTGTACCAGAGTCCACCTCTTCAGACACCATCAGGAAAAAAAAGGCCCAGCAGAGGATGTAGTAGTGCTGTAGAAAAAATTAAATAACGTATTCAAATTTCTTCCATCTGGTAGGCTCTACAGAACATTGTGCGTCAAAATAACCAGACACGAGAACAGTTTCTTCCTTCATGCTGTCACTCTGAACACTTAAATAAGTCATATAGTGTCAATAATCCTGTAACCACAAGCATCCATATATGTACAAATTATAAATTACACATGTATTTGCAAAAAAATACACTCTTCTTTAACACACATTAATATTACATTCATATCCAAGTCCCCTTTCAGTCACTGCGCCACTGTAAATCATTACGTACCACATACACAGTGTTGGAGGGATACTTTGTGAGTTTATGTAACCTTTTATCTTTTTATCTCCAGGTGATGAGCTTTTTCTATTAGCACTGTCGAAGCACGACGCATCACCAATCAGCACGCTGCTGTCGGAGGTGCAAAGAGTTGAAGCATGCCTCCACGAGAATCGTTTCAACCCAGGATGAAGTTGTTCCCCTTAAATAGCTTCAAAGTTAAGTAAACAACATAATCTGCATCACTGTCATACTCATATTTTTGGAGCTGCCGATTCTAATGCTTAATTGGCATTGAGATACATTCAAACCTGAGGCACTGTTGCTGTGGCAGAGCCAGATTGAGATGCCTTCAGTCTTTTTTTTTATATGCATATTGCTCCTAGCTGCCATGACATGTTTGATATTATTGAAATCCCCCATAATTCATTTTGAATAGTGTGTAGATGTAAGAAAACACATGGCGGTACAATCTGTCAAAGTCATGGGGGTAACTCTTAGACTATTAAATATAAACGCTGCATAGGTTCAAATGTAAAAGAAGCTCTTCTAGAAAGGCAACTTGATTTTAATTGTCTTAATAGTTGGTTCCTGGAAGAGCCTGATATTAAACTAGTGTGGTAGTTGCATTATACACACCCACATTACAATAGTAACTATCATCAAGTCCTGGAATACAGTGTGATAAGTACACAAATAAATGTTTTTTTCTAAAATGTAGAGAGAGGGGATTCCCTGTACTGGTTTTGTAAAGTTATCTACTGTGAATTAATGGTGGCTGAGAAGGGTCAAACAAACGCAAAAGCCATAATGCAAATGCAAAGAATCCCGGCAGGCGCAAGCTTGCTGTGGCGCCACTTCATCGAGCTTCCCAACTCAAATATTTTATTTGCCATACATTTTTATGTTTGATGTGTGTGAAATTTATAATTGAGTGTAGTTGACATTGATCAGTGGCCACTTCAGCTATATAACAAGTTTGTAACCTTGATGTTGAAATTAAATCTATGCGGCGAGGATTGGTCTTGGCCGCAATTAATTAGTCTCTCCCTCAACAATTTATAAACAAATTCAAAAACAATTCATAAAATAAATCGGGATCTTGTCTGCTCAAGACAGATGCTCGGACAGCAAGAAAATGGTGGCCTTCGGTGGATTATTATTATTTTTTTTGATGGTGAGGTTCTTTTCTTTTTTTTATGCTTTCAGCAAGGATTTGTTGTTCACAATGTGGCATAATCAGTGAAAAAGTAGGGCGAAAGTAGGGGAAAGATAGTCTCCTGGACATGTATAGTCAATGCCTGTACTTTCTCGCTACTTCTTTTATTATGCCTTTATCATTATTTTCGGTCATAATCATTAGTGATTGTATTGTTATTGGGCACATTACTTGGCCAATGCATCTTGTAAAGCAGGCCCATACTACTTCAGCTTAAACATTACAGGGTTAAGGTGGTGCATTTGTAATTTACCCATAGTGTTAATACTAAATGTGATTTCCTGTGTTATTTGTAGCCTATAGTATCGCTCTATAATATATTATTGGATACCTACAGCCGGAAATCAACAGCAGCCAGTCAGACAGGCATGTATGCATGAAGAGCTGATGCATGTGAGCGATTCAGTCAGGTTTTTGGAGGACGGCTCCCCATCAGGATGCTAAATTATGCAGCAAGATAAAGAGACACATTCTGAATTGCAGCAGTGACTGAAAGATACCAGAAGATATTGGAAAATATGAAGGTTTTTGACTTAAAATTATGCATCATTTTGGAGCATTTTTTTTTTAATACAATAGATAATGCCCAAAACAATTCAATTTTAATTCATCTCAATGTATTTTCCCTATAAAATCATACACTGTAAATCAAAAAGAGCAGATTTAGAAAGACTTAAATAATGTCAGTATTATGCCAAAGTGTAAAATGTAGAAGTGCAGGTAATGTGTACCAGTGAGTACCAGCCAAATTCAAGCACTGTTTTGGGATTGAAATGCGTCAGAGGACACAAGACACATACCTAGGACAGACAGTAAAAAGTGAATGTAGTCAATGTGATGTCACTCATTGGTTTGTGGACTACACTTCTTAAGCCTAGACTATGGCATTATGGCCATCGACATCTTGGTTTTTGGTCATCGCCAAGATTGTTTTAGGCCATCGCCATCGTGGTTGTTTGCCATAACATACACTACACACACCACTGTATGTAGATGTTACATTATGAGAACAAAGAACTCCAGTGATTTCAACTCTAAGCAATATACAGTAAGGCCTGTTGGAAAAACAGGCCCCAGTGAAGCTACACTGCATTGTCGATATTTTTGCCACATAATTGGATCTTAAATCCCGTATAACAGCACAGAGATACATATACTGTCACAAACTATATTTGATCAAATGTGAGTTCACAAGAACTAACTTGAACCTGAAAATCTACAAATTCATTCATGTTTATATATATATATATACACACACACACACACACACACACACACACACACACATACATGTATATATGTATGTGTGTATGTATATATGTATGTGTGTGTATATATATATATATATATATATATATATAAAAAACTAATATCCCTTTGACAAAAGTATGTATAGTGCCATATAATTACTGTTGTCTTTTATAACTACACAAAGCTATTAAACTAACATCGCCTTAATGAAAACTGTACAAGATTTTTATCAAAAAACTAGAGACCATTAATCTGCAGTGTTTTTAATATGCATTTACCACAAAACTCAGAGGCTAATACAGCTATTAGTGCTAGATACCAGTTCTGCCGAAATAATTGGGGAATTCATTTTAGTCTTTGTCAAGCTTTCGTCTGTTTACAGTCCAGCTTCAGTGAAACGAGCCCGGGATCCTAATAAATGATGGACTCCAGGGAGAAGCTCATTAAAACACATCATTCTCATAGATATCGTTTCACAACCCGTGTGTCCGCAAGCAACAACAAAAAAGCACATCATGAAGTTATGATTATGAAGGCATATTATGAATCATTTATCTTAAATGAATTAAGACGTTTTAACAGATTCATTTATGTTGTGACAAGAGCAGCGTTTTGAATTTCATTGAAGCGATAACTCATGTTGACCTGTTATTGTCTAAGGATATGAGCTTTACTTTACAAGGATATTAAAAAAGATCACACCAAAATACCAGGATAGAATATATATAGATAATGATTTAGCAGTGTTTATGTATCCAGCACAAAGAAACAGTCTATCAGCAGCACAAGGAGCTCATAGCGAGCAAGTTAATATACATTGCATTTATGTTGTTTAATGTAGTTGTTGGACGACTTTATTGAAGGAATAAATCACGTGTTGCTCTGTTTTATTAGATGATTAGCTTTTTTATTGTATGGGAATTCATTCTCTATAGGGCCACAAAACAGTGTGAGTTAAGACACTGGCTGTGGTAGTCTGTGGCGTTCCTGTGTGCGTGTTTGTGTGTTTATTCCCTTAAGCTTTACCAGTATCTATGATGGACAATACAACAGGCTCAACAGCATTAAAACAGAGTTGGGGAAGAAATCCTTCTCTCAATCAGCACGTTTCTGTCTATATCTCTCTTGCTGTTGTTGCCATATGGTCACTTTAGATTCTGTTTTAAGTGCACATATATATTTATATGTTTAATCCATGGGAGGCAACGTTTCTTGTATGATTTGGGCAGGGCTACAGACAAGTGTTTCAATAAAATGATCAAAAAGGGCAGTTTTACCAGATATTGCAGTATTAGTGCAGTCATTGTTGGAATGCTGATTCAGTTTTTTTTAGAAAAAACGGATGCTTAACTCTGGGACTCTCTTTTAATATCAATCGCAACCATTTATTGACAAGTATGTTACACATATAAGGAATTTGACGAAGTGAATGGTAGATAACAATAAACAGTTAACACTAACAATAATCGAGAAATATTGAAATTTACAATAAAATATGGTAAACAAACAAACAAACAGATAACAGTACGTGAAAACAAGTATATTATAAGAGTGATAAGTGCATTTTAATATAGAAAGGATGTGCAACAGTAAGAAATTGTCCTGGGGATGTAAGAGTCAGTGAGGGTCCCAGGCTTCATTGATGAAGCCAACTGCAGAAGGGAAGAAACTGTTCTTGTGGCGTGAGGTCTTGGTCCTGATGGACCGCAGCCTCCTGCCAGAGGGAAGGGGCATGAACAGTTTCTGTCCAGGGTCGGCTACAATCTTTCTTGCTCGCTTCAGGGTCCTGGAAGCGAACAAGTCCTGGAGGGATGGCAGATTGCAGCTAATCACCCTCTCAGCAGAGCGAATGATGCGCTGCAGTCTGCCTTTGTCCTTGGCAGTGGCTGTAGCGTACCAAACACTGATGGAGGAGCAGAGGATGGACTCAATGATGGCTGTGTAGAAGTGCACCATCATTGTCTTTGGCAGGTTGAATTTCTTCAGCTGCTTCAGGAAGTACATCCTCTGCTGAGCCTTCTTAGTGATGGAACTGATTGTTTTAATACATTAAAGTCACAAACTGGGGCTACTTGCCTCCCCTTTGAACATGCTTGAACCTAATTGTTTACCCTTGCTGAAATATGATCCATATAATTTTACTATTAAAATTAAAATACATATACAGTATATACAGTATATCAAATATGTGACATGTCAGAACTAGTGCAATGCTAATTCAGCCATTTAGGGAGCAAGCTTAGCTCCGTGCTGTCAGGAACTGCTCATCGCTTGTTGGTTCTACAGAAGTGAATAAGAGTTTGGTTGTAATGTTCATATATCCACCCCCGTTGCAAAGTGTATTAATATTGAATGTTTTGCCAAGCATGAAGTAGATTGGATGAGTGGTTAGCGAGATATGCGAGGGACACACAGACAGACAGAGATTCCTTGCTTCTTATTGCAAAACTAGAAAATGCATTTCCTGCTGAAAATGCGTTGGAATGCTGAAAGCTGAAATTAATTGCAAAAACATTGCTGAAAATACAGAAATGGGAGACTACCTGTCTGAAAAATGTTGAAGCCTGAAAGCATTTAAACTGCACTGCTGAAAACCCTTCTCGTTGAAATGTCTAACTATGGTGTCTGTAGCTGAAAGTATGAGAAAGAAGAAGGCTTTGAAAGTTGAAGAAGTTTAACAGGATTTGAAGATTTTCTCCATAGATATCCCAATCAAAACAAATTGCAAAAAGCTTAATAATTGAAAAAGCTTAAAGATTACAAATATGAAAAGTCATATCACCCCTCTCCTGAAAGAGCTGAACATTTTGATATTCGAACGGTTTCTGTGGCTTAAAGAATTTCAGCAGAAGTGATAATTGTAATAGTAGTAGAAGTATTGTTAGTAGTAGAAGTATTAGTAGCATTAGAATAAGTACTAGTAGAAGCAGTAGTGATATTTGTAGTAGTAGTAGTAGTAGTAGAAGTTGTAGTAGTAGTAGTAGTAGTAGTAGTAGTAGAAGTTGTAGTAGTATTATAAGTATTATTAGTAGTAGAAGTATTAGTAATTAGAAGAAGAATTAGAAGTAGTTGTATCAGTAGTCGTAGTAATAGCTGTAGTAGTGGTCGTAGTATTTAATATAACAGTAGTAGTAGTAATAATAATGGCAGTATTTGAAGTAGCAGTAATAGCAGTAGTACTAGTAGCAGTCATACTAATAGCTGTAGTAGTATTAGTACTGGTAGTAGCATGAATAGCAGTAGTACTAGTAGCAGTTGTAGTATAAGTAATAGTAGTGGTGGTAGTAATATTGATGGTAGCAGTAATAGCAGTAGTAGTAGTAGTAGCAACAGCAAAAGTTGTAGTAGTAGTAGTAGTAGTAGTAGTAGTAGCAGTAGTAGTAATACTAGAAATATTAGCAGCAGTAGTAGTAGTTGTCGCAGTATTAGTAAGAGCATTAATTATTTCAACAAAAAAGCCTAATTTTGAGCTTAATGTTTAAATACAGTTAATCCATGGGGCTTTTATTTTGAAAGGGTGGGGCTGGGTGGGGGAGAGAGGAGGAGAGGAGACATAATCATAATGTTTGACACATAAACAGAGGTTATTAAATGACAGGCTTCATCACAAGCATTCCAGTTAGATTACACTCTGTGTGGATTTTATTTTGAAAGGGTGGGACTGGGTGGGGGAGAGAGGGGGAGAGCAGACATAATCATAATGTTTGACACATAAACAGAGGTTATTAAATGACAGGCTTCATCACAAGCATTTCAGTTAAAATTCACTCACTCTCTGGGGCTTTTATTTTCAAATGGGGGGAGGGGAGACAGAATCATAATGTTAGAAGACACCATTTACTGCTGGTTTGAAGTTATAGAAAAAATAAATAAAAAGGAGATGACTTATGATTTGGATGACAGGTTGGTCATCAGTGCCTTTAACACCTGGGCCTAGACTCAGGTGATTCTCTCTCTCTCCCTTTGGGCATACCCTCTGCTCATGTGTTGCATTGGTTCCCTTTTTTTTGGAATACATTTTACAACATTCACAAACACACAATTGGCTCTCACACCTGGCAGCACTGACGACAAGAACTCACCAACTGGAGGATGAATGATTCAGAATCCCCGGTCCTTTCAACCATTCGACACCCAAGACACCAACACGATTGTAGTCTTTAAAAAACAAAAAGTAAATCTTACCCAAACTAACTTTCAAGTCACTCTGAGGAAAAAATGACACTCTAAATCAAAGCCCCATGCGCCTGCCTGCTGGGAGCAAATCTATGGACCACATCCATGAACAGTGTCCAACCCTCCAGCTAAGCTGAGGCTTCTGAGCCTCAACACAACTGTGCAGCCATCGATTTGGCTGGAGGACATAGATATATTCACTAGATAGATTCTCCTGCTGTCAAGATCTTCTGTTTCTCTTTGTCTCGTCTTACATTTTTTCCTTCACTCTGTTTCTTCTTGGTTCTTATTCACCCACATTATTGGTAAACCGGCGGTTGAAGAATTAAAAAAAACAACACTTATGAACGATGTAAAAGTCTGACACAGAAAAGCTTATCCAACTTGTTTTATGCAGTTTTACACAATATGATTCCTGCAATCACACAAGCACATAGCCACGTATTTAAATGTGCACTAAAGTACAGGCACTCACTGAGTTTATACGTGCATACATAGCTTTTACAGTTTCACCCTCTGTATATACAGACACCCTACGTAACACACAGTTCCCCACTCAGTATGTCACTGTGGCAACATTTAATGGTGTGCAATTATTGGCTGTGGGCATGGGGAAAGTGGTAATTTGTCTCACTGCTGAGTGTGTGTGTGTGTGTGTGTGTGTGTGTGTGTGTACACATGTCCAGCTTCCATTTTTATTTTAAGAGAAAGACAGAAGACAGATAGAAGCCAGGAACCAAGGCCAGACCTTGTGCAAATATGTCAAATAGGAGATTGTGTACCCTTCACTACCCGCACATTAAGTTCTACGGTTGCAATGCCAGAGTGCATTTAGTAATTTAACACAGTGTATACTCTCCGTTGGCCATTAGATATTCAGAAGAAATTACCAAGAGCATAATAGAACACTCTTGACCTGAGGGCTGACATGTTTCTTTGGCTAAGAAAATCTCTCACCAACGTAATGCAATCTGGCTTCAACAACGAGGTAACACACTGACTCCTCAGCTGCCATACATTTTGTGGGGCTAATGTTTCGCTCCCTAACTTTAAGACATCAGGATTGGTGCCATTTATAGGGGGTGCTGGTAATTTGAAGGGGGGGGGGGGGAGCATAGACTGTATAACAAACTGATGTAGTCAGCGTGAAGTCACCCATTGGTTTGTAGAGTCATTTTCTCATAGACTTCCATACAATTTGACTTCTTTTTTGCAAGCGGAGGAGTTGCTCCCTGCTGGTCAGTAGAGAGAATGCAAGTTTTAAGACACTTCCACATTGGCTTTACTCGTCAGAACCGGTCGTTGCTGCCTGGGGGAATGTCATCCCCTGTTTTAAGGAAAATACATGCAGCTTGTTAACCTGCCACCCCCCTTCTCCACCCCCTCATAGCAGAGAGTGCAGGGGTAGAGGGGTTATTTAACTATGTACATTAATCTAGTCAGTGAGTCATTGATATTTTATTTGACTGAGGTTTGTGCAACTTAGAATCTGTGGCCCCCGACCACGGCTCTGAAATATCAGCAGCCTAACTGTGCATGTGCATTGATAAATCAATGGCGCTGTCCGTGGTGCTGAAATAGCAGACATATTTTCTGTAAGTCCTGACCCTCTGTCAATCTTTTAAGGTGAGGTTTGTTAGTGTTGGCCGTATGGAACCGATCTGCAAGTCCTCCATTAACCTACGTTTCTTTCCAGCAACATGGGTACTTATGTTACCTATGTTGCAGGGCGGAATCACTGCAGGACAAACATAGCAAACATATGTCCCTCTACTACTGTTGCTCTATAATTGCTATCTTCATGGGGGTGTGAAGTAAATAAGTATAAATTAAACACTAGTAGAAGGCTGATTAGGCACATGCAACCAAGTAAACATATGAAGGAGCATTATCAGATTTTGTCAATAACAGCAGAAAAAACAACAACAATGATGATGAAATATTAAAGATAAAATGCTTCTGTGTTCAAACAGATGTTTGAATTTCTAGGGAAAACTGACAGCCCCACTCCAGTGGAGCTGCTCAGACTATGGTAGGAAGAGAACAGGTGTAAATCATAAAATGAATGATGGCTGGGTTCCATTAAGCTGCTTCAGTTTCAGGTTCCTGGCGTTGTTACGTGCTCGCTCACTGTCAAGCTGTCACGGCTTACTGGGACGCTTGAATAAAACAGAGCCATCGTTAACGACATTTGTGTCAACTGTGCTTTTCCCCCGCTATGCCAACTCAAAATGGCTGCTGGAGGAAAAAAGGCCTGTTGGCTCTCCCGATGATAAATTAACACTTAGGTAAAGAAAAATAAGAAGAGCAATCAAAGCCAAAAGAATAGTGTGAGGTCCAAAGGCAGCCAAAAGCACATTAGAACATGGGGAAGAGGCGCAGAATGCAACAACAAGTGAGACGTATGTATATATATGAGGCAGACAGATGGCACAGTGAAACACCTCATTGCTTTGCTTTACATTCTGACACAAGCATGTGTTTGTGCGTGAAAGATAAGTGTATGTGTGTCTGTGTGTGGGAGAGAGGGGGGTGGAAGTGAGTGGGTTTGTGTTTTTAAAGCAGATTGAAACGGAATGTCTCACTCTCCGTTGCCTTAATGGCTGAAATTGGGTTGTATTGTGAAAGATGATGGCTTTCTTGCAATACACACACACACCAACATATGTACGGACGACACACTTGTGCACACACCCACACATGTATATGTAAGTGGTAGATAGGAATGCATAGATATCACGCTGGCTGGATAAGCTCACAGACTATAGTTATTAATTATACATGTATTTACGCTGCAGTGTCATGTCAAAATGGCTGCTGTGAAAAAAGGGCCTCTTGCAGGCACAGTTTAAGGGCTCCACATGGCAATAGACCTTTTGTTTATTAAGTCACGTCATAGTAGGAAAAGCACAGGTGTGTTAAATAATAAGGGATGGCCCTGGTATTGTGCATAAATCACCAAACTTGAGGCTTCATAACGGCAGTCCACAAACCAATTGGTGACATCACGATGATAACGTCCACTTCCTATATACAGTCTATGGTTTTGCCTCAGTCAAATCAAACCATACTGCTTTCCACGGTCATCCAACCTGGACAACAGTAAATGGCGATTGATGTTAGTTGTTTTGGTGATAACTCATGTCAGTGGGGCTGCAAAGTGTTGACGCAGCTCACTGGTAAGAAAATGTAGCAGCTTAAAAATGGATGAGGTAGCTAGGTATCTTGTTCTTGTCTGGAGCTGCTGGGCGGGAGGGACCATTACACCCAGCACTGCTGCTGGCCACCAGCCCGCTGTTGGCAACATTTGTTAATTTTTTGTTACCAGTGTAGCATTAGGAAATTATAGCTAGGTTGCTAGCTATAGCACTGTGCTTTCCTGCGCTGTGACAAGTGTGTGGATAAAACATTTACATTAACTGTGGCTTGTTGTGCTACGTAATGATACTACTCCGCTGTGTTTGCAAAACCTCACTTCAGTCACTTTAGTTCATACAGTTGTTAGCCCCATTCAACGGTCACAATGGCAATGGTACATACAGTTGTTAGCCCCATTCAACGGTCACAATGGCAATGGTACACATTAAGATGGCTGCTGCTCTGTGTCCCGCTACGATGATTTGAATGGGAACGTCCGTTATACTCCTATTCTATTTCTATGTATCAAACTCACAAACCTCTTTGGAGTAAGGGCGTTGCTCTGCTAGGTCTATATTTGGTCAGTTCGGACACATTTTCACCAGGCAGCACTGGAAAACTAAGACAGGCATAACAGGAGGAGCAACGGCTTCAACACTGGGAATGACAAGATCACTGGACAAGGCACAGTTGGAGCAGGTAGGGAACTGGAATAAGGAAGGAAACACTATGATGAAGACAATGAGGATTGGCACCACAAAGGCAGGGCTGACGGGGCTGGACACTAAACAGGTGCACAAGGGAAGACATGCTCGTCAGGGCTACAGGAACACACCTCTTTGGTGCTAACTGCTTATTGCAGTGTTTTTTTCCTCTTTCCAGAGATCTGTTTTTCAAGTAGTCGTGTACTTTCACATTTCTTTATTTTTTTTCCATTTGAATTAACACATATTTAAAATTACACATTACATGATCAGTATACAACCTGGGCAACATGAATGAAGAAATCATTCACCAGTTATTTTGAATGAGTTTGCATATTTCTCTTTTACATCAGCAGTCTTATTGGTTTAATGCATAATTGAAAGGATTCTTAAAGATAGTGATGCAAGAACACTGAGCTGCTGTTCAACTGTTATCTTACATTAAAAAAGCCAGCTTCAGTGTAAGTAGTGTAATGTCAGGAATTGTGTCTTCAATTGGTGGACACAATGTTTTACTTTTTGCTTGAATGTCATTGCATTCCATCTAAATCAGTGTAAATGGTACTAGTGTTGATAAATCCAATATTTATCTGTACTGTGTATACCCACTAATAAGCCAACAGATGTGTAGCACTACTGCAGGTAAAATCCGACAAAGATTACCATAAGTTTCTTATGCTTTTTATGTGTCGTACTATATAAATTGCCTTATGACTTCATGTTCATTTTGTAGGGTAATTGATGTAAGTTTTTTATTTGATGCTCTTTAACAGTTTCGTTAACAAAGAGGCTTTCCTTAGTATAGTACACTAAACGTAACATGAAAATAACAAATGTGGAAGGAAAGCCATCAAAGCCATGCCATTGCCGCACAGTCACACCAGAGCGCACACTACAATCCTCCCTCCTATAAAACAGTTTGCTCCATCTGTCAGTCTAAGAAAAAGTAAATCTACAGAACAGAATGAGGTTATAACAAACTTGAGTCTTAAGTGAATGTTTGTAAAGAACAGTGTAGCAGGTGGACTCAGATGCAGGAGACTGCAGGCAAAAAGGAAGGAAAAATATCTTTATTCATGGTTTGTGCAGAAAAAGAAAAAGATAACATCAGAAAACAAAAACAAAGAGTCCGCCAAGACTGAACTGAAAGGCACAAATTAATCTGACAAGAGGTGAAGTGCAGGTGGAGAGATGGGTGGAGCTCAAGTGAGGGAACAAGGTGATTATAGGGAGGGCTTCGAGCTGATAGGCTGTGTAAAAACACTGGGAACAGGAAAGTAGCTGATTGGCTGGGAAAGACTAACAAGGCTAATGCGAAGCAGGTGTGTGGATGGACAAAGAAAGTACAGGAACACTGGAGGAGAAAAAACTTTACAGAAAAACATTTTTAAAAACAGTTTATTTCTAAAAGACCAATGCAGCGCTGGTATCTGATCAGGAAATTGGATTCATACAATCTAAGCAACAACATTGAGACTGTTTACAGAAGTTTTGATGAAAGTGTTTGAACTTTTAATATGTGCACCTTGGTGCTATGAACAAAAATAGACTGTATAGAATTATAAAAATTGACAATAAAATGATTGTGAAAAAACGAAAGCAAGTTGGATGTATGTATATAAAATGCAGGTGAAATAAAAACCCTGACAAATGCTGTTGTTTGGTACGAAAATAAAATTCAACACTGCACCACTCTCAATTACGTTTAGAGGGTAGCTTATTTTCTTCATGACCAAACGGTTGCACTCTTAAACCACTTCAAATACTTAGTTAACGGACAAATAATATCAAACTAAACTACAGAATGAATTTGTTAGAAATAGTAAAAACATCATGCTTTGGCTTAAAAATGACTACCAAATTGAAACAAAACCACTAAAATACAACAAACACTTGATTATGTTAAGGCAACAAAACCATGTGTCCACCAGTGCCACCAACCATTTATCTTGATGCGCCTTTCACTACAGTAGTGGATGAAAACACATTTGATCATTAAGTCAACAGAAATTTACTTGTGCACGCAAAAAGTGTTTATGTAAGTGGAAATGTAGAACAAAATCCACTGATATGTTTGCTTTCAGTGCTTAATATTGTTCACTTCTGCAATATCCTTGAATGTAGTTCTAAAATAATACACAGCGCTTGGGTGAAAAAGCAGGAACAAGAAATACATAAACTATGCAGGATGACGATTTGCTTTAAAAACACTGCTGGAGTCCTTTTCTTCATTTAATGCATTCACACATTAATATTGTAACAGTGCGGAATCAAATGTAGCTGCCATTTATATTTCATTGCATTGAGTATATTTGTTTCACATATTTCTCCATATTTATAAGGTTTCTGTTAATTTCGCACTCTGCAAACAAAAGGAGGCAGTTGTGTTCTTCAATAGCCTTCAAGCTTTCATGTTTGTGCTTTACTTGATAGCAAAGACGATTTTTTTGTGTGGCTTTTCTGCAAACAGTAGTGCTTTTTTTAGACGTATGCTTCAGGGAACTATAAAGGCTTCAGAAACAACAGTAAGACTGTGTTAAGCAATCCTTCTATTAGAACTTTTAATTACACCTCTTTTCAGTCACATGAGTGTATAAAAATGCACACTTTGATCACTGACGGTTTCAGTCATTTGCCGTTAATTTAAGTGTACATAATATCGTGTATGCTTACAATGAGTACTTCAAATCCTGTGGTGTATTTTAAAATACATTCTTCACTACTGGCCATGTATCATTATTTTTCAGGTCAATTCCAATTATATCACCAGTGATACGCTTTTGTCTTTACATGCCAGCCTCATTTCCTGCGTCTTTTGATTGTTTGCAGAGAAACATGACATGTCACAAATGCAGATCTTATTAATAGAACAATATTTTGTGTCTGAACTGAGAGTAATAATTATTTCAGGACTTGCAAGAGAGATAAAGAAAAAAAGAATGGTCAAAATGGATGCCCTGACTTTTAGTCTCTGGTATAGTTCAAGCTGCAAAAAATTTCCCATAATGCAAGAGCTGCCACTTAGACGTTGACTTCACACCATGTGGCCCAGAGTGTAGCTAAAGTATAGCAATAGCGTGGTGTGCATTCAGTGATGAATGAAAGAATAAATGAAGTAAAGCAAAAAATGAATTTGTTAATTTAGAAGTACAATGCACATTAATCAACATAGCTATCCATGTGCCAGTGTTTGCACAACTGTAGTCCTTTGGCAAGATGTTCTGAAACCAAGGAATTCTTTTTTTAGCAGTTAAAGACCCGATTAGACTTTTGAAATTGTTTTCAATAAGGGTGAAGCGTGCTGCTTTTGGTTTTGCCGAGTGCCTGGAGTCCATCTGCTCTACGCGCCTCGCTATATTGCGGGAGCGCCCTGAACGCCTCAAGTTGCAAAAAAAGGCAAACGTCATTACTGTTATTTCCTATTGTCGAATCAATTGAATTGAGAGGCGGGCCTTTAATGATTGGCTGTTGCTATACACCCTCAGCTATTTGACTTTACCACATGTAATTTGTCAGAAAATAGCAGACCTGGAGGCTGTTGCTGGACAATATATGGAAATATCAGTTCTTGTGACTATTCACCAGGTTACAACCTCCGGTTCTGCTGAGTAAAGCCTATGCAGAAGTGTCTTAAAATTTGCATTTTGGACTCCGGTTGCAAAAAGAAGTCCGATTGTACAGAGTCTCATTCAAGTTATGGTAACTTCCGTTCATTGGTTGCGAAAAAACAACATGGCGATGCCCGTAATCCAAGATGGCGACGACAAAATGACTGAATTTGAGGCTTCAAAAATGCCGTCCACAGACCAATGGGTGACGTCACAATGATAACGTCCACTTCTTATATACAGTCTGTGCTATTCACCCTAATGTAAAGCAGTGTAAAAAAGTGGAGTCAAATTCCTGAACATTCTTGCTCACTATGTACAGATTTAATAGAGCAGCTTATATACGGCATGCTTATACTGTTAGACAGCATCCGTATCAGCAGGGTTAACTAGAGGTGCCACGCTGCTGGTAAAGGTACATTTAGAGTGGATAGCCATAAATCAACTAACTTGCTCAGATACTATTGTATGTCTATGAGCGTAAGATAGCTTTGACTTTTAAACGCAACATTTTGTTTGGCCTTTTCTCTAGAGAAATGAGTTTTGCTACGTGGGTGTTTTGCTTGACAGACTTTGTAAAACAAAAAGACAAACCTTTCCCAAAAGCTTGTATGCAGAGATAGCCCACACATACATACGCGTACACGGATTGTTCCTCAGTTCTAGACAGCACAGGACTGTGGTTTAGCTGCTGGTTTTAAGAGACATAGACAGAAACAGAAAAAGGAGAGAGAAATTGAGGAAAGTAGGAGGAAAATCACAAGACAAAACTAGGAAGAGAGAGTGAGACAGAAGTGACAGGAAAGCAAAAGGAAACAAAGAGGAACAGAGGAGCTGAAAGAGAAGGAGGATGTAAGTACAATATGTGTGTGGGCAATGAGGGAGGAAGTTATTTATGGATATGATATCGGATAAAAAAGTTAGATTTTCTTCTCTGGTCTATTAGAGAAACTAAGTGAGAGAGTGAGAAGAGGAAAGAGTTTTTAAATATGTATTCTTAAGCTTAATGTCATGTGGATTTTGATGCACAAGATAAGCAGCTTTCACCAAAGGAACATTCATCCTTCAGTTAACTAGTAGATGTGCTCTGTCATAGTCTCAACAATGCTGTTAGCTATGGATTAGAAACCATTTAGGAACTAATGACTATACAAAAAATATTATTTTAGCCAGCAGAAGTTATATTACTTTAGCAAAAAATAATGCATGTAGAAAGAAACAACTACACTAGAGTTCGGTTGAATTTTTCTGTGTGTTTTTCAGCCAACATGAATTCATGTTGATTTTGTCAGATGACGTCCGTCTCGCTCCCCACCAGATCTTGGCTGTGATGCAGTTTTGTATTTTGACAAATGTAAACAAGAAGAATAAGAATAAGATATTGAGCAGTTTAGGTGTTTCCAGCACCTCGAAAACTCACTAAAAGACACGTTCTATCTCGTCTAATCCAATCAACCTTTTAATTAAGAAAATGTGCTGTTTTTAATTGTTGTGACGTCACAACATCCAGCAGTACTCCAGGAATCCCCCACTCCTGACCAATAAATAGTCCCCTGTTGAAATTGTTGCTTTACCAATTAGTTTTTTTAATTAAACAGCCAAGATAAAAACATGTTAATAAATGAGCTTTAGAGGTGCCGGAAGGAGGATTTTGTTAGCTTCACATTGAGCCAGGTGAGCTCTTTCCCCCGTTTTATAGTACTTATGCTAAGCTAATCGACTCCAGGCACATTCTGAATGGTCGGATATGAACCTGCAATGAGGAAATCCTCTCTCCCCCCCCCCCCCCCAAAAAACAAAAGTGTTTTCTTTCTTTCAGCACAATTGTCTTCATATCAAAAACCTTACATGTCTACCAGGAGTTGTAAAGATGCTGATGCTGCCCTCAACGTGCAGGAGACAACTTCCAAAAGCGTCCCCAAACAATAAAATATGAGACTAAATTACTGAGACTTTTTCATTTCATATGAATTGAGTAAACCACATAGAAACCTGCATGATCTTGCAGAGGCAAAAAGCAACTCCCTACTTTTCAGTTTAAACCCTGGCCATGAACTTTTTGTGTACCCGTTCTCCAGTTCAGCCTTTTAGTCTAAAGACTCAGATACTTGTTCTTCCCCATCTTATATGTACTCTGTGAAAAGTGAAGCATTATATCCCTCCAGGCAAAAACAAGGAATTTGGAGGCAGCACATCTTTCAGAAAGATTCCCCCCCATCTTATGTTTTATTTAATTCTTTTTGTCCCTATGTTGTGGATGGGAGTAATTTCCATTGTCGTTCGACATCCACCCTTTTTCAGTCGCAGTTTTTTTTAGTTGTAATGTTTTTAGTATTTCTAATTCATGATTGAAACCTCAATTTTGCTTTGAGCAGTTTCAAACATTTACATTTATTTGAATCATAATTCAACCAGTCTGGCGTGGCGAAGACATTTGCTCCTTGCTCTTCTTCCAATTGAAGGTGAAGTGCCTTGCTTAAGGGCAACTTGATGGTAGTTATTTTAAGGAGGGGAAGGCAACACTGTTAGTATATATATATATATATATATATATATATATATATATATATATATATATATATTAGGGGTGTAACGATACACGTATTCATATTGAACAGGGCTCACAGTTCGGTACGCATTACGAACAATATGTTTGAATAATATTAAATTGCTTTTGAAAAATAAAATATAGCTGAAATTGGTGGAGCCACTGCGCTCAAACATGGCAACCCACCCGACGTAACGTGATGTCCTTCCCTGATTCGCCACGGTCCTATCACGTGACCGGATGTTCACAAACAACAACAGTCTTGATTACCGATCGACTACCAGGTGAAAAGTTGTGTTTGATACGATCGTCTCTAAAATCTTCCTCTATAAACTCAAACAGACACATTTCCTGGAAAGTTTTATTTTTCAGACTTAGTTACAGTGCTGCGGGACTCTCTCTCACCTCATATTTACTTTAATATCAACACTTACACACAAAGGTTTAATAGATTATGGGTCCATAAATGTGGTCAACACACGTCTCTCACTCATTTCCTCGCTGTCATTGTTTCTGTTCTCACTCGTAGCTCTGCAGGTGTCTAAAGTCTCTGTCCTACTGGAGAGCAATCCATGTTTTGTTCCTTTATAGTTTATGGTTGTTAACTTGTTGTACATAGTTGTACAGAACAAAATAAGCATTAATAAGAAAAGGAAAGTCCTCTGTTTTGTGTCTGTCCTCCCTAAAGCCACTAACCGTGACTTCAGACGTCCGCTCCATAGATCTGATAAATCCGCTAGACACGCCGCTCACTAATCGCTCCATTAACAGCTGCTTCCTTCGCAGACATGCAGACTTTAACTGAACAACAGCTGCTAGTAAAGACAACACGGTGAACAACACCTGTAATCAGTTGTTCATATTGAATTAACCTGGTAGTTGATCAGTAATCAAGACTGTTGTCGTTTGTGAACATCCGGGAACGGTCACGTGATAGGACCGTGGCGAATCAGGGAAGGACATCACGTTACGTTGGGTGGGTTGCCATGTTTGAGCGCAGTGGCTCCACCAATTTCAGCTGTATTTTATTTTTCAAAAGCAATTTAATATTATTCAAACGTATTGTTCGGTTCGTAATGCGTACCGAACCGTGAGCCCCGTTCAATACGAATACGTGTATCGTTACATCCCTAACATATATATATATATATATATATATATATATATATATATATATATATATATATATACACAAGAGCACTGTACTTCAACTTTATAGCTAAATTTGATTTCTACAGATTTCCCTGTCTTTCCTGTTGTGTCAATTGTCAAAGCTGTCAAAATGTATTCATCATTCAATAAACCAGACCTTCAGTGTCTAAAGTGCAATCACAAACTGTCCCAACGAGCCGCACTGTTAGAACCAAAATTCTCAAAGTCCATTTCAGACTAACATTCTGTTTGGTGGTTGAGTCAACGGTAATAAGTCATAATTTCACATTTTGAAAGCTATTTTGCTTTCTTACCAACAGTTAAATGGGAAATATTATCCACAAACAGATATCTGCAAATGAATAAAAAGTATGTAGGCAACGGGACAAGACTTTGGTATCGGAAGCATTGTGGTTGGTTTCCGTTCTGAGTATATTGACCAATCACGTTTGAGCTGGCTTTGGTTTCTTGCAGGTACACAAGACCAAAAACAGCATGATGCATTGGGCGAAACGGAATCTTGTACCAATCAGCTATCGTCTGATGACTGTTTAGCTGAAAAATAAACTGAGTGTAAACTGGCAGCTTGTGAAACAACTCCAGTTGCTAAGGGGACTGTAAACAATGATAGGTGCATGGAAAAAGAAGTGTTGGCCCAGATATTCATTCACCCGGATACAAGCTGGCTACACCTGAATACCAGAAATATTGGACGATGCCCCTAAATGAGACTAGATCTTCTCCAAACTGATGGTTTCTGAGATTAATGGGAAAATACCTATATCATTTCCGTTTGTGTACTGGTTAAACAAATGACACACATTGTATTAATTCGTGAGGATAATACGTGCTGGAATAAGTGATAAATAAGTGATAAAAAGACAGACATCTCAAATTCAGCAATTGGTTCAATGTGTGGGTGCAAGCAAGTTCAAACAGTACAAAAACTCTATTCCATAATTGCAGCATAATTAAAAGGATAGTTTTGGCGCCTGCCATCCAATAAAGCAGAGAATCATGTTCAGTTTTTTTACGAGAAAAAAAATATTAAAATAATTTAATAACACTCTGGTTATACACCAGCAGTTTAACTAAATGGCAAGAAGAATACAAAACAAAAAAAATCACAAAATAATTAAGAAGAGAAAGCATCCCTTCAAGCAGTTCATTTAAAATACTTACCAATACTACCTAATGATTTACAAGTGAGCCACACTATTCACACGTTTTCAAACTTGTAGTCTTCAGACCCAACAGAAGTAGTCACAACATTAACAACACAGACATAACTGGCAAATTGTGATGCAAAAACTATAGAGACTATAGTGTAAAAAAACACTCTTAATTAACCTTGAACTACCAGCAATACAAGAATCTGAACTTTTCACAAAACTTTTCCCGTCTGTTGGCCACTCTGAGGCAACCCTATAATAAAACATGGAACCTCTGCAGTGCCTACATCTCTATCGGCCTGCTTCTCTGCCCGTCCCATCTCCTGATTATCTATTCATTTCCCATTCCCCCTCTCATTCTATCTGATTCTCTGTCTGAGTTTCTTACCCCCCCTTCTCTCTCCCTCTCTTTCCATTTATATCAACAGAAGGCCAGAGAGGGTTAGTTGAATACCACTTTAATCTCTCCCTTTCTCTTTCGAGCCAGTCTTATGCTATAAGCCTCTATTGGTAGGCAGCCAGTGAGTGCTGAGTCTTGTGAGCTGCATCCCCTCTCGAGACTGTTTAATAGCAATAGCAATGCAACACACATTGCTATTCAGCAGCCGGGGAGAGGGAGAGAGGGCAATGATAGAGGGAACTATGGGAAAGGAGTGTATAGGACAGTGTGCCCCCTGAAGCCTTACGCAGCGTCGTGGAACAGTGGTGGTCATTCGACCTTGTTTGTCCTCCCTCATTCCATTTGGTTGGTTTTTCTGCTGTGTGGTGAACAGCAGCATTTTACTTAAAATGTAAGAATGCTTTCTTGTAAATTATTTGACTCTTTGACAAAAAAAAAATGCCGTCAGCACAATAGCATCTTATACCGACTTCTAGTGACATTTAGAAAAGGCACTCACAAGGTTCAATTAAAAAGAGTTGGCGACATCGACTGCATCACTACCAAACTAGGTTAGCTAACCCCTTTAGCTTTGCTTGTAGCTAGCCATCAAAAAGTCATATTATGTTGACAATTTTCAAATAGTATGTATTGAAGAAGAACTATATGGCAACATATTGATGCTAACTTGAGAGCAAAATAGTTCACGTTGAGGAGATCATTTTCAAATTTGAACAAGATCTTTTCCATGTTATTATGATATAGTCTCACAATACTAATACCTTTATGAACAGGAGAACAAAAAACATTTTTATTGCAAAAGCTTTTGGGTAAATTACCTACTGCAGTAAAGAAACCACATTGTGCTATCTGAAAAAAAAATCTGACATCATTTTGTCTCCATACCCAGAAATGCTGCCTCAAAAGAAAGCTTCCTTGGCCTCAAGACCAGGCCGTGGTGGGACATTCATTTGACATCCCAATCTTAAAGCTGAAATCTTGCAAGTAGTTAGCTAGCTCCATCAACTCTTTAAAAACTGAGTTACAGACCCCAGATAAATGTCAGCACAAAGCATTCGTGGCTAAAGAAATGTAACTGTTTCTTATTATACCACAGCCACATTTTTCTCTCTTCCACAGTACTGCCCACAGTGACATTTCAAGCAGTTTCGCCGCATCGCAGCGTTGAGCAGACCGCCGTGAACTCTACACATAAGGAAACAGCAGAAAGAGCAGTCTTACGCTGACAAGCTCTCTTTGACTTCTACGTTTGCTCCGGGGTTAAACAGCTGACAAGTGGGGCTGCATCCAGCGTTGGCGATGACGAAAACACACACACACGCACACACACAAATGAAGGTGGGATGCTGGAAATAATATACTATACACAAAAGCTGCACACACATTTCAGACACAGAGCAGGCTGGACTGACATGAATGAATATAAAGTGCTCTGATGTCACACGGTGAGGCGTGAGAGTGACAATGTGAAGTAGCGCAGTAAAAAGTCAATGTGAGCTTCAGGCTTCTGCCATCCATCACTTTGCTGTAGTAGTCTAAAGCGGCACGAGCGTACATGTTGTGTGCAACTAAGTGGAAAGACAGTTGAGTCCATACAATAGCTTCCGTTCAGACTCCTTTATGGTAAATAAAGAGCCATAGACACACAGCCACAGAAAGCATGTCCATCATTTTCACACAGCAGCATGGCACCTTAAGTGTTTATCCCTTAACACTAGGAGGACCAAGACAGTGTGATGGACCGCCTGGGCTTTTATGAAGCAAAAAATGACAAGCATTTAAGCCCATGACTTTTCCTAAATGTGTTTTTGATGTTGCCTGAGCATTTATTCCTCTGACCGCTATTGCCATTTTATACATTATTACCACTTAATGTCATTTTTTTTCATCTCACAATATTCCCTTTGAGATTAGCGCTGCCACACAGTAGAAAACAAAGCCTCTCAAATGGTTGACAAGACAGGAACTCAGCCCTCTGATTAGTCGACAGACTCCACCAAAAGGCATCAGGAATTTAAAGATGGCTAACAGCATGAAAAACCATTCGACACGAAAAAACTTATGACACTAGCTATTTTGAGTCCCATAAGTGCAAGTGTGGAACACCGAACACACACTCAACCCCATCTTAGCTACGTAGCAGAAGGGGAGGTTACAGCCGCCGTTGTGATTGGTCTGGTGAACACCGCATTATACAAACGTAACTATCACTAATCTGTTGTTGGACAGAAACTAATAGTATTGCTATTTGTGTTCATTCAGCAGCCTGTAATGATGTGGTACCGCTAGCGATCTAGTTAAAACCCTGTCAAAATGCTCGCACTGCCACAGACTAAGACGTGGACATACTGTGACGTCACCCATTGGTTTGCGGACTGTCGATTCAAAGCTTTGAGTTTGGTATTTTGGCTGCTGCCATCTTTGTTTTTGGCTGTTGTCATTGCTGTTGGTTTTGTGTATTACATGGAAGTGTGTGCTACCGAGTGACTAAAGAGTCAAGTGAGGACTCAGGTGACTCACACAACTAATGACACTCAGGTGACTCACACAACTAATGACACTAAGGACTCACTTGAGTAACAGTACAAACAATTCATGTGACTAATGACTCAGGTGACAAAATGTCAATGTTTTAGTTTCGCCACCAACAAAAAGACACCAACACAGGTCTACTTATGATCACGGTTTGTTTGATGCATTGTGTTTCCTGTGGCTTCTTGAAGATAAAAGCTAAATCCCTATATATATATATATATATATATATATATATATATATATTGAATGCTGAAAAAAAATGCCATAAATAACCCTATCAAAAAATAGGGCTTGGTTTCCTGAAAACCTATTGGATTTCAACTAGGCGAAAGTGTACTTCCACTTGCGTCAACTCTCTTTCTTTCTCTCTCTCTCTCTCTCTCTCTCTCTCTCTCTCTCTCTCTCTCTACTGTCTCTTCTTTGGAAAAATAATGTAGGTCTTAAAATAAAGATATGACTATTTATCCAATGCTATGCATGTGTTAGCTCTGCAGAGGCTGCCCCGTCCCACAACCATCAAGCCAATTACTTTGACAGCATCAATAACACGCACATGTAAGTCAACTTAAAACTATGAACATACACATATCCATATTACCCAGGCTGACCCACATGCTTGGCTATCTGTGTGCATGCGTGTTGTTTTCCCTCAGGTGAAGTCGTGCATGTCACTGAAGTGACAGGCATTAGCAGCACCATGTTTGTGATGAGATGAGAGCGAGAGGTGGCAAGAGAGAGCTGTGCGGCGTCTCTCCATTGAAGCACAGTGCGTGTTCAAAGGAAGCACACCTTGTCATGATTTAAATAAGCTCACATGACATGCGAATACAGATACAACAGCCGAGAGACGACAACTTCAAGAAAGAGTTGAGTAGCTCCTGAAGGAGCAGCGAGAAGAGGGGTGTAGGCTTTGAAGGAAGAGCCGAAGGAAAGTGCCGGAAACCATGGGAGAGAACATACTTTAGTTGTGACACGACCATCGGCAGCAAGGAGGCCAATACACACTCGTTGCATTACCTGAAATGTGTTTTCAATGGTCTGTCTCTCAGAACGGATATTGTCGCTGTAGAGCGAAAACCTTGCATGTCCAAAACCATTACATTTTAGGAAAACATAAACAAATAAAGGAACACTGCATTGTTAAAGAGGGTATTGTGTCTTTATATATGGTCACATACTTGCATGTGCTGTCATATTATTCATATTTTACCAAAGAGATGTGTTTTTGTCTAGTTTATATGCAGTTTATTTGTCTAGGGCTTTTATTGTGAAAGGTAAGAATGAAAGGGGCGGACCTGGTCTGAGGTGTGAAAGAAACAATTACATTGCTTTTTCATCTTGTAATATTTGTCTTTTGTGTTAAAGTATTCATGATTAAAACAACAGTTATCAAAAATATTATGACGTGCAAATGAATTGCATGTGAAAAAAATAACAACGCCCCCGGTATGTAATGGCCTTAACGGTTAGAAAACAATCTGAGACTGTAGATGGAAAACGTTTTAAGCGTGTTAATGACACTTTTTCCATTTGTGGCCTGAGTCACAATGTACAGCGCCTGAACAACCCACAAAGGGTGACATTCTGTGAACTCATTAATAAAAGCAGACAAGAGACGGACATAAAAGCTACAGGGCAGATAGTCAGTAGCCTGCTACTGTAACAGAGGTCAGTGTTGGTGACCCCTTTGACGTCGTCATACTGTAAACACTTCACCTACTTCCCATTACAGCACAACACTGTTTCAGCACTAATAGCTCTCTCGTTTTTATTTAACGGTGGACCAGCAGCATATCAATGAAATGTTACTTCTACGGTTGTATAATTTTTCGGTGCGGGGTCTCAAAAATTTAAATATTGCTTCTGCAGGTAAATGACAATAGAATATATCCAATAACCAATAATGACATGGAACAGAGAGCAAACATACCATGAGGTCCAGCACTGGTGCTTCTGTCTCTCCGTCTTCATCACTTTTATTATTTCATGTCCGTCTTACTCTCTGCTCTGCTCTCTTTTACACATTCAATGCTTCTATTGAGGTTTTCGAACAAAGCTTTTAATGTCTGTCGTCATATTTTATCCTGTGAAAAGTGATTTATCGGATTAAAGTCTTTTTTTTTTTATCATTACATACATTTTCTTCACTGAATATATCTTTAGTTTTTGCCTCCCTTTGTGTGCTGCGAGTGGTAGAGCATACAGTTTTTTGACCGCAGTGACACACTGCCATGAATTGAAGCAAAGTATTTTGTTAGACTAAAACATGCTGTTTTGACAATATGTTGTGTAAATATTGGAAATGTTTGGGTCACATGAGTCGGTAGCAGACCTACGCCCTCGATGAAACAGAGGATAGGTAGCCAAACCTTTATCAGCAACTGTGCAGAAATACTGGGGTTTAAACACAATGAATAGACACACAAGTAGACATGGAAAAAAGCGTTTGAATGTTGGTTTGGAATTTTAATTTCAACGTCACAAATGAAGCTGTGTTACTATTCTGTACAGCTGAAGCTAAAGCTTGAAATATCTCCACTTTTGTCATTTCTTTTCATTTTCTATCAGCAGGCCGCTCCAGCTGACCTGCACTACACAAGATGGGAATGGCTCTCTTGGTTACCAACTGTGTTTTCCATAGTTGGAGCATGTGGTTAACGCAGTAATTGTTTAACGTGGGTTGACTTGTTTTGATTCAACACAACATCTTCTGCCCCTGGGGTGGACTAAACATTAGAAAACCTAATACCTAGTACCTAATAACCCATTGTCTTTATTCCGTGTCAGAGCGGACTGTGAGTGTATGTGCACCTGCATGCCTCCATGTATGTGTTTCATTCAGGCTCTGGGCTCGCTTACTCTGCATTGCCCTTCCTTTAATTGGACTTCATCACATTCTGAAGAGCACCACTACAGGTCTGTCAGGGTCAGAGGAAACATACGGTACTTTAGCAGATAGACTGAGACAAAATCACCCAGGGGAGGCTTTGATCATTTGAATGAAAATTGGATCAAGACAAAAAATAATCAAAAAATGTCTTTGGGCTCAGTCCCATTGAGAGCCAAACTGCTCTATAGGGAGGGAGGAATCCCCAGAGGGGAGTTTTATTTCCAAATTGAGATGTCCACCACTTTTGACATTTATGATTAAAAAAATGATTGATAGCGCAAATTACACTGTCTTATGACAGACGGTAGCAAGCCAGTAGAATGATAAGACCTTTAAGTTTCAGCATTATGACCCGTTGAACTTCAGGTAATGATTTTGTTAAGAGGACACACCCCAGGTAAAAAAAACATCTCTCAGGCACTGGTCAATTTAGGATTTTGTGTTCTTTCAGATTAGTGGAAAGAAAATACACATGTGGGTGTTTATTTTACTACGTTGTCTATTTGTGTCTTTAGATTGCACCTAAATTTACAAAAAGTTAGCATTTAGCTTTTACATTAAAACATATTAAACATAGAATCTTAAAAAAAACGTTTAATCTAATCTATTATTAAATCTATTATCTTCATGTAAGTAATGAACTGGGGAAGTTCCATTGGGATATGTTTCACCCTATTCACCCAGGCGGTCTCCCCTTAATCCAAAATGATACATAGGCCACATACTGCTTTGGAAGAGCAAACTCACATCCGCACAAAACGAAGAAACAGACTAAACTGTCCTTTGAAGGTTTCTTTATGCTTCACATTTAACATATACAGCATAGTTCGGAACTTTTTCCAAAAATCCCTTTTGTTTTAACTTACAGTTGTCTCAGAAACTAGAAAGCCATTAAACTCATTAAACAGTGTTCAATATTGAATTGCTTTAAAATAATTATATTACATCATATGTTCCTTTTGTTATTAATAAACATGAACAACTGTCAAATTAAGAAAAAGCCCCTGGTCGTTCAGAAAAGGAAGAAGGAACTCCAGATGAATCACACAGGAAAGAAACAGCATCATGTTCTTGAACTCTCACGCTTAGCCAGAGGCGTGTACCTGCTTTGTCTGTGAATCAGAGATTCTACATATCAGAGAAGCTCTGCTGTCAACCCTGGTCTTTTAACAATGTGAGCTTGATTGTGCCCTTTGGACTCAGCCACATGTTCAGCCTATTTTCGCTTTATTTTTCTAACACAGGAAGCTACCATTCAACAAAGTATGAAACTAAAGAAATGTAAGCTATGAAATGTTGACCTTCTAGCATGGTGACTTTTTTGTCAAAGCATGTGTATCATTTATGCATAATTAAAAGGAAAATATTATGGGAAATACTCTTATTTGCTTTCTTGCTCATAGTTAGATGACAAAATTGATACCACTACCATGCCTTTCTATTCAGCCTGGAGCGGAGCAATTAGCATAGCGTAGCATAGCATAAACACTGGAAGCAGGGGGAAAACAGCTAGACTGGCTCTATTTGTAGGTGAAGAATATTCAGGCCAAGGACTCTACAACTCACTTATTACCATGTTGCATCTCATTAGTTTAATCTGTTCACAAACAGACTTTTTGTTTTTATTGAACATTAATAGTTTCACTCGCAACTCATCAATTACCGACGTGAGTGGGCCTACTTTAAACTGCGACGCACCACGTATCCGTCTAGTTTTGGACACGTCATGGACGGTGTGTCAGTTTTCACTAATCCCACGTATACAGTCTTTTCAAAATAAACCAATCTACACAGGAAGTTAGGTTTGGGTTCCACAACTTATTATATCACAGTTATTAATCCAAGTTCCGCTGCATTATCAGAATGCAATTAGTTCATTGTTCCAGTTTTTGTTACGATGATGTGAATGTCAGTGTGCATCTTTGAGCTTTAACTTTTAGGCCAATATTGCTTCAGGTGCATGTCTGGCCAAAGTTGTGAGGTTTCCTCTAAAACCACCATCAAGTTAACACTTCTGGTCCCCCTTTAGGATGGATTGTAATGATATATGACTTTATCTACCTGGTTAAAATTTCACTTTGTCCAAAACGTTTAGTTCATGACCAAAACTAATTATATTCCCATCAGCCTCAACTGTAGTTTGTGATTGGTGCTAATCAAAAAATGTTAGCATGCTGCTACATAACATGGAAAACATCATATCTGCTAAATATCAGCATTACCATTATGAGCATGTTAGCTTACCTAAAGCAGCATTCAGCTCCAAGCGCTGCTGTACCCATTTAAATTCTTACAGAGCTGCCAACGTGTTATGTAATACAATGAAAGCAAAGGTGCACAATTTTTTTTGTTGACTACAGTTTTGGGGATTTGTTAAAAAAGTACTGCGAACAAATTCAAAACTTTATAAAACATCTCTGTGATTTTCTTGTCTCCTGTAACACACATGATCCAACACTCTATTTCATCAGTTGTCTTTTCTTGTGCCATTTCTTCTCTGTAGAGTGGGTTGTGATATTGTTTGATATGTTAAAAAGTGCTCTAAACGCGTCTTGACTGAACTTGACAGGTAACGCGATGCGCTGCTTGCTCGAACTCGGTCTCTTTGCTGGAAGGGGCGAAAATATTCTCTGTACCGTTAACCAGTCCTTCATCACGCATCTGGAACCTCACACATCAAGGAGGAGACGGGAGATGATGAAAGACGATGACAGAGGGTGGATTCACACAAGGGGTTGATAGACATAGGGCTGTGTGACACACAGAAATGAGCTCTGCACAAAGCTTTGCAGGGGTAGCTATGGCAGCGCTGAGACTATAGGCTTCGCCTTTGAGGGGGTTTTGTCTGGCGTGGCAGGAGCCCAAAGCTCTTACTAAACCAAGGCATTCACCCCTTAAGGGGCTTAGATGTGCGTACAAAAGGAAAAGCAAAGTGTTCTTGTAATAGATGGTCAGTGGCATGGCGGTCCATTGTGTTTGCCTTGCAGGTGACAGCTACAGTGATGGGGTCAAATGAGACTGGAATAGGCAGTCCAATTCCCCCTGTGAGTGAGGTTGCGAGCACGAGTGTTTGTGGATGTGAAAGCTGGAGACTGACCTCTACAGCTCATCAGGTTTTCTATAAGCCGTGAGGAGGCTGTTTTCAGAGTTTGTGTGAGTGTGTATTGTATTGAACACTGAAAATGTAGCAAAGGCAGCCATAAATGCCGATTATCGTACAACGCAAATATCAATAGCAACTTATCAGCAAGAAAAAAATAAGGGTTGAGTAAGGGAGACACCAGTAGGTTGCTGGGAAATAGCGGTTAGGAACATGGAATGAAATGGAAGGCACTACAGGGTAACGTCACTTTGTTCAGTACAGCCAGTTAAACTCACCTAGTGTGTTGGTGCTTAAAAAGCTCATTGACAGGCTTTTCAAAAGTTTGCCACAGCTGGATGTTTGTCCTCTGAGCACTTAAAAGGTCCGATCAGATTTCTGTTTCTCACTCCAGAAAATGAGGCGATAAGAGCTTTTCAAAGCTTCTCTGCTCATTTACCTACAGATTAGAGAACTAAACATCTGGAAAGCTCTTTGAAATATCTTGCTGCAAGTAAGCATTCTTGGCTCGGGATAAATAACACGATAGCATTTGGATTTTCTCTGCATTGTAAGCTGTATCATCTCTGCAGCAAATCCAGCCCTGTCTTTTAAAGGTTTCACCAGAAACCATGAGAGCACTATTTTTAATTAAATATAGAATGTAAATATTTTCTTAGACATCGGTTAACCCGCCTTAACAGATGGAGTGAGGGAGATCAAGTGAGGGAGTCAATCAAGCAGATTTAGTCATTCTATTTATTTGATTCTCCCTAATTTCAAGACATGCATAGATACTTTAGATAGATATGTTTTGGTACGAAAAGCAACAAGATTGGATGAGAATATTCGGACAAAGAAAAAAAGATGTCTGACTGAAGGGAAGATGCAATTAGGCTGCATATTATTTTTTAATAGGGGGCAGCAGAAAAAGCAGAAAACATGAAATCAAAATGTACTCTAATTTTGGCTCTGTTTTGGTCTCCTCCAATGCCCAACAAAAAAATTGCTCTTAGGCTGATAAATACTCCGCTATGTTAACCAACTAGTAGCTAACTTTGAATACTGTTAGGTGCCAGCCAGGTCACGTGCAGTTGGTTTTTCCTGAGCTGCTGGCTCTCTATGGTGGCAACGTGATGTCATCCTTATCTAATATTTTGTCACTTGAGCAGAGGCTCCGAGGCAGCCTTTTGCATTGTATCTTGGCGATTAAGATTCAAGCATGGTTATTGTGGCAGTTAAGCTTGTATAACATGGTTAACGTTGTGAAACGGTGGCGGTTAAGCTTGTATAACATGGTTAACATTGTGAAACGGTGGTGGTCAAAGTTGTTTAACATGATTAGCATTGTGAAACGGGGGCGGTTAAGCTTGTATAACATGGTTAACGTTGTGAAACGGTGGCGGTCAAGGTTGTATAACATGGTTAACATTGTGAAACGGGGGCGGTTAGGCTTGTAAACATGGTTAACATTGTGAAACGGGGGCGTTTAGGCTTGTATAACATGGTTAACATTGTGAAAGGGGGGCGGTTAGGCTTGTATAACATGGTTAACATTGTGAAACGGGGGCGGTTAGGCTTGTATAACATGGTTAACATTGTGAAACGGGGGCGGAAACAAAACCACTAAGTTAGGGTTAGAAAAAACATCATGGTTTGGCTGAAAATAAATGTCTACTGTAACTTAAACTACGGACATGGCGTCATGTTACTCAGTGATATAGAGTCATGTAAAAGAGCATGGCACAACGGTCCCATGACAAAATGTCACCCGGGCTCCCTCTTTTTCTTTTTTACTCGACAAGCGACACAACATTGGATACATGGAGGGTCGTTTTTTATTTTTTTTGCTATCGTTGGCACAAAGACATGCTGAAGGCAGACACCAAATGCAGATGCGTGACCCACAGCAAGCACCCCCCCCCCACCATGGCCGATCATATCTTCTATCAAAACCGCAGTGAAGCTGGAACTCCCGTCTCTGAGTGTCGGCTGGTCTTTACACACAGTGCAAGACCTAGAATGACTACAAACATTCTCAGAAAGCATCACTGACCGCGCCCATTTCAGACATTTCTGCTCATGACAGAAACATGATGACAGGTGCAACCCACCCATGATTAAACCCAGAGAAAAAGAGCAGGCGATATTCATCATTTCATTTGATGTTCTGGCAGTGTGTGGTTGATGGTGATGGTATGGAGAAAGAGCAGGGCCAATCCCCGATCAACTTGCAGGCCATGTTTTCTTCTCTTCCCTCTAATCTCATTCATCTCCGCATGCATTCAGCTAATCCTTTTATGTGTACCGTTGTGAGACTGACACAGGGCCGTGCGCCTTCATGTGAGCTACTTTGTGTCAGTGCATGTGCAGATTGCCTTTTCCTGCATGATCTCATAAAAGCAACAGGAAACATGTTTAAAGACAAACTGCATCTTGGCATTCGCATTCATCTCACATGGTTTTATCACACCTCTCGTGTAGTTGCCACGCACGTTGCGCACTAATGCAAAAGTCCTGAAAAGGCATCTTTGAAAAGATAAAAGGAAATCTCAGTCAACTGGAAGCATTACTTGTTAAGACTAAGATTGAATGCGAAAGAACAGTAACATAATTAATTTATGATATATGAAAAGAAAACCAAAGTAATTTAAAGCTACACTTCATAATAGTTTTCATTTGGCCATTTGACGTGATCCACCACCCTTGGTCATTTGCTCTGACTATCTAATAATGACATGGATGGGTTTACATTAGACTTAGCTGAGACTGGTCTGAACAAATACACAGGGAAATATCAATATCTATTTCTGCACCTCAACTCTATGGAGCTTTACAGCAACTAAATGTAGTGATTAGCTGTTGAACACAGGAGAACATTTTGCCGCTAAAGAGCCAGATATTTTCCTCAAGAGTAGATGGAGACCAAAACAGAGCCAAAAGAGGTTAAACGTTGCATACAAAAGGGCCCAGAGACATGCCTCCAAATAATTGCTAATGTTGATATGCTGATTGTTAAAAAACTAAAAGTATATTGTTTGGTAACAAGTTTCCGAATAACTTTATTCCATGCTATTATGTCAATGTTGTATTTACAACTTGGTCCGCTGCCCCCAAGGGGCCAAGGTCCCAGGTTGATCTGAGGTTTAATTTAACTGTATTGTGAAATAATGCTATGTAAAGTGCACAAATGTTAGCTAGCCAGTTGCATAGGGAGGAATATGCTCCCACATGAAAATATGCTAATACAATTAACATAAAACAGAAAAATGTACTTAAATGAAAAAAAAAAAAAGTATGAGAGACCTCTGTAAAACTGTTGCAGGATACCTCCAACTTCAAAACATTTAATTCATGGTTTTATACTAACAGCTTGAATAATAACAGCTTGAACTCCAAGTACCTACATAGAGTTCTTTTATAGGAATATTTTCCACCCAAAATGATCATTTGTATATCAATTGCTGGAAATTATATGCATTGCAAATGGATGTTTTAATATATCTGTGATTAGTTTTCTCTGCACACAAAGTACTTGTTTCTCACAAAAAACTAATTTGGTTAAAATCTGAGTTAGTTAGCTCTTCTCTTTTTCCAAATAAGTCCATCTACCTGACAGGTGTGGCTTATCAAGATGCTGATTAAACAGCATAATTATTGCACAGGTGCGCCTCGGGCTGTTGACAGTAAATGTGCAGTTTTATCACACAACACAGTGCCACAGATGTTAAAATGTTTTGAGGGAACATTCCATTTGCATGCTGACTGCGGGGAATGTCCACCAGAGCTGTTGCCCATGAATCAAATGTTAATTTCACTACAATAACCCTTCTCCAACGTTGTTTCCTTGAACTTGGCAGTAAATCCAACTGGCCTCACAAACACATGTAAAAAAAACGGATATCTGTAGTGCTTTTACTGTGACCAGCCCAAGGCACACCTGTGTGATAATCATGCCGTTTAATAAACATCTTGATGCGCCACATGGACAATCTTGGAAAAGGAGAAGTCTGCACTAATGCCAATATTACCAAATTTGTGACCAAAATTATAGAGAGTTAAGGATTCTTTCATAATCAAAAAAGTCAACTCATGAAAGACGAGGGCAAAAACAAGTGTTTTGTTGTTGCTAAATGCAAACCCAATTTACTTCAATTAACTCAAATGTTCTCTGTTTTCATCAAAGAATCAAGTGAAAAAGTCACTATGCCATGATGTAGACCATGTTCAGAGGCACGAACACTGTAAATTATAAAATCTTAGATCTTCCATAAATCCGCTGTCGGATCCAGAATACTTCTTTTAGAAAAAATGTAATGCTTTTCTTAGGTGTCCAACTCATTTCCGTTGAACTTTAATTGAGCCCTTGAGAGAGACACAGTTTTAAAGTGTCTTGCTGCTGGAGATCTTTTATTGCAGCTTTGGATATTATTATACATTCTGTAAGACATATCCTGAATTATGTTTTTGACTTTCCAACAAAGTAGAAGCCACATGGGCACTTTAACAAAGTGAATTTCGGTAGTTCAGGTTATTCAGCCCCTCACTTTCATCTTCCTCCCTGAATGGAGATTAAGAGAAGAATCCCCCTTAATCACTGCTTTGGAATTGGTACAGTTGTTTCCGAAGGGGAACTGCCTGATTGCAGGCAGTAGTGGAGCCGCAAACTCATTCGCTCTTACAAGAAGATGGGTTGTAGATAAGTATGGAAAGGTTTTTTGCAGGTTAAGCCTTCACATCTTGTGAGACGGTGCAGGAGTGGACACAAATACCGGTGTTCCTGCATCAGGCCTTCCGCATGCATTTATCTGGTGACTGTAATAACCTTTAGATGTGATGCTGCTCCAGAGGTAAGACGCTTGTGTATCAAACTCATGACACCATCATTATCAGCAGCAGAATCACTTTGCGCTGGCATGAGTCATTGTTTTCCTATGCAGATAGTGAAGAAACCAGGGCCACATTGGGCATTGAGCACCACTCTGATGTTACGCCTCGCAGCTGCAGTCAGAGTTCAGTTTGTTGCAACACCGAACTTGTAGCCCAGTCTAACAAGTCTAATCTATTGATTTGTGTACAGGGACGTGAATTTACCATATTTTTTGTGTCGCTCAGCATGACTTTTTCGTGATGAACAAACAACATGAAAAGCATTCAGGTGATCAAAGGTCAGATCTAGTGATAGTCACATATGAAAAAGACTTTCAACCATGAGATCGATGTCTGAGACCCCGGGTCCCAAAGTGTTGTTAGGAAGTGTCGGTTCCATGGCGGTTTTCCTAAACCTAACTAAGAGGTTTTGTTGCATAAACCTAATGTTTGTTGTGTTGCATAATGTCAACCTGACTGGCAGAAAAAAAAGGTTGTGCTGAGCATCACAATTTTTTTTTTACTTACTGTCCCTGCACACATTTTTTTTGACTATTTCACAAGCTCTTGGACCTGCAACAAACTGCAATGGAAAAAAAATGACGAAATAGGTTTAATGCAAACCCAAACTTTTTTTTATCATTGGATTCTTATCCATCTTCTTTTACAAAGGACTGCAGTTGCCAATTCCTGTTATAATATTAATAATAATACATTTTATTTATATAGCGCTTTAAAAGGCACTCAAAGACACTTTACATGGTAAAAAAACAAACAAACAATAAAAGCATTTATAATAAGAACAAAATCTGACTTTACAGGTTGAAAGCAGATTTAAATAGGTGAGTTTTAAGTGCAGTTTTGAAAGTGGCGAGTGAGGGAGAATGTCTGAGGTGTTGGGGGAGGGAGTTCCAGAGGGAGGGGGCAGCAATGGAGAAGGCCCTGTCCCCCCAGGTCCGATGCTTGGACAGAGTAGGGGGGGTAAGGAGGTTGGCGTCGGCGGATCTGAGGTTGCGGTTTGGAGTGTGACGGTGCAGGAGGTCTGAAAGGTATGAAGGGGCGAGGTTGTGAAGGGCTTTATATGTGATGAGGAAGATCTTGAAGTGGATTCTTTGCTGTATGGGGAGCCAGTGGAGGTTTTGGAGGACTGGGGTGATGTGGTCTCTGGTACGGGAGTGGGAGAGCAGACGGGCAGCTGAGTTCTGGATGTATTGAAGTTTGTTGATGATTTTGGTGGGTGAGCCGTACAGGATGTTGTTGCAGTAGTCCAGTCGAGAGGTGGTGAAGGCGTAGATGAGTGTTTCAGCGGCAGCGGAGGAGAGGGAGGGGCGGAGACAGGCAATGTTTTTGAGATGAAAGAAGGCGTTTTTTGTGATGTGATTGACGTGGCGTTCATAGGAGACGGTTTGATCAAAAATTATACCAAGGTTACGGACATGTGAGAAGGCAGGAACAGTGGTGCCATCAATGCAGAGGGAGAAGTTGTGATGGGATTTGTTTAGTGATTTGGGGCCGATGATGAGGATTTCAGATTTGTCACTCTTGAGTTTGAGGAAGTTGGCTTGCATCCAGGTTTTTATATCTGTGAGGCACTTGGTGATGGTGGAGTGGATGGTGGGGGTGATGGATTTGGTGGAGATGTAGAGCTGGGTGTCGTCAGCATAGCATTGTAAGTTGAGACAATGGTGACGTATGATGTCGCCAAGGGGGAGCAGGTAGAGGATGAAGAAGAGGGGACCGAGTACTGAACCTTGGGGGACACCATGAGAGACTGGGGCTGTGTCAGACTTGAATTTGTTGATGCTAATGAATTGTTCACGGTCGGAGAGGTATGATTTGAACCAGGAGAGGGCTGTGCCAGTGACGTGGAGGGAGGACTCGAGACAGGAAAGGAGGATGGAGTGGTTGATGGTGTCGAAGGCTGCACTGAGGAGTATTTTAGACAGAAAAGGGAGATTGGAGATGGGTCTGTAATTGTTGTGGATGTCGGGGTCAAGGCCAGGTTGTTTGAGGATGGGTGTGATGGAGGCGAGTTTGAGGGCGGGAGGAACGGAACCAGTAGACAGGGAGGAGTTGATGACAGAGAGGAGGTGCAGGCGGAGTGCCGGGAGACAGTCCATAACTTAAGTGGAAGGGATAGGGTCCAGGTCGCAGGTTGGAGTCTTCATGCCAGAGAGTGATTTATTGAGATCCAAAGGGGAGATGAGAGAAAATCGGGAGAGTGACCGGTCAGTTAGTGGAGGATTTACAGATACAGGGTTTTACGGAGCGGGGCTACAAGTGGCCAATTGGTTGTAGATGGTGTCAATTTTTGCTTTGTAGAACGACAGGAAGGAGTTGCATTTCTCTGCTGTGGAAGACTGGGAGAGTTTGTCCATAGGTTTGAAGAGTTTGTTTATTGTAGAGAAGAGGACCTTAGGTTTGGCAGAGTGGATTATGCCAGAGTAGTAGGTGGAGCGAGCAGAGTTGAGAGACAGTTTGTATTGCTATGTGTATTCCTTGTGAGCCAGGGTGTGAACTGTGAGGCGTTTTTTTTTGGAGAGTCGCTGTAGTCTGCGTTTCCGGGTTTTCATGCGCCGGAGTTCCGGGGTGAACCAGGGAGCAGTGTGGGTGAAAGAGACAGTTCTGGTTTTGAGAGGGGCAAGCTGATCAAGGCAGGAGGATAATGTGTTATTGTAGAGGTTGACCAGGTCTGAGGGGGAGGGGCTAAGGGAGGGGGTGAGAGTGGAGAATTTTTCAGTGAGACAGGCTGACAGGGATGAGGGGCAGACAGACTTGATATTGCGGAGAGTGATGGAGTTTGGGTTCTGGGATGGGGATGCCAATCTCCATGATGATGGCTAGGTGGTCGGAGATGGTGAGATCATAGCCGGAAAGATGGTTAATGGTGATTCCAGTGGAACAGACCAGGTCCAGGATGTGACCGCGGTTGTGGGTGGGGAAGTTGATGTGTTGGGTGAGGTTGAAGCATTTAAGCAGGTCCAGAAATTCTTTGGCTTTTCTTCTTCTTCTTTAGAGTTGATGGATGTTGAAATCACCGAGCAACAGGATGGAAGGTGAGATGGAGCAGAGATGGGTAAGGAATTCAGATCGGAGAGGAAGGAAGGATTGGGTTTGGGGAGGCGGTAGATAACTGCAATGACCAGGGGTTTAGGACCAGAGAGTTTGAATGTGAGCTGTTGAAATGAGGATGGACTTTCGATGTTAGTCAGGCTGGTTTTGTTGTTTTGGCGTTAAAGAGTGGCAATTCCTCTACCGCAGCCATTGGGGCGTGGTTTGTCCAGGTAATGATATCCAGTGGGGGTGGTTAGGTTGAGTGCGTAGTATTGGTATGATGATGTACATTACATTACGGTACGATGATTTAGCAGACTTTTTTTGTCCAAAGTGACTTACAATTCAGTATCTAACTACACACCGTAGATGCAGCTACGGGAGCAATTTTGGGGTGTCTTGCTCAAGGACACATTGACATGCAATTAATGGAGCCAGAGCCAGGGATCGAACCACCAATCCTCTGATTGAAGGACAGCCCTGCTATCCACTTAGCCACAGTCGCCCCTCATGTAATGAAGGAGTGGTTGTACGCCGGTGCTGAGTCCACAGAGACGGGATGGAATTGACAGAAGTGGGGCTGTAGATGGTAAACTTGTGCTGGGAACCGATATGAACATCACTGGGCTTTGTGAATGCAGTGTGAACGGGGCAGCCTCTCTTTCACAATAGTCTGATTGGGAGAGCTGCACCTGAAGGGGTTGCTGACAGGGAGGGCCAGTAGGGGGAGCAGTCACGGGAAACTGTGCTATGAGGTGGCAGCGTAGAAGAAGAGGAAGGGACAAGATTGTACAGCATGCTGTAAATTAGCCGCTAAAGGCGGCTACCCAGCTTGTTAAAATGAATACCATCGTTCTTTAAAGAGGAAAACAGATTAAAATTGTCATGAAGCTCACGTTGTTGGTCCTGCAGGCGGCCTGGAGCCAAATGTGAAGGCTGAGGACTCTGCTGAACCGCTGTGATCCACGGCCAAGTGTTGGAGTTGGACCACTGATAAAAGCAGACAGTCCACAACTGTTTAAAAAGTGTAAAAGATTTTTAAAATCGATCTTGGTCAACTCAAACTGGTGAAGGGCTGTATTGTTGATTCCCACATGAACGATAATTCGCCGAATGGTAGACGGGAGGGCGTGCAGCAGGCCAGGCAGTTTCAGCAGGATGTCTAGAGCCGTTGCTCCGGGGAAACAGTGTGTGGCCGTGTTGAAGAAATGGGTATTCCGGATTATGGAGTCCCCGATTATCAGTGTCGGGGTGAAGAGGCGAAAACACTGCGCATGTAATGCACGTGTAATACACGTGGATGGAACTAAGGATTTAACCAGTGGACGGGCAAGGACTGAGAGAACGGGGGACCGAAGCTTGCCACGGTGCTGGTGTAAAGCACGGTATTGAATAGTCCTGGTGTGAGAGGAGGGCTCAGGAATGACTGGTGTAGGGATCTAGGGGGACCCGGGGCTGTGGGTCCCTCGAGGCGGCAGCTGGGATGGTGTAGGAAGCTGGGAGTCCCTAGCCAGAGGAGGGAAGTTGTGTACGGCAAGAATGTCATAATCATTCTTCAGCTAGACATTTGAGTTATGGGGTGGAGGAGAGGGATGTCTCCTTCTCTGGCTGCTGCGAGCACCGACCAGAGACCAGGGCTCGTGATGTGATGGAGTGGAGCTGACCAGGGCTTAGGCTTAGCTCCGAGCCGTAGCCAAGGAGCCTCAGGGACTGTGACCGGAAGGGCCGCGGCAGCAGGACTGGAAGCGATGGAATCATGCACACGGTCGCTGGCTGTGTCGTTTTGTCCACAGTCCACAGACTTGTCCAGGTATTAGCAAAGGTGAAAGCTGATTTACAGTCGGTCCAGTTTTCAGTTTGCCGTGTGTAGACACTCTGTATCTGTGGTTTCCGTAGCGTTAGCTAGCTTCAGAGCCCAGCAGGCTATCCGGTCTGGGGAACGCCAAACCTAAGAGGTCTAGTACAGGTTGAATGACATTGTACTCCTAGTTCAATACACACAGATCAAAAACAGCTAGGATTCCAAAAGTATAAGGCAAAAAATGTGGCCAAAACTGGGGGAAAATGCCAATTTGTGAAGAAGGGGAGCGGAGACATGACGCCACAGAACGCTGACGCATGCGCAATAACAATAGGCTTGTGCGATATTTATATTGAAATGTATGTACATAAATCACAAAATGTTTGTGCAACACTTGTTGCCAGGTTGTTTTACATTTTTGACCTGCAGAAAGTGGAGGAAAGTAGCAAGACATTTAACAACGTGGGGCACTTAATATGCACACTAGTATCCCAGGTATGATCTGGGTTTGGCCCAGAACTGATCCTGGTTTCAGAAGCCTGATACCGGTTTTGAGAAACCCAGGTATGCTAGGAGGAGCACTCCAATAGAAACTAAGGAACAGTGGCATGTAAACAACTTATTCAGGTTTCCGTTCATTCTCTGTTAATACCAAAAGGAGTTGCTAAGATGTTGACAAATTAAAACACAATTGCGCGCAGATGAACCCATTTATGAACAGCCATGCGCTTCAAAGGGGCACACCCCCCCGGCAATGCTGCAACACCCGGAGCCCAGCAAATGTCCCGTCCTGAACAACAAGGCGCTCTGAACGGCCACAACCCGAACAGCCAATGCACGTGTAAAACCCAAACCAGGAAAAGACACTAAACTGGAAAATTAACGTGCATGTAAACAAACTCAATGGTGCTGAATCAAATCATAATCATAACTACCTAAAATTGAGAGGCTTTAGGAAAAAAAACTTTCTTACAGAGGCTGGGTTTAAAGGGTCCCAGAACATCTCCACTATATCACGACCAGATCAACCATTCCAGATCAGACTTGAAACCATAATCCCTGTTTTAGGAGGGCGATTACTTCATTCATTCATGAGTAATCTCTCTTTGCTTGTAGTAGAAGATACAACCACATCCTTAATATCAGTATTGTGTTTATGATCAACCCGTGTGTGTGTTTGTGTGTGTCTGACATATATGGTTTCATGTCGGCTGCAGATCGCCAAAGTCTGATTCTTCCAATTTGTTTTAATGGTAACTCTCCAAGCATGCTTTCATGTAAGTTATTTATATGTGCACACAGTCATGCAAAATGTGTTCCTGGAATTCAGCTTATTCGTGGTATAATCGATCCACCAGCATGCAGCCTTCTCCCCAATATTTCTGTTTTCATGAGTTTAGACGAGCATACTATCCATACATACATGCAGGCTTTTTGTTATTTGCTGAGAAAAAAGAAAAAGTATAAACCTTAATTGGCTATTAGTGTCTGACTGCTGGATACTGTATGTGAAATTCCACATGGCTAACAATCATGTTACTAATGTCAGAGATTTCCTTCACCAATGACTTGAATTATATAAGGTAGAATGGTTAATTGGCCTTTTTAACTGCCTTGTGTAGGTCGATTTCCAGACAGCAGCCCAAAAATAGGCAGGAATAGAAAAAGTAATTTTCTGAAAGGTTCCCGTCGGGAGAGACTGATAATCCAGATTAATTAACCAGCGAGCCAAACGTAGATGCAGCCGTGGTAGATGTCCCACTTTTTGACTGCACACCGGTGATCTAATGCTGGTTAATTATGGCTGCGCTGCTACTCTCTCCCAAGAGGAATTATTTGGAAAACTCACAAGGAATTCTCTAGTAAAGGGAACACATTAATTAAATTGAGGACAGAATACTGGAGAAGTGGAAGATGGACTGCAAGGTGTCGTTCAGGAAGACGTTTTCTCTCTGTGCGTTTTTTGTTGTTGTTGCCTGAAACATAAGGAGACGTGTGTGTTTGTGTGTGTTTGTGTATCTCACTATGAACCATGCAATTTTAATCCGTCCAATAAAACTACTCCCCAGTGCAGCAGCGGATCGCTTACAAGGCTGTAAAAGTTTGATGCGGCTCTCGTCAGGTTAGATTTAACGTCCCGAGCTCCATAAATCGGCCACCATCACAGAGCATATGGCCAAGTGCAGAGTGACGGATCTCAATCCTGATTTATTTATCGTTGTCTTAATGTCTGCCAGGACAGGCAATGTGACGCGCCCTATTTCTGTTCCTGCACTATATGCTGGGAAGTGATGACTTCACAGACGGGACATGTCATTTTTACGTACGGGCCTAAATTTATGGCAATCAACAAACCTCAGCAGTTGCAGTAGTATTGAACATTCACCCACAATATGTCATATTAATTATGGAAATGTATTACTATTATATATTATTATATATATACTTTGACTTTGGTTTCCCCATGTTCTACCTCGTTTTCTTGTGCCATCAGAATCACCATATCCTGGCCTGGACTGGTCAAGCCAAACAAATCCACAGTGACCTCATTTACTAGTTTAACTGTAGTCTGGAAAAGACTAGTAATTTAAGAGGGAAAAACATAATAACATCCTATCTAGCTATTCCACTGTTATGACTTTACATTTTAGAGGTAAACGGAGGATCTGGTCAGATCTAACAAAGTGCTCTGGTCTATTCATTCATAGATTCCATCCATTATCTGAAACCTCTTACCCCTCCGAGGTCCTTTTAAGTCCTTTTTAAGAGTGGAGTGGTGCAGCAGAAGCATGCTGAGCCCATAACCCAGAGGTCAATGGATTGAAACCCTCCTTAGCTAATTGTAGATACATAGGGCTAGCAGGACTCCATGCTGTCATTGTCCTTTCCTTCTATACTAACATTGCCATGTTTTCAAATGTAAAACTCAGCTATGTGTAATTTCTCCACGTTTAGCAGCCGTTGCCTGAAGTTTTTTAAAAACAGATTCTCTCCATAAAACCACAGATGCCACATATACATCACAAGCAGCCACATGCAATAGAACAAGATGCCTTGCAGAAAATGTAATGGGTAATGCTACTTTTTTTTATTTGACGAATAACAATTCCTCTAGTGTTGGATGAAGGCCACCACTCATCCCGACTGTGCCATCATTTGTTTGTGGTATTAACAAAGTCTCACAATTAAGTGGGCCCTTGTTTAAAAGCACACTGCATGATCAAAGCAACACAACAGGCTGCAAAGACAATCTCAAGAGAACAATCAGTGTGTGCTTGAGTGCGAGAGAGGTGACAGACAGAAGGTGTGAAGTACTTTTGCATATATCAAAGTGTGATACATTATATCCATGCGAGAAAGACAAAGACAACACACACAAAAAAAATGTTCACAAGTGTGTTTTTGAGTGGGGTAAGGAGTTATTTATTCATATGTGTTCATGTATGCATTTTCTACGCGTGTGCACTGCGTTGAGTTGTGTATTTCCGAGTCAACGTTTTCTGTACCTTTTTAACCGGGTGCGTGGGTGTAAAGTGTTGTTTATCTCTGATATAACCTCTCTGTTGCCCATTCCAGTTAAAACAGCTGCAGGTAGGATGGCACATTATGCTACTGCACTCCTTCATTGTTTCTTCTCTCTCCCTCGGTCCGTCTTATAAAAGGAAATGCTGTAGCGGCTCAGCTTTGTCTTTTATTTGCAATTCTTGACTCGCAACTGAACTCTGCAGCCAAGCTGTGTGTGTGTGTGTGTGTGTGTTTTGTTTGACGGAATCTCATTTCCACAAAGACCTGATGACCATATTATATCGTGCTTTTACTAAATCTACACTGTAAAAACTGTGATTGCCGTTAATTAATATCTCTTAAATAAATAATAGTAATCTTTACATAATAAAAAAGACTATATAAAGTTTGGAATTATATTGAGCTAAATTCAACAAATTTCAATGATGTATTAATTTAATTTTACTTAATTTTGTTTGAATAAAATCAGCTGTGAATCACTGAGTAGACTTTAATTATATTTTATTAGGAAAGTCAACGATGCGGGAAATTTGATGAATTTTACTTATTGGGAGCTCTTTGTTTTTAATCAACTTACACTTCCGCCCAACGCCTTTTGGCCACATGTTGCAGCGGCTGCTATTTCCCCTTGGTTAGCTAAGAAGCGGCAGAACTTACAGACGCATTAAGGTAAATGCACACTTGTAGGAACAAACATTCTTGCTCCCTACTTAACCTACCTTACTTCATTGTAAGTAATGAGGCATACGAGTTACAGTTGTGTGAAAAAGTGATTGCCCCCCCCTGTTAAAACATAAATTAACTGTGGTTTATCACATCTTTGGAAAGCTGAGTTCAATTTCTCTAGCCACACCCAGGCCTGATTACTGCCACACCTGTTCTCAATCAAGAAATCACCTAAATAGGACCTGCCTGACAAAGTGAGGTAGACTGTAGGTATCGGAGGAAAGGAAAAAGTGGACAAATTAGCCAAACAAGCGCTGAAGGAAAACAAAGTAGACATCTGTATCAAGCTATCCAAAGCAGAGGGAAAGAGCATCATCAGGAAAAATATCAACAAAGTATGGCAACAACACTGGGACCAGGAGACGAGGTGGAGACATCTACATTCAATTCAGAGTAAAGTGAGCAGTGTAAGATATAGGGGAGGAGACAGGAGAGAAGAAATTACAATATCAAGATTAAGAATAGGACACAGCAATCTACGCAGCACACTACACATGATAGGGAAACATCCAACTGGTCTCTGTGAGTACTGTCAGGCACCAGAAACTGTGCATCATGTCTCCTGTAGTAGACACAGCTCAGAAAGGAGGGGCATGCTTGGAGAAATGCAAAGACAAGGGATGAGAGGAAGAGAGCTGAATGACATACTGGAGTGGGGATCAAGTAATCAGGGAAGAAGGTGCTTCACAAACTTTTTGCGAGCAACGGGACTGATGGGGAAAGTCTAGTAGTTGTTAACATACGAACTGAATGAAACCGGAAGATGGCAGTAATGCAACAAAACGGATGCAAGCTGCCGTTAAACACCACAGAAGAAGAAGAAGTGAGGTAGACCAAAAGATCCTCAAAAGCTAGACATCATGCTGCGATCCAAAGAAATTCAGGAACAAATGAGAAACAAAGTAATTGAGATCTATCAGTCTGGCAAAGGTTACAAAGCCATTTCTAAAGCTTTGGGACTCCAGCGAACCACAGTGAGAGCCATTATCCACAAATGGCGAAAACATGGAACAGTGGTGAACCTTCCCAGGAGTGGCCGGCCAAAATTACCCCAAGAGCGCAGCGACGACTCATCCAAGAGGTCACAAAAGACCCCAGAACAACATCCAAAGAACTGCAGGCCTCACTTGCCTCAATTAAGGTCTGTGTTCATGACTCCACCATAAGAAAGAGACTGGGCAAAAATGGCCTGCATGGCAGAGTTCCAAGACGAAAACCACTGCTGAGCAAAAAGAACATAAAGGCTCGTCTCAGTTTTGCCAGAAAACATCTTGATGATCCCCAAGACTTTTGGGAAAATACTCTGTGGACTGACGAGACAAAAGTTGAACTTTTTGGAAGGTGTAGGTCCCATTACATCTGGCGTAAAAGTAACACGGCATTTCAGAAAAGGAACATCATACCAACAGTAAAATATGGTGGTGGTAGTGTGATGGTCTGGGGCTGTTTTGCTGCTTCAGGACCTGGAAGACTTGCTGTGGTAAATGGAACCATGAATTCTGCTGTCTACCAAAAAATCCTGAAGGAGAATGTTCGGCCATCTGTACGTGACCTCAAGCTGAAGCGCACATGGGTTCTGCAGCAGGACAATGATCCAAAACACACCAGCAAGTCCACCTCTGAATGGCTTAAGAAAAACAAAATGAAGACTTTGGAGTGGCCTAGTCAAAGTCCCGACCTGAATCCGATTGAGATGCTGTGGCATGACCTTAAAAAGGCGGTTCATGCTCGAAAACCCTCCAATGTGGCTGAATTACAACAATTCTGCAAAGATGAGTGGGCCAAAATTCCTCCACAGCGCTGTAAAAGACTCATTGCCAGTTATCGCAAACGCTTGATTGCAGTTGTTGCTGCTAAGGGTGGCCCAACCAGTTATTAGGTTTAGGGGGCAATCACTTATTCACACAGGGCCATGTAGGTTTGGATTTTTTTTTCCACCATAATAATAAAAACCTTCATTTAAAAACTGCAATTTGTGTTTACTTGTTATCTTTGTCTAATATTTAAATTTGTTTGATGATCTGAAACATTTAAGTGTGACAAACATGCAAAAAGATAAGAAATCAGGAAGGGGGCAAACACTTTTTCACACAACTGTACATTAACATCCCTGCATTTTGTTTTCTCAAGTGACATTGACTTAACGTGCTGCTAAAAGCAGTGAGGTTAGACCATTCGGCTTTAACGGTACCGTGAATTTCTGGAGAATAGTCAGTGAAACAAATGAACAAGGAGCGCCTTTCACCTTTCTTTCTTTATTTTTAAATGTGACATTATATTCTGCTAAAGTCTCTTATTGTGTTGAGTGCAGCTTTGGCCGGTGTTGAGCTAACGTTAACCCAAGTTCACCGTCATAAGTAGTCACGCAGTTGCACGTCTCCATTCACGGCACTAAGATGCCGCAGCCAGAGATTCAGATCACCATTTTGCAGTTTTCTCTACCGGAGTATAGTTTCAAACAATGGTCGCAGCTCTGCTGACTGTTAACGTTACACCGAGCTGCCTTTGTGAATGTCTTTTGGCCGTACAGTCAGTAATACACAATGTTCTTGCTATTTCAGGATGCTGATGAAGACAGTGTGTCGCAGGACCTTGCTGTACAACACATGAGAATCTACACCATCAAGACTACTACGTCAGAGGGTCCTGACGACGTCGGTATCGTGGTAGAGGCCTTGACACTTCTGTCTGCTTTGGATAACTTTGCAAGGGCTTGCTGCATGCTTGTTGGCTTGGCATATGCACTTAACCTTGCCTATCCCTCAGGTACACGTCTGAAGTGTTCCAGAAAGTCCTACTGGGGCTGGACTGTTACAAGTTACTAGATTCAGAAAAGTGAATTTTAAGTCACTATTAAAACTGTCCTATGTGGTTACTTTCAACTCGTGCAATGCTTGAGTTAATTCTTTTTTTTTAAGGATTCCAGTTAGAAGTATAGGTTTGTCTTCCTGGAGTTCAACAGAGTTTTAGTGCTGCAGGTGGTTGGTCAAGTGTTAACCATACTCATTTGAGTGGAGTGGCATGATGTTTGATGCACAGGCAGCTGTTCTTTTACCTTGTGATTCAACTGTGTACACCAGGGATGCAAATTTGATGTTTCATTGAGGAATTTGCATTTGTTCAAGTGAGTCCCATTTGAGCAAGAAATGAAGAAATAAGGCATTTGAAAAACATATTGGCCCTTAAATGTTAATCTGTGCATGTAATAAAGAAAATATTTAATCTGGAAGAAAAAAAAAATTGCAGTTTTAAAACGTCGTAATATTAGACATTGAATTGCATTTGTTTCAGTTTTATTTTTCTTATAGCCCTTTTCTCTACTTTGGTTTTATTTTGCACATGAAAAATGTTTCAATGTTTAAAATGTTTGCACAAATAAATGTTTACCTGCTGTACTGTATATGCATGGTGATCTGTTTGCCCAAGTTAAGTTTACTGTGGCTTTGTCACTTTGTTGCCACCATTTTTCTATGTCTAATTTACTCAATACTATGCCATCTTCATAGTATTGAGTGAATTAGACGTAGAAAAATGATGGCAACAAAGTGACAATCAATATTATTGAATAGATGTATAGTTCAAATAGTAGTGGGAATGTGTTGAATTAAGTAACAATGTGCTAAAATGTGAATTGATATAATTTATTTTATTTAGTGAATCCAACTCACTTTCACCCAAATATTCAGTAAATGTAAATCAATTTCACCCAAATATTCAATAAATGTAAATCAATTTCACCCAAATATTCAGTAAATATAAATCACTTTCACCCAAATATTCAGTAAATATAAATCAATTTGTTATATTTTTTTTGTTTTGATTTAATTAATTTATTCAATACTGTTTATTCAAAGTTGTAGTACTTAAAATCTAATCAATTATATTACGTGTCACTTTGTTGCCATTGTTTTTTTAAGTAACCATTGTTCAGAGTTTTAGAGTGTATCTCGTCTTTTTCTTAGGTGTCATGGTTTGGGAGTCTGTCTTTAAAGAACAGACATTCTCTTTGTTTGTAAAATTGTCTAGTGGGCTGATTGGGGAGTCACAGCTTGAACCTGGGTCCCTGTCCACCAGACAGTTACAGTGGAAAAACTGGCTTGATTTGAATTGATGACTCCCACCCTTTGCACGGTGAATTTTCTCCTTCTGGTCGGAGGCTTATTCTCCCAAGGTGTACAACAAAGCTGTATGAAACTAGCTTTGTTCCAGCAGCCATCACTCAGATAAACAAGTCGTAGCAACTTTGTACTGATGTTCAGGAGACAAGCATATTTATTCAGAATATTTCAGTGGTTCTGGTTATTTAGTGGAGCCTTCAGTATTTTGATCATGTTTTTCTGCATTGTTTGTAAAATGATGGATACCTTGTCTCTTTTCTACTGCAAACCAAATCTACCTATGAGCACAAATACAGTAACCTGAAGCTGACATGTCTCTATAGTGTAAATGCAAACATGCCCCCAACACAGATGTGACAGAAAAATACATCATCAAAGCCATGTATTTTCTTTTTGTTCCATCTTTTTCTCATATTATCCCGTTGGTTCTCAAATCGTGTAAGCTGACTTTGTCCACGACACCTGAACAAAATTACGAGATATGTCAGGAGTGTGTCAAAGTGTGTATTGTTTTGACTTCTTCTTCTTCTTGTCTTCTTCCTTTAAGTTCTGGCAGACTCGACACAGGAAATGCATGCAATGCTGCCTCTCGCTACCAACAAGGCATTTCGTCTTGGCAAACGTTTATAATGTACGTGTTTATTCACATATAGAGCAAGGGAGATAAGATCACAAGTGGTCAATTGAGACACGTGTGGACACATCTTAATGCCAGATGTGAACGCAACACCATGTATTTCTCTTAGATCTCTTTCTTTCTCATAAAGGCCCAGGAACAAAAACAACAGTTTTGGTTAATGTGCTCAGTATTTAACCCGCCAACATAAGGCCGAGGGCCTGATGTTGAATGAACAGCTTCATTAGAGCCAATGATGAAGACTTAAGCTGTGGTGTCACAAGTCATCAGCCTCATGTTGCTGCAGATAAACACTGAAAGGCTACATCTCTGTGCGATTTCTATCCACTCACTGAATAATTAGCGGGATGCTGTCATCACATGAAACCTGGTAACTCCCATAACTAGATGAGTCGTGCGCTTTGCCATTCAAAACTCAATTCAGATGTGACCTTGTTGACATGAAAGGACTTTTTCTACATAAAGGCTTAAATAATGAATGTGCCTTGAAGGTTTTTAGAGATCAATACATCATTGTGAAGTAAATCACAAAACCATGGCATAATGGCCCTGAACAAATGGGACCACAGACCAAATGACGGATAGGCCTTTCCTCAAAGCATTTGTACTGATACTGTGTGAGTTAAAACATTGTTATTGTTGTTGGGATTTTTCTTATTCTTCTATTTTAAAAATAGTTTGTAGCCCAGACACCAGACTAAGTAAATGCAAAGTTTCATTGGTCAAAATAAATACAGTCTCAACATTTTACCCACACATTGACAGTCATTGTTCAGATAATTTGGCTGCAGAACACGAATAGATTTTAACAAGAATACACAGTTAGTGTTTTTAGTGTGAACTGGTGCAGAACCTGTGAAAGTGAACTGCACTGAATGAGTTGCGTGCTGTAAAAGGCCCATCGTGGACGATATCAGTCTGTAGAGGCCTGAAGCTCCGCCCATGCTGTTGCAAATAGCAACAGCTGTTCGATTGTTTAGTCAAAGGTTATTAATATTGAACATGTCCCATGTCTAAATTTTACTAACTTTGACACGCACGCCGTTGGGTCTCCAGCAATACACCCACTAACTGTGAAGTAGATTGGATGTAGTGTTCAAGAGAAATGCTCAGGACACACACACACACACACACACACACACACACACACACACACACAGACAACGTTTCTGTGCTTATAATTACATTGTTGTTAGTATTAATTATGGTGATAACAGCAGTGATAGTGAAACAAAGCAGTACAGTTACTCACCAGAAAAACCAAATGCATGAGCTAAATAGACACTAAAATGCTCTGTACAGCAGAAAGAGGAAAGAAGAGTCGGGTGAGAATGTTTTGCTATTCACTACAAACACCTTTCACATTACATATTGTCATTTTGACGCATTTGTAAAATACAAATATTAATTTGAATGCAGCTTTAAGAAAATATAGTCACATTACCAACAACGTAGTAGTAAGCCAGTTTTGAAGTGTATCCACTCTTTTCAACGTTCATGATTATTTGGCATTGAATATTAACACAGATGGCGACACCAATGACACATAAATGAGTACCAAATGGCTAAAAGTTAAATCAACAAAATGCTCTAAAAATTTGCACATAAAGTTTGATTGTCGTCACTGACAACATTGCAACAAGTCCTCCAACCCATAAAACCACATCTTTTGTTCGTTCCTAATACGACACAAAGAAGGTTTCCTAAATTAGCGGTTGTACTGGTGGTAGAAAATCAACATATCCTCATACTTAAATATAAGAGTTGCCGTTTTTAAACAGTTTTGTTACGTGACTTGAGACACAAATGCAAGTTAAAGGTCGTAACTCAACGTTGACTTTTGATTTAGCACAGAACCCAAACGACGGACTTCTGCGTCAAAGTCCTGTTTTTTTTTTTACCCATCCATCCACCCTGACCACATCCCTAAGCAAAATTGCTACACCTATACTAGGTCGCCTGAACTTAAGGTCAAACTGGCAGTTATTTAAAGCCCATACTGTATGTTAGGCACCGTTTCATCAACAGGCACAATGATTTTATTGTAAACAGTGTGTAAATGTATCAACTGTGCTTGTAGCTTCATTGTTTATTCAATTACCTCACAGTTGGTAAGGCCAACTTATTTGTAGTGGGAATCAATCCATCGTACACATGTGAGTGAATCAGACCCATGAAACGTCCATCAGGCCAACTAGTTTTCTCTGCTCCCCCTACGATCAAACATGTTGTTTGGTTATAGGCTCTCGGCCTGCTACTGCAGCACATCTATGATTCACTTAAAGGCATCAGTCTCAGTTACTGATCACACTGTGGTGCCAGATTGTGCTCTTGTGTACTGTTAAACAAGAACTGAGGAATACCTATTAAAATGAATCATTTGTGCTTTTACATATTCTATACAGTATTTAGTAGCCTGTCATATCCAGTTATTTAAATCACAGCGAGACGCTTTGTGTTGACGGGGGAACAGATTGCGTCTCAGAGCTGGGGAGCACCGGAGCACCTAACTGTGTCTCTAAGAGCTTTTTCAAAATCTCTGTCAAAGCAGCTAATTAACAAGACAACGGATAGTATCTGCGGTAAAGAGGAGAGAGTTCGTTCTACAGAGGGTTAATGTTAAACTATGGATTGCAAGGATTAATGTGAATATGACACACACATCCTTTTCAAAGGATCTATCTATGTATATTGAAAGGATTGTTCAGCTTTATTAAAACTTGAGTTTTGCTTTGATAGTTTTCTGGAAACAAGGCTACATCCCGTAAACGAGGGCCACTGGGGCCAGAAATTCGAGAGTTGAGACAATTCAACTGGTCAGCCACATTACCACTTTATTTAAGTCAGTGTAACGTAAAAACTGTGTGCACAATTACAGCATACACAAGGAAAAGTTGAAAAGGAATTTGGTATGTAAACTGGGATGTTCACAACTTATATACATGTTTGAATAAGATAAACCTTTATTGATCCCCTGCGGGGGAAATTCTGTGGTTGCAGCTGCACAGAGACGGAAATAAGATAAGATAAGATAGACGAGGTAAAAAAATAAATAACATGAGGTACAACATATGTGTTAATCTGGGGGCAATATACACCATATGTTTGTATGCAAAATAAACATAGTGAATGTATAGAATACAAATAGAGCCTTTGTGTACCCATGAGTCATATGGGTCCTTTTTTATTGTCTACGATGGTGTGTGAGGACTTGGGCTGGCGAGGTATAACAAAGTCTACTAAGTCTGTTTTTTTTAATGGTTTTTTTGTGGTTTTGTTGGGATATAATACCATCTGTTCAGTATTTGCCTCCCAATGGGAGGGGAGTGCTTTGATGGCAAGAGAGACTTGTGACAATGAGTTACAGGTTTCAGCCAGGCGGCAACCTTTGGTTCTGCCAAGTGAAGCCAATTCCGAAGTGTCTTAAAACTTGCATTCTCTCTAATGAGCAGCAGCCGGTGACTCCTCTGGTTGTAAAAAGAAGTCAAATTGTATAGAAGTCTATGATGAAATGACTCTACTTCTCACTTATTTTATTACCTTAGTAAACATTGTAAACATGAGTTTATGGTCTCAATCTCTAGTTTCAAGTCTTCTTCAGTACAGCATGATGTTCAATTAGTAAATTATGTTCCATTTAGAGTCAAATAGACCATAAAGCAGAGTATGCTTCAGGGCGGGCTTACTGTCATTGACAGGTCGCTGCTGCTACCTGAGCCCTATACGGCGTCTCTATGTCACTCCTCCTTCAAAACAGCAGTCCACAGACTAATGGGTGACGTCACAATGACTACATCCACTTCTTATAAACAGTCTATATTTCCAGCCAAAGCCATTCATATCTGTAATGTAAGTAATGCTAGTGGTGGTGTGTTTTATTTACTTTTCAAACACTTCAAAATTATCAAACATATTTTTCATCCCTATGAATTTCCCACGAAGTTGCCCTACATTTTAGATTAAGTTGTCCTAAAATGATGCAATACTTGCTAGCAGCATGGCTCAAGGGATAGCTATATTGGTCTGTTGGTCTGGTCCTGACTCAAATATCTCAACAATTATTGGATTACCATGGAATTTTGTTATCTTAACTTTAACTCTTTGACTTTTCCCAGACCTACAGAATTTTTTTTTTGTTTAGATTAAAAGTGTCTGATCATATTATTCAAAACTATAGAGCCTTAGAACAGGATTATATTAGCAAATATTTGCTTTGGCCTCAGTATGATATTCATGTTATTCATGAGGCTCAAAGTTAACTTCTCTAGATATGCACTCACACATCCATCTCTCAGACGGTCCCTTAATAAAAACGAGGCCTATTTGCAGGCCTCAGCTCGAATAAAGATAAGAAATACCTAATTAATTGTATAAAAAAAAAAAAAAAAAAAAAAAAAAAAAATTTTTTATATATTTTTGAGATGAGAAAAATCATGGAACTATCAGAATACATGTTACTGGTTCACATAAGATAAGGATGGAACACAGCAGAACTTGGAAAACTCAAAAGCTCGATCTTGAAAAACAGCACTTTTAGGGTATTGTTTTTTGGAAAGTATGGGTATCCAAGACTTTTAATATGCTGGGCTCTTACAACAACTGATATAGGCTCTATATACACAGCTATACATAGATACAGTGAAACATTTATGAAATATAGAGCATTTCAAATTAGAAAACTGATCAAATACTCCAAGATTTGAATAAAAAAGTATTTTTAAAATTCAAAAACACTCTATATCACTTCTATGTATCACTCATGATGTTCATTGAATCAATAGACCGAAGATTGGACCTTTTTTGAGTGTTTTAAGCTCTTTCTATGCCCTTTTTAGTTATTTAGTTTAAGGTCAAATCCTGCTTCGACTCTCTGTTCAGGGCTGTATCTCAGCCCCCCCTTCTCCGATTTTCACCATTGAGACATCCTTCGAACCGTAGGAGCCAATAGAATTGCCTGGAATTGAAAGCTAGATGATTGACAGCACTATTAGCCAATAAAGCTCAAAAAGGTCCAGCTCTGAAATCTGATTTGCTGAGCTTCCAACCCTCCCAAGAATCCGAGAAGTGTCGGAGAGACACGAATCGAACGGATTCACACGGAGCACCAGCAGCTGGACAAACATGCAGTGGAAGTATGGAGATATTCCATTTTTTCGCTGAGATTCGACCAAAAGTAAGTACAATATTCGATGAAAGCTGTGTGACTTTTTGTGTTCGAAGCTGAATATCTCTGCGATGGTTTACCGGGGAGAGAAATGGAAACTATGTCCGTAATCTCCGTCAGGCGCTCGTGCTTTTTCATGCTGCATGTTTGTAGGTAGCACGTTGCTAACGGAGTGTAGCAGCTGTTTTCTCCGGTCTGTCCCAGTCATATCGAGTATGATTTATGATATTTTGTTATTTGTTTGCTTGGCTGATGGGAGATGTGTTTGTCTCATGTAGAAGTGACCTAGTTCATGTTGTTCCCAGGACGCTGAGGTTTCTGCAGAACTATAACATCACTATATTCGTTCTTCGTGGGTTCTCTGCCAGTTACTTTTAACACAAAACTCTCTAAGTTTTGATGTACTCTGCGTCCAAATGGGGGACCTACGGGTGTATCTGGTTTTAAACTGATGAAAAAGTTATGTTTACCACAAGATACCACCACCTGTTGAGAGAGTTTCCACATTTGTTTCAAGATTAAAACACAGTAATGTACTGCTGACTTCTGCATACACCTCCTGCATCAGTAAGCAAATATTAAACTGAATATACGTGTGATGGTGATGCTCTTTATGTTAAACTTGTGTCTCTGATTCATGTGTTTCATCGCCTGAATGCAGTAAAAATATACAATTTAGACTTTGGTTTGAAAATAAAGTTGGTATATTATTTAGCAAAAATAAAATAAAACAGCAGTCACAATTGACACTTTCCTAAGTTCCGCCCATTCAGGCTCAGTGGTCCAATAAAAGTTGAGCAAGCTTACAAGCGGCCAACTTCACCCTTTCCTGTTATATTCAGATATGCTACATCTATTCAAAGGTAACATTACTCTGTAATTCACATTACGTTGGTGTCAAATCTTCACAGAGACATTAAATTGTATATAGTCACAGTTACTAGAAACATTCATTCAGTGTTGATTTCAGCAGTAACTGTGGACAATAGTGGTAGTGATTCCTAGCACCAGATTCCCTTTAGAAATCCCCTAATTTTACTGCAGCCATCCGACAAGTTTGCCCTGTGCAATCCTGGTTTGGGTTCTCCTGTGCCGCCCTACCTTCCAGTGGGCCCAGCAATACGACCTGGGTCTTTGGAGGCCCCGTTGAGTCTGAGCTAGAGATTTTCGGTTGCATGATTTCGTCTGACCTTTTTTTTTGATAATGTATCGGTAAGGCTACATGCCGTCTCGAAGTAACTGTGTGTGTAACTGTTGATATTTATTTTGATATAAATGTCTAGCATCCCAACGGGAAAAGTTACCTTAGTCCAGTTCATTACTGTGAATATATTCATGCTTTGCTTGATGGCCATTAGAAAGAATGCAAGTTTAAGGCACTTCCACATTGGCTTTACATTTCAGACATGGAGGTTGCCCGATTAATTGCACATATCCTGTTTAAACTGAATGCATGTAACTAACAAACTGCAATAAGAGCATATAAAATATAACATGCCTTCTATATCATATCATCTGGCATTGGCAATTAATAAAGCATGGGGACTCAGAGTTTAATGATTTTCATGTTTTAATGATTTACTGGTGCAGGGAGGCAGTAATTAGCCGCTTCTTTCCAATTAGCAATGTGTTCTGATTTCACCACTTCGGACATGGAAAATAAATGAAGAGATAAATATTACATGCTTTTACATAAATCCAATATGTCAATTCTAATCTGACCTTTTACATATATCAGATAAGTCACTACGTGATTCATTTCACACCTGCAGGATTAGCACTTCTCTCAATACATATGTAACTGCATACTACAGCCGGAAAACTGAAACATTTAAATTAACACCTCTGTGACCTCTCGACAATCTCTGAACATATCATATTGCTTTGCATTAGAAACATGTTCATTTGAAAATACTATAATACTATATATATATATATATATATATATATATATATATATATATATATATATATATATATAGTATTCATTGTCTTATTTTAACCATTACTTGCATGTATTTTAAAGGACAAAGAAAGAGCAGTTGAAAGCACAACATGAATTAATTAGGTACTGTAATGTAGACTGTTTTTTTCTGCAGTAATGTCGAGACCATGGACACAATGGTGGGTGTGTAACCATGGAAACACACATATATGTGTCTATGTGCACAAATTGTGACTGGGCCCACTGTTACCGAGCATGGTTGCACCTGACGCTGCTTGACTTCATCTTATTACTGATTTGATCCAATGTGTTTAAGTTCCAATGTAATTTCACAGTGGCCTGTGGTCCCAATAATTTCATGGATATATGCATGTGCAAGATTGGAAAACGTAGAAAACAACATCATGGTTGCACCGGTAAATACTACCTAAGGTTGCGCGCGTTATTCTTCTGAGATGTGCCAGACTAAATCGCACCCAGCTAAGAGAGAGAGAGAGAGAGAATTCCAGGGAGTGGCCCATAGAGAGAGGTGAAACTTTACATGTTCCTATTATATTTGGGTTGATGCTATAGAGTGACAGCAACAGGGATTAGGGAACGGTGAAGTAGATATTAGATCTCCCATTAATATCATGGGAAATGACCTTGAACGGCTCCAGGTATGTTTCTGTGTGCGTTGTGTTAATTTTGCGGGTAAAAGTTTTCATGCACTTGCCGGTCTCCTGTGTTTCTACCAGTTCATGCATCCTGCCAAAATATCATTCACCACTTTATCTGATATACAGTGGTACTCCTTCACCCATTAATGTCGCTGTATTCATTGCAATCATTCATGTAGTTATAAGTTGAGTGTATTGATTATGTGGTTTGTGTGTATAAAGTGTTGGTCCGCAGCGCATTATGACATCATATTCCGCTGCTCATCATGACATCATATTTTGGTACCTTGTATTATACCTCATATTCACTTCAAAGGCATTGCTTTGTTGAGTATGAAGGAGCTTGCACATCGGACAGACTTTTGCAAATCTACCATCCTGTTAGGTAATAGCATGTTGCTAAAGGTGCAATGTTACGGGATACAGAGCACCAATATAGCATCAAACAATGATTTTCTATGTAAAGGTATAATGTCTCTGTGTGTGCTGCTACCCGAGCTTCTGATTGTTTGCACTATTAGTTGCAGTAAGCTGCAAACCGCCGGTTCAGCCGTTGCCATATTGAGAGCCATCAAGAGGCAATAGCAATGCTCCAAATATCGTATTAACCACCTTTAACACCAACTGTCTAGCAGGAGTCAATCAGCTATATCATTTCTATGGACTAGCAGATTTGGAGTGAGAAAAGTAAATCAAGACTTCCTGTAAAAAAGGACGTTGGTGAGAAAGCCTATACAAGATAGTTAAATGTAACTTTGAGGGTTGACACTAATGATTTATTTAAAATGTGTTGTTTCAGGGCCCACTCTCCTTGTCACAGCGTGAGAGCTTGTGTTCATGTTTTAGAAGCAAAAGTGTTCATCGGCTTTAAAAGCTGCATATTGTGAATCTGTGCAGTCTGCGTGGGAGGGGATATGAACAAAAGGCATTACATTTGTGTGTGTGTGTGTGTGTGTGTGTGTGTGTGTGTGTGTGGGAGCACGCAAGTGTCCGTGTGTGTCTGTTCGGAAGTGAATGGCAGAGATCTCCTGATTAAAAAAGAGAAAAGCCTCTTTAAGAAAGCAAAGCTCCTCTGTGTGTGTGTGTGTGTGTGTGTGTGTGTGTGTGTGTGTGTGTGTGTGTGTGTGTGTGTGTGTGTGTGTGTTTGGACGTGTTAACCTGAGACTTTGATGTTTGTCTGTTTCATATCAGGATGCCACTAGAGGTCATCCCTTTGGAGGGTGGTCACTAAAACCATTTATATTGCCCTTTTAACCTTTGCAGACAATCAAACACACACACAATCTCTCTATCTTCTTTAACATCAGAAGCAAAACCCTCCCGTTTGTTCCATCACATAGATGTGACACAAAAGCCACTTGTTACATCACTATGTCAAGAGAGAAGCCTTCAAACAACTTATCCCTCTCGATTGCTTGACACACAGATGCTCGCGGATAACATTTTTGACGCGATGCCCCGGAAGTTCTGCCTGCTTACCTCACAATTCAGTGAAGTTCTGCCTGCTTACCTCACAATTCAGTGAAGTTCTGCCTGCTTATCTCACAATTCAGTGAGGTTTATGCGTGTGTGTGAATGTATGTGGGGCAAAAGGAGGCCTAGTAGCACCTGTGTTACCACTCCCCCAAATGGTTACAACAGGCCTAAATGAGGCATGTGACCAAACAAAGCTGTTTGTTGGTTCACTTGGGTCCCCCATAATAACAGCTAATGGACGACAGCTAATTTAAACAGGTGGCAGTTGTTATTAAAGTCTGTCTTAAAGTAATATTCACAAGCCCAAACTTCCACCAGTTCGTGGCTGCTGTACTCATTACTCCTGTACACACAGCAACCTAAAACTGTCTTACGTGGACAAATGCAACACGTTCGCACTGCCAACTTGTCACATACAAACACGAAGGGAAGTCCGATAGACCTCAACATGTGGTTAATGTTGTTTATTCAAATAAAGCTGCTCGGTTAGGTTTAGAAAAAGTACATTTGTTATGTATCTAAAGTTAAGTGCATAAGTGTAGTACGTTATGTATACATGGGACACAGACATCTGCCTCCTGGGTAAAAGTCCTGTATTTGTTTGACCAAAGTCTTCCCTACGTAGATTTCGTCACACTTCATACTACGTCACCTGACTTCCTCCTTTACCTTATTATTATGCTAGAGGGGTACGTGGAGCGCCACAGTTTGAGGCATGGAGCCACTGGCCAAGCTGGGGTACGAAACATACATCTATTGTTTTCAGATCGACTTGGAGATCCGTTAATGTGTCCATTTCCAGCTCAACGTCATAAATGTTTTTTTTTGAAGATGGTTCTTGTATTTTCTGCTTTCTTGGGTTCATATGAGCGATGTCTAAGCTGGCTAGTTGATTACTTGCCAAGGATTCGCGTTGGTGCTTTGAGAGCTGCTGATTTTCAACCCACTGCAGACTGTATGAGCGGCTTAACACACGCACCCTATTTGTGACCTTTCAAGATCCAAACCTATCTACTGTTTCACAGGAAAAGAGCAAAAAATGAGAGGAGTGTTAGCCAAGATGTGCATCAACGGATTAGGAACTTGTCAGCCCCTTTCGTTAGCTTTTCTGCCACCTTCAGATCCTTTACCACCAATCTGTTGGTGTTACCAAGGCTGCAAATTATAATCACAAGCCCTCGACAAGTTGGCAGATTAAAAACCTTGGCAAGAAAGTCTGAAGCACTGTTCATGGGGGCATGTTCTGTGGTAAGAAAAACACAAATCTAATTTACTGCCAGTTGGGAGCCGGTTACATTCATCAGTACCCAGCAAAACCCAATTACACCCCTCTCATTTAAAACCTAATGTTTAGACAACAAAGACAGCCAGCTGCGTCGAAGTCTTGAACACTTAAATCCACTCGCAGTGCAGAAATGATACAACTTAGTTTCTCAGGCCATTAAGCGAGGAACACATGGGCACTTTCAATCACCTTTATTGTACAGTGACAACCAGGAGAACCTTTAATCATCTATAATGTTAACACGAGACAGCCTGGAGTATTCTTAATCATCTTTAGTCGGTAATCTTGACTACAGGACAGCCTGAGAGCTCTTCTATCTCCTTCAGCTTCACGTCTAGACGGAGGCATTGTCAAGGATCCTCCATCAAACGGTTAATACAGGCATCAGGTAATGTGTTGTGTGACATTGTGCAGCTCAGACACGGTGCATGCTGATGCGGCTGCAATCAGAGGGGCTCTAACTATTGATGACAATGATCACAAATAGTTTTTTTATATTTGTTTGTGTGAAAACAGCTGCCTACTGTTGCTCGAAACAAGGTTGATGAGAGCGGTGAGAATGAACCATGAACAGAAAAGTTAAGGGCCATAAAAACCAAAACGATGAAATGTTCTGGAAAGGACTTCAAGTGACTCCTTTCACAGTACACAAAGTCATCTGATCCATTAGTCATGCCAAAATATTGATTAGTGCAGCCTTAAATATGCAGTAAATATTAAATATGCAGTGTACTTTTAACTAAGGTCTCATCTAGAGAAGCACAACATATTGAAAAAATATTCAAATTTTATCCCCAAAAGATCTCTGCGGCATGTTCAGGAGTTATGGATAATTCTTGGGTATGAGTAAAACCCCATGTCTTCAGTGAACACACATGCCACTGGGAAAAGAGAAAGTTAAAGTCACTGAAATTGGGTAGGATGAAATCATAAGGTGTGTTTCCATCCTTTCACTGAAGGGATTTCCCATCAGCGACAAAACCAAAACCCCAAATATGTATTGGGGTTTGAGAGGGCAAATCTACAGTGATATAGACAATAGGATAATAATACAGCTCTACTTTCTGAAAAGCAGGTTGTGTAATTATTTACAAGCCTTGCCTTGGGAAAGTTTAAAGCAACAGTACCATGGTTTGTTTGGTTTCACAACTTGCACTTTGGACAAACTTGATCTTTCAGAATGTCCTTGTGGAAGTAACACCAGCACGGAGAACAAGCGTCCCGAGGTGAGGGAGACAGCAGTGTAACATTTTGTAGATTTTACACCATGCAGTGCAGACGGTGCTACTTTGTCCTCTCACTGCTGCCGTAGTGTGAGCTTGTCAAAGGGGCCCAATGGTGCGTGTCTTCTTCATTACAACTGATTTCACACACACACACACACACACACACACACACACACACACACACACACACACACACAAAGTCTCTCTGCGTCGTCTCCCGTTCTCACACACACTTTGACACTCACACACAGTGAGATGCAAGCACACACACACACACACACACACACACACACACACACACTTGTTCATGTACAGACATTGTACAGACTTTGATTAAGGAAGAGAGCGAGATAGAAAAAATAAAAAAATATAATTCTGTTTCCACATGAATACAGTAAGATGAATGAAAAAATAAAAGGTAAAATCCATTTGGTATTTTTTTGTCATCATCTTCTTATCACGTTGAGGAGGGGATTGCGGGACATCTATTTCTGATGTCAGCTGAAAGCTCTTTATTTCCACCTCACCTGGTCTCAATTCACTTTTCCACTGATTCACAGTCGCCACAGAGGAGAACGTCAGAAGAAACTACATTTCACACAATAATGATGGAACCTTTGCTCTCATATACCTGCTGCTCATCTTTTCTAGATTTGACAGAGGCCTGAAAAAGTTTTGTAATTTGAAGGAAAAAGAATCTGATGAACTCACTGATTTGAAAGTAAATGGGACTGTGCAAGACCAGACCTTGTGGGATCAAAAAATAGTAAAAAAGAAAATAAGCGCTTTTTTTAAATAAAGTAACAAGCAAGTGGCACCAATCAAACTTTTCAGTTTATATATTTATATCAATTTGATGAAAATACTTATTTTTAATAACTATACATTTGTTTTATTATTACCTTCTTGTCTATTAACCCCGACCCAGCGTTGCTCTTGGGAGATGGCCATAAAAGTCTGGATAATAAGTCAGATTAGTTAGCAATTGGTGTTTCTTTCTGATGAAGGAATAAGAAAGATTTAGACAAAGGATATACATTTCAGATTCAACTTTATTGTCATTGCAGAGTACAACTACTAGGACAATGAAATGCAGTTTTAGCATCTAACCAAAAGTGCAAAAAGAAGTAGTAAAGGTGCAGTGCAATGTGAGAGATAAATAACAGATAAATAATGAAAAAGAAAGATAACAGTATATGAGTAGTATAACAATATGGACAGTATAAACAGTATGACCAGTGGATATGAAATGCAAGATACAGTATATAGTATAAACTGTAAGTATGTATAAGTAAGTATTCACACTGATTGACCACATGTAAACAATTAAGAAATAATCAAAGACAGAAAGTCTACTTCTATTGCAGTTCGGTGCGTTCTTGAAAGAAATATAACAGTAATAGTACTACACCTAAGTTCCATATACAGCAATCTAACATCTCTAAATAAAAAGTGCTTGACATATTTATTTGTGCTTTATATTTAATGGGGTCAGATGGTTAAACATAAACATAAATGTCATGTACGCATTTTGTACCCATCATTGTTCTTTGGAGGCTACTTAAGCTGTTTAAAACATAGAAGAAACATTAGACGCATTAGTTAAGTTTGTTTTGGCTGATATTGACGTCATTATCCCATGGAATTTTATAATTGTTAAGGCACTAGCCTGCCATAACCATACTTGTAGTGGTGCAGAAACCCCCGACACAGCGACATGGGGGAGGAACAAATCTCTAAAAGTTTGTACTGCAGCCTTCTAAACCATTTATCTCCGTGCTCTGTGAGCTTTATTTTTATACTCTGTCTCAATTGAAAATGACCTCAAAACAAATGTTTTTTACAAATTAGCTCTTCGACAGTGAGAGTTCCACGGAGGAACTGAGACTGAGGACACTGTTGAAGAGGACCCTGATTGTGATGTGTCGTCCTCTGACAGGAATGAGACCCTTTGGGGTTGACACTTATTCATCAGATAACTCCCGTACTCGAAGGGGCGCCACTTCCATAGTTATCTTAACCCAAAGCATTGTCTTTTCCCAAACCTAACCAAGTAGTTTCATTATCCAAACACAGCAGGGGCTTGCGCACTGATCGCTCATTTTGCTGGACGTTCGTTCGTAAAATGGCCGAAAAAAAACTAAATAACTTTCCGTAAGACATCATATTAACCATTATATGAGGATACGTTGTAGTAGTAGAATACAGTGTGGACACACATTTCAAACTGTCTAACATTGTACATGTCTAGAGGCTCCTTTCCAAGAAAAAGACGTGCGCCTGTCGCTGTTCCTTTGCAACAGTCACATATTTATACTTATTGGAGTCATTGGCGAACAACTTATTCTGTCCTTTTGGTATGGAGGCATCTTGGTAGTGTCACAACCCTCCGTGGGAAGAGGGTTCTGGAAAAAGAGGGAAAGTCACTGAAATAGTGGGAAGTAAACGTTCAATTGTAACACCATGCTGAAAACCATTAAAATAGTTAGTAAGAAATGCTTCCACACAAGCACAATCAATGGTTATTACAATACGCAGTATGCCATTAATGGCTTGTGAATTATGTCTATAACTACTTGTTTCTGATTAACAACAATCAAGGGTGAGATACTTTTTTTTGTCAAGTATGGGTTTCATGTAATGGAAAACATTTTGAAAATGGTTTATTATTAAAAGGCTTAAGCTGCTTATTCTCTTCAGCCTCATACAAGTTGCTTACTTAAGTTTTCAAAACAAATGCAAAGTTAAAGTTTAATTTGTACTTCATGCTGTCTCATTTGCTCTGCTGTATTTCCCCCTCTTAGCCATGCCTCATGGTTCATGTACATAATATGTGTCCCTGCCCCTGCTTATTATCATATTACAACATCACATGATAGGAATGACTGCTTCTTTAACCTGCCAGGGAGCCCCAGGGTGCTCTGGGGAAAACATTTTCCACTGGGTCTCTATTAACCCCCTTTTCTTTCATTCTCTGTGCATTGTGTTGGTTTCTTATGAGGGTTTGTTGTGAGCTCATTTAATAAAACAGAAATGCATGTGGGGACATCTACAATGGAACAATGTATCAATGGAAATGGTGAAAATGTTATAACCAGTTTTTGTAAAAGGGAACCTTTCTCAAGACACAAACATAAAGTTGCCAGCAAACAATTGCTTATTTATCATCATCCAGCATATCTGGAGCAATATTATCATTCATTTGGAGTTGTGGTGCTGTCAACCTGGCAAATATATAAGTCCAATATTCACCTTATTTTAGGGAGTGACAACTCTCATTAGGTTTGTCACGACAAACTCATTAGCTCATTTTCTTTTGAGAAGTCATTCTCTCAATGTCACAACTTCAGCCAGGCTTTAGTTTTTCATTTGTCTGTCTCCTGTTTTGCCACACTAACTCTCATGTCATTTCAGAATCTGCCACTCCCTCCTGCTCTGCACTAATTGCTGATTTCATTTCACCTGGCCTGCCCCACCTCCATACTCACCTGCTCCTCATCAGCAATCAGCCCCTCAGTGTATATGTACCGGTCCATTTCCCTCAGTTCTTTGCCAGATTGTCTAGTGTGTTTCCCTAGCTATCCAGCAACCTATCATTCTGATTCTGATCGTTCATGTATTGACCTGCCTTTTTGGACTTTGGACCTTCCCTTTTGCCTGCTCCCACTGGATTTGTTTGCGGGTTACTACCTGGTTTGACCTCTGCTGGTTATTAAACCCTGTTTCTTCACCTGAACTGTTTTCTGTGTTGTGCTATTAGGTTCTTGTCTGTCGTTTTGTGAAACCTGACACTCAAAAGAAAATCACAACGTCATGTTCAAATAATTTACTTGTCAGTGTCAAATATTTAGCCAACATTTCCTTTCATGTTAAATCTAGTTAACTGCTCTGTAATAATATTAATATAAAAACATTGAATTGAAAAAGGAAAAAAAAACACCTGAATACTGAAATACAGCTGGGAGTATTGGCCCCAAAGTATGGATGTTTCAATATTTTCTTCTAAAAATATTTTTTTTTGCCACAATTTAGAGGCTCCAACATGAACAACATCCATAATATCCGTTGTAAGTATACCAAGTCAAGGTTGCAATTTTAAGATGGCATTTTAAGGGCCACTAATATCTGCTTCTGCCTGTCAATCATTTATATCTGTTGTACACCATTGTAGGAGTTATGGGTTTTTCTTTGCCTCTGTTAAATATGAGGGGTCTTTGTGAATTTTATAAACTCGTTGAGATGATGAATATATAAATAAAATGTATGACGACTGTGCTTTAATGAAGCTTTAAAAGAGGGTATTCACAAACTAGAAATGATTTCCCAGTAGGCTAATTTATTCACACAAATACTGCAGACCTTCTTACAGCATTCTTTTCTTCAAATCTTTTTATTTGCAAAGCAGCTTTCTTCTGTAATCCTCTCGGCCTCTGCAACAGAAGCACCATTGCTTTTTACTGTTAATATTATTGCATTACAATGCTTCCTTCATTATCATAAAAGCACAGCTGGTGGTCATGGCTCTTACTCATACCACTCCAGGCTACTTTACATGAGAAGTGGAGAGCATGTTGCATTAAATATTATATTCCTTTTCTTTGTTCTTCTGCTGCTTGTATTATGGTTGTGTTATTTTCTACCTTTTTACTATACAAAACGTTTTTGTTTTGCCTGAATGATACCTAATGTCCCCACAGCAATCAATAGTTTAATTTTAATTCTAATGTCTTTTAGGTTGGGGGCAGCGCAACAAGCTCTCAACACAACATTGGCGTATTAATGAGTCAAATAAGTCTTAGCTAGCTTAAGTATATGTTAGCATGGAGCCGTAATCACTCAAACACATTTGCTTCAATGTTGCCATGTAGCCTGATATATAAATGAAAGAAAGCCTGGCATACATACAAACAGGCAAATAACAGACAGTGAGAGAACGACACTGTAAAACGATGACTCAGACAGAGAAAAAAGTGGGGAACCTTAAGTTAATTTAGCTCAAATTTCACAGCTAAATATAATGGGAAAACATTCAGGATTTGCCAATGATCCATACAGTCACATCACATACCCCATTATACTAATAAGGATAATCATTTTTTTAAACTCTGAGTAAAATAACCCATGGAGCAGAATGTAGGTTTAGTGCCTCTGGGTTTTTACTTAATGTATCCCAGATATTTTAATACATTCTTTAATAGATAAAATACATTAGCTGTACAGTGAATGCAGGGATATACAAAAAACCTCATGAAAAACTCATGACGACGTAAATGTATAGCAGTGTTTGTGACTTGTTTCCGAGCAACTCTGAAGCCCAGAGTTTGTGTTTACAGTTTGTAGAAATCTTGTAGAAAATGAGAAGGGGGAATATACCCTCATTGGTGGCATCTGACATACATCAAAACAACCACGCCTTGTTTTCTATGAAAGCCCATATACTAACCCAATGCTGTTTTTTCCTCCTATTTCGATATAGGCTATCAGTGAGATAGCCTATACCCCCTTCTTTCTTCAATCACTGCAGAGAAAGTAAGTCATGTTTTTGTCACTCCCAGCGAAAACCTACCATAAACTTGCTAATCAAGACTGCAATATTGCAAGATGCATGGTAGCAAGCCCAGTGTGTCACAGATGTGTGTACTTTCAATAATAGCCTGGCTGACTGACAGAAGAATAAAAAAACCTTGCACAGAAGTAAAGGAGCTCAGTGAGGTGACAGCAGCTGCCAGAGGAAGGTGAAAAAGTTAGAAATACATTTGCAAGCATCATATCATGACACTGACTTTGACTACTCAGACTAAAACACCAGACGTCGTTTTCCTTCAAAGTTTTCCTTTTCTCTCTCTTCTGTTGGTTTTTATCTGATCAAGACTTTTTAGTGCATGCTTTTCTGTGTGTGTGTGTGTGTGTGTGTGTGTGTGTGTGTGTGTGTGTGAGTATCCTACTGTGACAAAACTGGGATCCAACGAGGGATACCAAAGTCCATTCAGAGTCCTGCTGAGATAGAAATTAGCCTCTCAGCACACACACAAACACATTTAGACGTTTGAGTTCCTCTGTGCTTTAAACTGGAAAATACTACTTGAGTAGAAGAAAGTGTCTGAAATCTTCCAAATGAGTCTTGGCTGGTAAATAAATCCAATAGGTAATAAAAGGAAAGTCTTGTTGATGCAATTGCTCCCTCTATTGTCACATTTCTGCTGCATTGTGCGGCATGACACTACTTGACAAAACTCGCAACCCAGTTGCCAAAAAAAAATGTCAGCTTTGTACGTTCTGCAAAGCATGGATACATTTAATGTTTCTGATCTAAAAATATGCTAGATCATTAATATGTAGCGTAACAACGTAGCTTAACAACGTAGCATAACTACCATCAAAAGCAACTGCAATTTTTTCATTTACCCAATCCTTATTTTAATATTTTAGAATATGATGTCACTGCAGTTACAATGTTGGACTTCTCAACCACCAACACAAACTACTATATAGAGATTATTACTGAATATGAATACATTCCATGTCATGAAAGTATTAATCATGCAACTTTAAATATAAAAAGCGTCTTTGAAATAACATTTCATTGTATCTCCAACAAGTATTAGTAGCCTAGTTTCCTAGAAAGAACTGAAACAATTAGCCTCACTACCATCCACTTGAAACACTGAAGATGGATCTACATCAGACCTGCTCAATTGGCTGATCATATCCCTCATCCCAGCCATTCACAAATGTATTGTCTCTACACATACAGTAGAACACATAATTAATGTTCAATGTCACACTCTACAATTATACTTTTTGAGCTTTGTCCGTATTCTATTGTCTGAGTAGAACACACTAATTCTCACCAAATATGGCGGTAACAGTGTTTGCAACTACAGACTAAAAGTGCATTACATACAGCAGTACACTAATTTAGAACACAACACAAACACCATAAAGAAAGCATCTGCTCCACCCCAATGTCACCTGGTCACCCAATGTGTAGTTCAATGAATTCAATATATCATTGGAAGTGGTAATTTAGTGGGTAATAAAAGAGTGCTGGTTTCTATTTATTTTAAGATCAGATGTCTGATTCTTTCATTTAATTTTCCTTTTATTTCTTGAATAATGAAGAAGAGTGTTGAATAAATCTGTTTGCAAATGGAGAGCTACTGTTAAAGTTAGTGTTATCCACAGGGCTGTTTGCCGCTTCAACGTGCCCTTCCCCCTGTGCACCCTCCCTTCCTGCTCTCCTCTTATCCTCTGTGTCTTCTGCAGAATGGCAGATGAAGGATTTTTCGGAGGATTTCTTACACCCATACCATCAACAAACCTCTGACAGACAAAAAAAGCAAGTGGCCTAGCAATAATTCTGTCATACGGGCCACGGATGACTCGTCTAGTCATGTCCCGGGCAGATAAGGCCTTAGAAGGGCTTTCTGTCTCTGTTGTCTGGCGAAGTGAAAGTTTCCAAGGTCACGCCTATGTGGAATTTGATTTCGGCTCTTAAGAGCTGAGCTGTAAACAAAAAGAAAAGTCGAGGTCACGGTATGGTGTTTGCTTTTTTCTTCAGGGGTTCAGTAACTTTCTCCATCTCTGTCTCCATCACTTTCTTTGCTACACTTTCCCTGCCTCCTCTCTGACTCACCCACAAACCTCCATATCCTCTCTTTTGCTGTCTCATTCTCCATCTTTTTTTGCTCTCACTTCCTCTGTGTAAACATTTTTTTATTCTCTCAATGCTGGTGCGATTGTGTGTGTGAAGGCGTCTACAGTGTGTGTGTGTGTGTTTCGAAGGGTTTATTTTTCCGTGCAAATAAGGGGATAGAGGAGCAAAGTACAATTGGCTGGGGCTTAACTTACTTTACATAATTGTTGCCTATAAATGCATTTCCAACGTCGGGGGTTTAAGCACCTGATATGCTTAACGGAGAGAGAAATAGGGCTGAGGCTGTTGCGAGTCATCCTGATGATGGAGATGGAGAGGGGGAGAAAGAGACAGAGGTCACATGGGGAGACAGAGGAGTAGGGGAAAGGAGAGAGCAAGAGAGTCAGCAAACTAGAAAACAGGTACAATTGGCCTGTTCACCTAGATGTTTTGGCTGTTGTCTTCATTACGCTACATGATTCAGGCCTCACAAGCTGTATTAGACTGTACAGGACAAATGAACTGCACCGTATTGCAGTGCGCACTTCCTTATTCTATTTTTCTACATGTTGTTGCATGTCACACACGTGTTCCTACTCTGAGAATGCACTCGCAGCAAGGTGCAGAGCAATGAGACCTTCAGTGCTCAATGCAATTGGTCATTTCCTCTTTCATCATATGCTGTCCATTGATCAATCATGTGACTGATGAAATAGGTAACAACATTATACTCCTGCTTTTCTCAAAAAGCACTTGTTGCAAAATAGAATGAATCTTAGTAAATATAAACAAAAGATAAATGTGAATGAATACAAAAGTACTTAATAAAGTATGACAACCAACAAGATTCACGAGCAAATACAATCTTTCATCTGAACCCATCAGTTGGTAAAAAGAGTAAGAATACATCCGTGCTACTAAGTTTCCATTTCAAAACAGAGTTTTAATAATAAAATGCTGTTTTAAGCTTCCCTTCTGCGCATGCAGGCAACAGCTGCTGGCATAGACACGGTCAGCATGCCTGTAATACGTCATCCATGTTGAATTAACCATTGAATCGAGGCTAATGTTTGTTTTTTTCTGGAAAAGGGTCACATAATAGGAAGGGGGTTGAATGAGGGAGGAGCGCGTCATGACCCATGAGACCCAATCAAGAAGCAAATGCGGGTGTCTCTGTCATCGTTTTCAAAAGGTCTCCGTTTCCACCTGTCCAGACTAAAACGCAGCCCCAGAGTTTTCAAACTAAAACGGCTTCAACAGCGTTTTTCAAACATCTCCGTTTTAGGGGTTCTAAAACGTTGCAGTCGAGTGGACACTAGGCGTTAACTTAGCAAAAGTTATGCGTTTAAAAATGAAAACCTAGCAGTGTGGATGTAGCTTAGAGTCTGCAGTCATGCTAATGTCCGAATGCTACACTGATATGCACACGACGACTGACATGCAGATGTTTAGCAGCTATAATGTTTACCGTGTTCATTATCTTAATTTAGCCTGTTAGCATGCTAACATTATCTGGTTTGCACTAAACACAAAGTACAGCTGAGGCTTATGGGAATGTCAATGTTTTTGCAGGTATTCAATCATAAATATTCAAAAGTATTGGACAAAATGTAAAATTTGGGTCCTGTTTTCTGTGATTTATTTCACTTGTGGGTGTTAGGAAAAAAAGCCATCTTCCAAATGCAGTGTAATGAAATAATATCTGATTTCCGTGGGTGTGTCATTTACACATATAAGAGCAGCTGTTAGAACAAAGACTGTCATTGTCGGGGGTAGTAAAAGCACTACAATATCCTTCAGCTTTACCAGAACTATTACTTTGCACAAATTGGCCCAAAGGCACAATGCCAAAATGGAAAAGAACAACCGACAGAGCAACTTTTCTTTTTCATTTTAATTACAATTTGATCTTTCCTTGTCATGTTTCTACCTTAATGGCTCTGCTTTTAATCACCCAGCTCCCTGCTCTCTATTGTTAAATACGACATTCGTATTCGTGTCAATTACAGACCGGTGGACTCAGTGCCAGACTCTTGTCGATGCTTGTGCCTTCCCTGGCCAATAGAGGTTGATTAAAGTCAAACTTTACTTAGTGCTTATTCAAGTAAAAATTGAGTTTCCGACATCCGACGGCGCTCGTTTACTGTAAAGACAGCACATGTATTTCCACTCTCGGCGACTGCCAGCAAAGGTTCGTTCTGATATGAGAGCTGCCTTTTTGTTGCCACTGCCGTCAGCAGAGCCACAGTCCCTCATGTTGCCCTCCTGCTGCCTCCACCTCCCATCGCAGCACCTCCACACAGGAGGTGGTGGGGGGGTAGGTGTGCATTGATCAAGTGTCATCCGTGGAAGAAGGCCCAGTGGAATGAGAGCTGCTGGAGGAGGCTGTAAAGTTGGAGCCCATGCCTATAAATCCTCTTGGCTGGCAGAGGCTGCTCGGTGTCCTGTGCTGGCCGCTTTGTCCGCCAAGCCTAAGCCCAATCATCCGTGCGAGAGCCCAGCTCCTCCTCTGGCTGTGGTCCTGGTCCAAATCCCAGCCGCTGCCTTCACTCCTGGCCTCGGAGCAGGCCAGATAAGAGGATTTTTTTCTTTTCCTCTACAGCGTTTTTTTTTCCAACCTCAGATGCCAGGTGCTGACGGTGCTGAGGTGAGGTTGTCAAATGTAGTTTCAGCAACATCTTGTCTTGCCAGTGGTGTTTTTGTCCATTTATCTTATTGATATTACCTGATTATACATTTTAGTAGAATCATGGTTTTTATGTGGCATTTCCACCAATCAACCTATGCATAATAAAAAAAACATAAAGTTTAGAGGTGATGGAGTCATGGGCTGCAACTAAAGTTACAGGTGGAGACTTAACAGCTGTTAAAAAACAAAAAACAAAATCTTTTTAAATGCATTCAAAGACTTACTGACTCACATTGACATGATAATAACTTGTTCCATGCTTTGTTATTTTAACAAATGTCATTAGAGCGCAAACCTCCACCAACACTGAACATGTCTGAACAGTCATTTTAAAGGCTGATATTCATTCATCAATTTGCCCTTTGAGTTAGATTTTCTGTGGAAAGCACATTTTTCAGATACAAGCATTATTTAACCTGAGGTCATTGTCTTTTACTCAAAGAGGTGTGAGTCAATACATGTGCATTTAGGCCATGTCCATACTACTCCGTTTCTATTTGAAAACGCATATGTTTTGTAACGTTTACACTGAGCGTCCACACTACGCCGGCGTTTTCAAGCACGGAGGACTTTGGAAAAGCTCCCGAGGATGGATAAGTTTGAAAACTCCGGGTAGCGTATTCGTGTGGACAGCCGTAAACAGGTGAGTTTAGAAACGATGATGCCCACACCTACGTTCGCTACTTGATTGGTTATTAGCAGTCATGACGTGTCCTTGCCTGATTCACCCCCATATCACGTGACCGTAAATCTTAAACAACAACATTCATTATCGATCGACAACCAGGTTAATATAACATGGACAACTGATTACAGGTGTTGCTGACCTTGTTGTCTTTACTAGCAGCTGTTGTTCAGTTAAAGTCTGAATTTCTGCGGAGGAAGCAGCTGTTATTGGAGCGATTAGCAAACGGCGTGACCAGCTGCGTTATCAGAGCTACGAGTGAGAACAGACAACAACGAAACCGAGAGGGAACAAGTGAGACGTGTGTTGACCACAATTATAGATCCATAATCTAGTAAATATAGATTAAATCTTTTATGTGTAAGTGTTGATTTTAAAGTAAATGTGATGAGAGAGAGAGAGAGAGAGAGAGAGCACAGCGCAGTGCTGTAACTGACGTTAAGTCTGAAAAATAAAACTTTCCACGAAATGTATCTGTTTGAGTTAATAGAGGAAGATTTTAGAGATCTTAAGTATCAAACACAACTTTTCATTATTATTAAAGACTTTAATACTCTGTCATATTTTTTGTAACTAAGCAACCAATCTACTTCCTGTTTACATCGGCGCATGCCCAGTGTATGTGAAGATTCATGTGATATTCGTTTTCAGTCGTGTTGGTCTGGACGGAGATTATTTCGAAAACGATTCTGAAACGCTGTGTGGACGGAGATTGTTTTCGTTTAAAAACGTTGGAGTATGGATGTAGCCTTAGAGAAGCATAGCTATCTGACAGCTCGAAGCCCCTTCAGGAGATGGTACGGGCAGCATTGTAGTTTAATGATATACAAGCAAAAATACATCCATCTCTCTTAGGGGTCGTCCTGACAGACGGAAGCATTTCTGAATATAACAAATAGCAATTTATTTATGGAGACAAACTTATTTAGACTTCTAGAGACTTCCTCTTTGAGTTAGTTTCCCTTTTAGTCAGACTTATAAAACACATTCTCACTCCCAACTGCACTTTAAACTATGACGCTCTAGGTATCCCGACAGATTTGGACATGTAAGTGACAATGCGTCAGTGCCCACTTGTTACATGCATAGTGTATTTTCAAAATAAATACCCAACCTAGGTTTACTTTAGTCTTTAAGTTTATTTGGTTAGGTTTAAGCAGCAAAATTACTTGGTTAGGCTTAGGAAAAGATAGTGGTTTGGGTAAAGAATTCATCGTTCATCTTATGATAACGATACTCTACACTGTGCAGCACACATTCATCCACATCGGACATTACTGTTAACTCTCATTGTGTTACTATGAGGGACTGAAATTTAATAACTACACGCAGGGGTTAGGGTGTCTGTTGAAACATTACCATGGAGAGGCTTGTCGGAGCATACATTTAGGATTTCAACAGCATTACCACGACCAATTATCAATCTTCATTATGAAAATACGATTTGTTGTCTGGTGGGATAAATATGGACTCTACAGGAGTCGAACCTCTGATCATGACCGACCCATAATGATTGTGTATCATCTGAACTACCACTGAGCCAAGGAGCAAAGACAGTATGTTAATGTACTCATCATAGAAACTATGTGAAAGAGAGAGGAGAGGGGATCGACATGTTTATTTCTTGTTTATTCAACGTGGGTCCTGAAAGGCCACTCCTACGACACATCTGCTTCACGCACTCGAACATAAACCAGTTAATCCAAAACCACTTAATCTTGCACACCGGTGGCCTCCGACGAGCCAGCCAGCTCCCTGCTGGATACTCTTGTCCATGATGCTCCTTGCTACTGCTCTGAGGCGGGTTGCCTGGATAGCCTCTCAACTGTCATAGTGCGGTCAGTCTGACTGCTGCTTCTTCAGCTAGCTGTTAGCTAGCCACCCTCCAGTCAGTGTGTAGCTAACGTTGGCAGCTGACTGAACTGCCTCCTCCATTTCCTCGCCTCATCCATCACCACTTCTTCACTCAGCCCCGACCACCTGCCTGCTGTAGATTATCCTGGCATGCCTGTCACTTCTCCAACTCCGGTCATCAAGTCCGTGGCTACCGACAAAAGACCTCAGGCTGGCATGGTTCTGCAATACTCCACCTTGGAACTCTTCAAACTCAACAACTTCTCTGCTCCTCCGTTCATCTCAGCCATCAAAACACTTGGACTCCTCCGTCGGCCCCATTACATCCACAGAGCCTCCCGCAGAAAGTTTGTTTACTCCTGGTCTGATTGAACTCTTTCCATCCCCTCCCTCTGGTCAGCCAAGCGCACCGCCGCAACTCCTGCACGTCATCACCACAACAATCTACACTTTTCATCCAAGTTCATCCACATCTCAAAATTGCTGTTTATCACCCGATCCCTAAACAACAAGGGCCTCTTACTCAATGAATTCATAACTGACAAAAATCTGGACTTTCTCTGTTTAACCGAAACATGGCAAAACCAACAGGACTCCTGTTCACTAAACCAAACCACACCCCCTGGATATTCATACATGGACAAGCCACGCCACCATGGGCGTGGTGGTGGAATAGCCACAATTTTCACAAAGACATCACTACAAGTGCAATAACCATCCAAACTCGTCTCCTTCACCCACTCCGTCCCCTGGTACACTGACCAACTTCGCCACCTCAAAGTGCAGGGCCGTCAACTGGAACGTCTTGCCAACAAAACTGGACTCTCTGTTCACCTTGATGCCTTCAAACTCCACCAACAACAATACAAAGATGCCCTCAACACCGCTCGCTCCTCTCACTACTCCTCCATCATCCAATCTGGCTCCAACAACCCCAAAACGCTTTTCTCCACCATCAACAAACTCCTCAAGCCCATTGACACCATCTCCACCACCTTTACCACCAGCAAATGCAACTCATTTCTATCCTTCTTCAACGACAAAATCATCGCAATACACAACCAGCTGGCTGCCTCCGGCCCTCCCTGTCCTCTGCCACTACCGAAATTCTCATCCATGCCCTCATAACCTCCAGGCTTGACTACTGCAACAGCATCCTCTATGGCTCTCCCAACAAAAGCCTCAATAAACTCCAATATGTTCAGAACTCTGCCGCTCGACTGCTCACCTCCACCCGCCGCTATGAACACATCACCCCGGTCCTTCGCAACCTCCACTGGCTCCCAGTCAAATACAGAATAGACTTTAGAATATTACTCACCACCTACAAAGCCCTAAACAACCTGGCCCCTCCCTACCTTTCAGACCTCCTCCCCCTCCACGCCCCAACCCGTTGCCTCAGGTCCGCCGGTGCAAACACTCTGAAGACCATCAGGACCAAGCGCTGGACCTGGGGTGACGAGGCCTTCTGAGCTGCTGCACCCCCCCTCTGGAACGCCCTCCCCATCCACATCCGTGAGGCTCCCTCCCTCCCTATCATCATTGAAACAAGCCCTCACAACCCACCTCTTCAAACTTGCCTTCACCTGCTAACCCCTGCATCCTACCCCCCACTACATGACTCATTCCGCACAGCTTCTCCAGTTTTCTTTTTTACCAAAATGTTCTGTTTGTTTTGTTTGCTCCTCTGTCTTTCTCTTTTTTTTTCTTTTTTTTGTTTGTTCTGTTTGTCTGTGCCCTATGTAAAGCGTCTTTGAGTATTTAGAAAAGCGCTATATAAAATTAAAGTATTATTATTAGTATTATTATTATTGTCATTGTACACACATCACTGTAGTCTTGTAAGTCATAGGAAAATTGACCTGAGGTGTAAAAAGACAATTTGGGGGTCTAGTTTTGTTCATGTGAGTGGCAAATTGATTAAAATGGGAGCATATCTATTTCATCAGACGTGTGTGAGATGGATAGAAAAATGCAGCTGTAACACAGAGTCAATAATCCTACATATCTGTATCTGCATCATGAACATCTAATCAATACAGCCAAGGGCAATATGTCCAACAAACTTCTTCTAACACATTGGCAACATTAAATCCAGGTAATCATTTTGGGAGAAAAAAATCAGTCTCCAAGAAAAAAGAAACCTGATTTCCTTTTATTTTCTTCTTTTGGTCAATAAAACACATTGCTTCACTTTGCCAGGTTGAATCAGCCTCATCACACCACAGATGCCACTGTTATACACTGTTAATGTGAGCGGCCGAGTGAAAAATATATTCCTTATGTTACTATTCATTAATGTTAATTTAGAGAAATTAGATCAAAGATCTTCAGCTGCTCAGAGGCCATTTTCACCATTAAATTTAAATTACCTTAAATCTATTTCATTGAATATTTAAGTTTATTTTTCTACAATTTTTGAGTTTCTTCTTCTGAATTTGCCTCTTTAATATCTGAACTTGTAAACATAGATTTTAGAACATTACCCAGCTCGGTAATTTAATTTTAATCAAAAAATGATTTTACCTACAATGGCCCTAATATACATTGCTTATTGTCAGTCATTTTCAATCTTGATATGAGACCGCAACTGAATGTCTAACATGTTATTTGTCATAAACTAGAGGATAAAAATAGGACAATGTAGATATTTGGTTTAATTTTTAACAACGATTTGGAAAGGTTTTCATGAACGGACTTTTCTAGTTGACACTGAGAAATATATGAAGCTTTCAATGGCATGAAAACCTGATATTGTTTTGTAAAGAGCTTTTTATATACAAATGATAAGCAGAAAAAGCAGAACAATTTAATATTGATGCACTTTGTGAGACATTCTCCACAGACCCTAACAATTCTAAGCACACAATTGATTGTGATTTTCTTCCATGTTCAATACACCCCACTGACTCTAGTCCAACATGAGCAACAGCAGGGCAGGTCCAACCTGTCCCCCCGTGTGCATAAGGTGCTGTGGGCCTGTCTAATATAAGATGAGACGTAATTGATCCCGGCGGGGTAAACGTGTGCGACGGTGGTCCGACACACACAAACGCTCCCAGCTCGGCTGCAGTGCATTGCTGTCAGACCCAATGTTTCCTAATAAGTGCAACCGTTATTGCGCCTTGTAAAACCCTCCCGTACTCATTACTGTTTAAAGGTCAGCCGTATTATCTCCACCTCTGGTTCATTTAGGGATATCAAACTCAGCTTGTATCACAGGCCGCTTCGTTGATGTGCAGAAACACAAACACTGCTAATTACTCCCGTCTCTGTCGCTAACTACTAATCAAGGCTGAGGCTGATAACAGGGAGACACACATACATAGCGCTGCAGCCAAAGCTAGAGACATGAGATGCTTTTGTAGCAAAAAATTCTAAATGTTACATTTACAATTGAAAGAGAAAAGAAAGTTTAATCTTGAAAACGATGGGGTAGAGAGACAGATTACGCTGTTATTAGCAAAAGAAAATAGAGCAAGAGCAACGTCAAGCATTGATAGAGAAATGTAACACCGGCCAAATGAGACATAGATAAGTAATTATACTGAGATAGACAATCCCACTCATCCATCTGTAGGCGTGCGGCCTCAGGGACCTCTGGCTTCTCTCCCTGCCCAGGGGACACTGCAGCGAGCTGGGGCGGAGGATGAAAACATCCCTGGATGTGTGGGTGTCAGCTGAGAGGGGCAATAAAGCGCCAATCTGTGGTGGGGTGGGGGGGACATGAGAGGGAAAGACAGATAGAAACAGGTTAGGTATAGAAGTGAAGATAAGAGATGGAAAAGAATAATAAGGAACACCTAACAAAGTTTGTGATGTTGCCTTTAACTCAGAAGGTTTAAATACAGATTTTTTTTGTCGCCTATTTAAGTGCTTGATTTTCAGCAAAATGAAAATGTTTTCATGAGAAATAAAAGGATAAGGCTGAAGCTAGTTTTCAAATCTCAAGAAAGGACTAAGCTAACAATGTTTTCATTCATCTCTCAATTATTTCCGACTTCCCTGTCTGAGGCTCCAAGCATATTTATTCCTATTGAAGAATCTATTGTTATATCTTTAAGGGGGCTCAGTGATTTACTAAAACAGATGAACACTGTAGTTTTGGGCAAATTCTACTTAACCTGGAGGATATAGTGCATTTGTTAAGGACTATTTTCAGCTGCGGATAAATACACTTTTGGTGCTCTAGTGAGAATTTACAACATTTGGAGTTGGTCTTAAAAAGAATAGTTTGACACAATAGTTTCTTGCAGATGGTTAGATGAGAAGATTGAAACCACTTTCCTGTCTGTACGCTAAATATGACACCAGTCAGCTCATTCAATAGCCCACAGTAACACAGCAATGATTTCCTTTTACAAATTTTTTAAATCATGAAAACAAATGAGATAGTATATGTTAATTAGTGAGCTTTAGAAGTGCTGGTAGGTAGATGTTACCTTTGGACGCAGTTAGGCTACTTGTTCCCAACTATTTCCAGTCTTTAAATAGCTAACTTAGCTAACCCACTACTGGGTTGATCAATCAATTTTTTCATATAATTCCTTGCAGTAACTAACCCAAAATGTAATATCATTCATTATAAGTACTTCACTTCCCTGTATGTTCATGGTAATGAAGGGACATATCACCCAGCCCAACAATGCAGCTCTTTGATTTATTTTTAAAAGACAAAAATGGAGCTTTACCGCGGAGACTAACAGAAGAATAAGATAAATCAGGCTGTCGGAGGATTCATTTATTATTGGCTTTGGAGTTTTCATAGGATTTGTTGATAGTAACAGCCACAGGATGTAAATATGTTCGGACAGTAAATTACTGATACAACTTCAATGCTCTCGGACCATTTTAATGTCACATCTTGGCAACTTTTGTCAATTTCCATTTCAGTTCTATTTAAAACTTTGATAGTCTTTCATGCATGGTTGATGATATGAATATACAGCATATATTTTTATTTTCAGTGGCATAAGCGTAACCTCCCCTTTAGAAGCGTGTCGTCAAGTACGGGGGCTGTAGGACTACAGGCGATATAAGTCATCATCAGGCTCCACTTTGAACATGCAGCCAACCTAACATGCCTGCTTTGCTCTCTTAATGTATAGGTATGCATATTCAGACTGGAACAGGGTTTAAAGGAACACTTTGATCTGTAAGGGCTGCTGCCCAAGATGTTTGAAGCATGTTAAGGAGATTAAGGATTTATAACTTATGGACTACTGATCATTTAGCCTTACTAGTTCAAATCGTGCCTTTTCAGAACGGACCGATCGCCTGCAAACCGTTGCTTGCTTGTCAGAGGTTCTTTGTCAAGAACCTCTGATCTTAACAGCTTAACACCAGACACTGGGCTTCCTTTGGTGCTGAGCAGTACACCTGACATAGATGCATCCCCAAGCAATGCTAGAGTCTACGAGTCATTTGGGTGTAAAAGCTCACACGCACATCCACGCAGAGCGAACTGTACCCAGTATGCCCTCCAACTGTGTAAAAGCTAGTAAAAAAAAAAGCTAGTAAACTAAACAGGGTCTATATAGCACACTACAAACTAGAAGAGTGCACTCCCTCTCCCCTCTCAAAGAAAGAAAAGTTGAATCTCACTCTGTCCAACTGTCCCTCCCAGCTCCCTTACGGTCAAGATGGTGGCTAAGGTCAAAAACGGGTATTTGTTAAACTAAAATAATGCCTAACTTGAGTGGATCATAACATACATGGTCTGGAATTAAGCTGCAGATGCTCTGGTTCAAAAAGAGACCAAACCTTTCTACAGATATCAGGTTTTTGAGCCACTACAAAGGCCAAAATCTGGCCTGCAACAGACTAGTTAGGGCTTGTGTTTAGCCTTGCCAGTTGCTGGAAATGCCTTTTGCTACTGTAAGAGTTGTTGACAGGCTTTTTTCAAAAATTGTGAATCACCCCAACCTTGACAGATCCTTGAACGTCAAGTCATAAATGTGCACAACAAATATTAGGCTGATGGGTCCAGCAGTATGCAAGATTATCTGCGGACAGACAGACAGACAGACAGACAGACACACACACACACACACACACACACACACACACACACACACACACACACACACACACACACACACACACACACACACACACACAAACAAACAAACGCATGATCCCCTCCAAACATATGCCTGACAGATACAATAAATATGTTCCGTAGATCTCAAGAGCTCGCCCTTGACCTGCACTTCTTTGAGTCCTCAGCAACACACCTGAAGTCGATCGGATGAACATTTGTTGAGAAAATTGAAGGACATTACATTACATTACATTACAGTCATTTAGCAGACGCTTTTATCCAAAGCGACTTACAATAAGTGCATTCAACATTGGTAATCAAAAGAACTACTAGTCACCAGAAGTCATAAGTACATTTCCTTTTCCAAACAAGCATCTAAGAGCATGAAGCAGAGCATAACTCAGAGCCAAAGTACAGGGCAGAAACAAGAAAAACAGTTTGTGCTCTAAGTAATACAAATACAATAAGTGCAACAAGCTAGTATGAAAACAATAAGTGCTAAGTGGAAGGCTCAGGGTAGCACTTCCTGAAGAGGTGGGTTTTCAGCCTGCGCCGAAAGATGGGCAGCGACTCTGCTGTCCTGACGTCAGTGGGAAGTTCATTCCACCACTGTGGGGCCAGGACAGAAAACAGCCGTGACCGGGTCGATCGGCCGCCAGGACCTCTGAGCGACGGGGCAACCAATCGCCCCGAGGCAGCAGAGCGAAGTGGTCGGGCGGGGGTGTAAGGCTTGACCATGGCCTGGAGATAGGAAGGAGCTGTTCCAGAGGACAGAGGTCAGAAGGTCAACAGAGAGTCATTCCAGAGGACAGAAGGTCAACAGAGAGTCATGCAGACAGAGACTCCTTCCATTTTAGTTAGAAGATTAACCACAGAGGTATTTATTCATTGTAAGCTCATTTAGAATCTGACAGAGCATTTTTTTATCTCGTTCTCTGCATCTTTCTTTCACACAGCTGGTTTAGAATTTGTTTAAAAAATGCAAAAAGTTTAGGAAATCTGTTTCTTTCAGTCAAAAAGATAATGCCTCAATTAACCCGGCAGTTAAAGCGAGACAGGCCACGGCCCCGAGCAACAGAGGCCGTGACAGGTCATGCATTACGGTGATTTTGCTAAATGGTCCTGGGAGGCACAATGGCAACCTGACTGGGGCTTTTGTAACAGATTGTCGTGTTCAAGATGAAAAAACACTAAACTTCTGGAATAATTTTAATGGTTACTTGAGGCTAAAGTAATGTGTGGACTAAACTTCACTCCAACAATAAGAACAACATGAAACCTAAGACCGACCCCTCTGTCTCCGTCCACAGCGCGACATTGCTTTGCTTGTGTGCCGGTCGTCTTCTCCAAACTAGGGTTGTGCAGACCTCCATCTACACTAGGTAATACACTGACTCTGGATAAGTGCCTCATACAACCCCTTGAAAAAATGCTGATGAAGCCACTGTACATCTGCCGAGTGTCAAACTGATGACAGTTAGTGACTAGCTAGTAGTTGGAACCAGAGAGTTTGTAAAAAAGCAAAACACAAAAATCTAGGCCCAATATCAAAGATGTCATTGTGAAATTAAATTTTCATTGTTTTATGCATAGTAAAGTGGCCTCTTAATGTTTTCTAGACAACAACTCCGAATTCCTCTCACCCTCCCCCCATCCACCGAGTTGATCCGTCTGTGAGTCATTGTTCCTGAGCCGTGGGGAGTCTGGCAGCCTGTCTGCCACTTCATCACTGACCTTCCTCTCCTCCTCCTACACTGCCTTTTTCCCTTCTGTCTCTCTTTATTTCACTCGCTCTTTTGCTTGCCGTCTCCTGTTGACCCCTCCTGTCTCCAACGTCTTTGTCCCTAACTCTCCCACTATTTCTCGTTGACCTTTCCTCTCCTCGCCTGTCTTCTGTTTCTTTATGATTGACCTCTCTGTCTCCCTCCTTCCCTCCATTCTTTCCCTCCCTCTCTCCCTCGCTCTGCTTGCATGTTGATGAATGCGGCACGCTGGCCGCCGCAAGTATTTAGACTTGTTCATTTTCATATCAAGTGTCGTACTGCAGCCAAAGCGTATCGGAGAAGGGATGGAACATGTTCTCAGAATTTTATTGGTACTAGAGAGATTGCTGGACTTTACTGCAGAGAAGGAGAGGGAGGTAGTAGATGATGGGGCAAAACGAGAGGATATGACTGAAGATGTAGTGCAGATAGATAAAAAGATAGTGTAAAAGGCAAGTTTATTGTACATCGGCAATCATAAGACTTCAGCTATGGCTGGAAATATGCTACACTTGGGAGATTGACTGATATCACACTCAAAATATTTTTCTTTTTCATCCTTTTTTATGTTAAAAAATGTAACATTAATGTTTTAAATTTGCAAAACAGTGCTTCATCATATATGGCCATTCCTTATTTCAACTAAAGGCTCCTGCTAGCCACAAGCTAACGACCCCCCCCCTTCAGCTCATCTTAAAAAGCTCTGCTCCAGTGCATCTCTTCATCTCCCAGCCAATCACAATTGCGCAGGGGTAACTGGCGTTAGCTGCGGTATTTCACCCTGGCTCGATAGAACACAGGGCAAAGTGGACTGATCCAATGGGATTAAAAAAAAAAAAAAAAAGACACCAGATAGACACAGACTGTGAGCTTCCCCGCAGTAAGGTCTGCCGATCCCTCCAAGCATTCTTCAGTGTACCCTGAAGGAATCCTTCACAGCCTTGCATCAAGACTGCCCACGCAAAGAAACCGCACGCAGCCGATGAAGAATGCCACGGACATTGTCTGGGAGGTTGATGAATCTGCTGGGAAGGCTGATAAAGTGCCGCTCATCACCGACACAGCGGTGTGGTGCATACGTGAGCCGGCCCTGGCATCAAGGCAAGTACCTGGAAGTGAATCACTCAGGTCACTGAAGTGAAAGAAACAATTCAACATGCTAAATAGAAAAGTATGTTGAACATGTTTCAATTTGATAAAGCTAAGTGAAACACAATGAGGTGAAATAAATAAGGAAAAATAATGAATTGTTTCATTTTGCTGAAAGGTATTCTGAGGACACTGACTTTTAGAGCGAAACTTAATTCTTAGAGCAGCGGTAAAACATGAACACAAGGAAAAGGTAAGGCATTTACATCTTGGTTATTCAACACCAGTATTCAAATCGGATGGTGCCGAGTCTTGCACACTATGTGGGATGATAGCTTATGTCTGATTGGTGGGGGGGCCCTGGCAGGGCAGCGCTCTATTTTGGGTGTCCTTGGCATTGAAAAGCTTGACATTCTCAGCCATATTGTGGCTTTGATTGCAATTTCACTCACTGACGTGGGCCATGCTCTAGCATTGTGTTGAAAATGGGCTGATATGCAACCTTGTATTAAAGTATGATGGATTATAATTATCTTTTTCTTTTTTACAGCGGTTTACTTTTTCTGCATCTGCCAATAAACACAATTGGATGTAATTGTGTCTTGTGTGGAGTGAATATAAGCAAAACTCTCGTTTCAATATTAAAGAAGTGAGACAAAGCCGACATGAGCTTCTCATATTGAATTAGTTCCATAGCGCCCCCTGAAGGCTTGCTATATATATATATATATATATATATATATATATATATATAGTAAATATTGCTATAACACCTGATTTACTAAAATACTGCACGAAAGTGAACTTGTTGTACCAAACTCCACCTAGAAAAGTGTTAAAATAGAGTGCGCCGTTCTTCCGTTTTCAGTCATTGACCTGTATGACGACGTGTATGACAGAGGACCTTGGCTTGTGCAGGAGAAATCATTCCAAGTGTACTGTGAAATAGAGTAGAAGATAAGAGCAGCCTTATTGTACCCAGGAGGAAAATTGTCTTTTGCTCTGCGAGACCATTTCTCCCCCAGGGGACAGGACAACTTATCATGGGTCATCTCAGATCGAGAGGATTTTAAGTAACTTTAAGGTTTGAGTCTTTGAATTCACAGCTGTAGATCAATAGAACATAATGGTCACACTTTATAATAAACCACTGCTAATGAATGGCAAATTGAGTTAAACTATTAACTACAGTTTTCTAGTTAACAATACACTGTTAAAATAACAAATTAGAGCATTGCTAAAGTTTTTTAACACTAAAATAACTATTAACTACATTTTTCATAACTATCAGCTTACCATTTATCAATGATGGCTATCATGAAGTGTCACTAACATGGGTTTTTGACACAAAAATAGATTCATAGCTGCCCTCTACTGCTACAATTCACTACACTTAAACAGACTTGACTGGGATCACGCCATTGTAACATGACGTGTAAGTTTACGTTGAGACTTTTAAGACCTCATTGTCATATATTTTTATTCACAAATTTTACTCAAGTAGAGTTATTACATGAGCAACAATTGCAGCAACTCAACTAAAATACAACTAGAATGCTGTCTGTGGAAAGCAACAGTGGCCCAACTCAACACACAATTAGTCATAGAATCGTTGAACTGAAGTGTGTGTTGTGTTGCTATGGACTGAACAAAGTCACCAAGCCATTACCTCGGGCCTTGGGTTTTACCAAGCCTTCAGTCACAGCACTGTGCTCTGAATTCTTTTGGGGCTTTGTACTTTTCTGCAGCGTTTGGTAACCCAAAATACATTTGATATAGTTGTCATAACAGACTTGCCTTATTAAAAAGTGACTAATCCAAGCTCTGTCATTGATTTTGCTTTGTCAATCAAAGTGAAAAGACACCCACCCTGTCCACCCTCAGTCACCTACCTTGAACCCTGAAAGCCTGAACCAGCATTTGCAATAAGCTCTTTGATTTCACTAAATCTACTCAGTTAGATTTGAAAAAAAAAGAAGAAAAAAAAAACACTCAATAGCAGTGAGTTGGTCTTTTTTCAGCCAACAATACCCATGAGCCAGAGAGAGAGAGAGAGAGAGAGAGAGGCAGAGCGAGATAACTTAGTGTGTGATCAATAAGTCTACCAAACGCCAATTCAAACGTTGGGACACCGATGTGTCTGTGGGAGTGCAGATGCTGAGAGTGCAAAGCCTGAGGTGCATGTATGTGACAGTGTGTGTGTGACGTGAGCAGCTGTTTGCTAATCCCCCCTCCCATGGATTGCAGAGAAGTTATCTTTTCTGACAGAAGAAAAGGCCCAGCAGAGGGAGGAGGTGCTCTAAATTCTAATCTCTCAACGGTTTGTCGATAACGCTGCCGGCGGTTTTCACAGCCCATTCTGCTCACAGCTCCGTCGATTGGGTAAACCCAGCACGGGCCAAGATATTGCTCGTTTTTACTGTGTGTGTGTGTGTGTGTGTGTGTGTGTGTGTGTGTGTGTGTGTGTGTGTGTCTCTCTCTCTTTCTCTCTCTCTCTCTCTCTCTCTCTCTCTCTCCCTCTCTCTCTCTCTCTCTCTCTCTCTCTCAGACACACAAACTCAACACTTCTGTACTTTCTCCCTCTCATTTCTCATGATAAGGAAGGAAGGGCAAAAAGAGATTTTTTTTTTTTAATAGGTAAACAGGAACTGTGTTTGAGTGAGTGAGGCTATCTGCCGAGAGATACTTTACATGTGCGGCACAGGCGCTCCACCTCCAGGAGAAGTGTTGTCTCCATCCTCGGAGGGCACATGGATCGAACTGATAACCATGGCTTTTTATGTCACCTATTCATCTTTTTTTTTTTTTTTTTAACAGCATTTGAGAGTGCTGGACTGCACAAAAAAATTATGCCGACAAATTCCTATTTCTAAGGCAAGATTCTAGCCCTGCAGAACAATCTTTTATTGTTATAAAAGCCCCCAAAATATGTCCTCTACAACTTATTGTCTCTGTGATGAGAAAATTATTTTATTGACCCATTTATGCCTAGGATTAACATGTGATCTGCATCGAGATAAGGAACACCTGCAAGGTGTAAATGCATGCAGAATTCATTCAAAATAGAATGCTATTGAATGCTAATTACAGCTACAACCACTTTCAAATGGGGTCCAGCCGTAATGAACCTAAACGTTGCTCCTCACAAGACTCCAAAGTGTTTGGTCTGACAATGACAGTAAATCAGATTCATTCAAGTTGTCAGTGTAGTCCAGAAAAATGAAGTCATAAAAAGACCTATTCACAATTAGTCAGCCGCTGCAGGTACGACCGGCTAAGACTGCCAACTTGTCAAAGACTGCTGCTTGGTCTGTGGCCCTGACACCAATGCACCAAGGTACCCTTTAGCGCCTGTATGAGACATACCAGGCTTTCAACTTACTCCAATGTAAACTCATCCGTGTCAATCAGAGCAAGAGCGAGAAAGTCCACTTCGGGAGGTCGGGGTGGATGGATCGTCTTACACCCAGGAGGCCGCTCTTGTTTGTGTCCCGTTTGAAACCAAGTTAACGTCGACTTATTTGACCTCAGTTTTGTTACGTAACTAACGTACATATTTTAAACCAAACCACCAGTTTTTCTTCAGACTAATCAAGTAATTTTGTAACCTTAACCTAACCAACTAAACTTAAAATACTAAGTAAACTTGCATCGCAAGACACTGTATGAATCTAAAGAATGGAAACTGTACATTTCCGAGTTCCCCTGTGAGAAAGTCTTGTATATGTTTCACAAATCCATCCAACCCGGCCTCCTCCCTATGTCACTCTTCACACTACATCACCTGACTTCCTCCTTTTACGCCAACCATAATTACTAAAGCCACAAGATGCAGCACTGCATGTTCAAAACTGATGCTAGAGGGATACCTAGAGAGCCAACTCTCCACTTTTTGACCGCTAGAAGTGCTGTGGAAGTGAAGTGAAGTGCAGCGTAAAAGTTGTTGAGATCTATGTGAATCATGGATGCATTGGGGAACTAAATAGTGGGCCAAGACAGCACCCCATTATGTTAAATGCATGTTGCTCACTGGTCATTAAAGAAATCTACAGATAGAAATCCAGTCAAGTTAAAAGGTCATATTACTCGGCCTTCCTGCTGTCTCAATCTGGGATAAAGCCACAGATGCGGCAATCCCCTCACTCAAACGTTTCTAGCGTCCTGAGTCGTGCCATACTGGTCTTCCGGATGCAAATATATAGACCTGAAGTCATTATTCTGATAACGTATTCAGATACATCTTAATAGCAGGGCGAGCAAAGGGTTGTTCGGTTCATCAGTGACTAATAACCTTTTTCTCACAGTCTCTTAATGAGAAAGAAAGGGAGCTCAAGAACTGGCCAGTATAGCTATTAAGTCTGTGCAAAAATTATAAAGCTTGAAAAGGAAATGAATAAAGCTTTGAATGCTTTTGAGGTTGTTTGTGCCTGTAGGAGTGCAGTGATGAGCCACCCACCCTGGTAAACAAGTGCTCCAGAGCTTTTAGTCAGAAAGCATTATATGATGGAAATGAAGGGTTATGGTCCAGGTCAGAATGTGCTTGGAGCTGCATTTCGCAACTTCAGTTCTGCTTGAATGTGGGAGACAACTTCAATTTCAAAGGTTTAAAAGCCTTACTTACATTATGTAGAAATTATTAAATCAGAGAGTGTGCAAAGCACTCAGTCCGAAATATTGACTTCCAAATGGCAGGTGGGTGAGAGAGGTTGTGATGGACAGTTTCTGGGCATGGTGCTTACTTTTTAAAAAGTGTCAGTGTGCTTCAAACTAAGTACTTAGTTGGATTATCTATATTCTATAATAACATAAAAAGCCCTCTCCTCACATATTCCACATTTGAAATGGGGTGCTGCACATAGAATATTTTCCCAAAAAGTTCCTAAAACTGACAATTTGGCAACCATGCCAATCGGCCAGGTGTGTGGAGGTGAGAAATTTGACAGTGTTTGAACTTCACTCACGACTTTCATTAATTCTTTATTCAATAACTTCTGTGATATTTTGAATGTGACTGAGTGCAGCAACATGGCTACCTTTGAGGATGGACTGAAAAAGTGTTTTTATATTCATTTGTACAAGTCATTGCATCTCGGCCCTCTTTATGATGGATTTGTTTAAAGCATACTGAACCCTCTAGAAATCAGTTTGTCTATTTTTACGAGTGCTGCTGTCTATATTACAACAAGCTTAGATATTGGCAATATAGCTGAAGGTACCTTCTGGAAGTAGTGCAACAGAACAATGTTTTTGTTTTATTATTTGTATCATGTGAACATGGAGCCATGCCATTGTTCCGAAACTCCAATAGTCCCATTTGAGCGAAAGCCCGTTGCTCTGAAAAAACCCCAAAAACCCCCAAAAACGCAAGGCTATGACATAATTGGACTTTTGGGTTGCCATATTCCCCCCACCCCCCAAATGTTGGTAAGGCATATCCTTACCCTAACCTTACCCAAGCTTACTCCTCATGCCTAAACCTAACCAAGCCAACTAGTAGGGCAGGTCCTGACTTCAACTATACCAGGAAAATAAATCAGGAAGGTTGAATGCGTGTATTTTTGAAGCAATGGCTGTTTGTTTTCGGTATGAAGGGCTGTCAGACAAATGGTATTTGGGTCAGATGGAAACATTTTCAGAATAATGGGTCATCAGAACAATGCACAGTCCTTATGTGTACACAAAAACATATGATAATTGCAATATAACAAAACATTCTGACAATCTGTCACATATTGATGCTTTGTCAGAACAAAGTGCAGGTTAACGATGTGAATTCAAACAGAGACACATGCTTGGATTTAGGCAACAAAACCACTTATTTCGGTTTTGGAAACGTGGTTAGGCTTAAAATAACTAATAACTAAGTGAAATGTAAACAATGTGACAAAGAATATTAAAAGACAATACCCACCCCATTTTCACACTGTTGCCCTATGGCAAGAGATACAAAACTATCAGCTGCCGTACCACCTACAAAGCAACTTCTTTCCTCAGACTGAGACTCCTAAATTCATCTTTGTCCCTCCACATATAATATAGTTTTGTATTGTTATGTATTTTGTATTCTGTTATAAGTAGCAAAATGGGACTACAAACTGCATTTTGTTGCACAATGGTGTTGTACAATGGCAATAGGTAAAAATATATCAGTACACTAGCAAAGGAAGAAGCCAGCTGGCTAGCAAACAGCTTCGCAAAGATTTCATTTGTCAAACCTCAAGCTTTACACACAATGTATTTTAATGTACCTTTAATATAAGCCACCAAATTACATGTACATGTGCTAAATGGCACATTAACTTCAACTTTATTACTAACCCACAGTCAATAGTCAAGGACATAAAAGCAACATAAAATATACATGTAAACATAATGAACAAAAATAGAATATAAAAAAATGAAAGAAAAATTCCTATAAAAAAATACATTTAGCAAAAAGGTTTTGACTACAACTCAATTACTGGTACACGCTGTGCCCATCAGACCTCTTTGCATTAGACAAGGAAGTGCCACTACTTAGCATCAGACATATAGAACTTGGTTGCAAAGTACTTTGGGAGTCAACACATTAATTATTTTCCTAATAGTGCAAAAAATTAAGCAGTTATATTGAGAAATAAAGTCATCAGGGGATTTGAAAAGTCACTAAATCCAGCAACAAAGTGACCAAGTTGACAGCAGTGTCTGGAGACAATTTTCCCCAAGTGACCATACCCAACAGCAGAATTTAATTTGAGCAAATAGGGTGAATACAAAACACACACACACACACACACACACACACACACACACACACACACACACACACACACACACACACACACACACAAAGGCTGCTAGCAGTGAATGTTGGATAGCCTCTGCTGAATGGCGATGGCAGGTCATTCTCTCTTTGGGCTCCACGCAAAAACCTTTTCCCGGGACACAAACATCCATTATCACCTGTGTGTCCTTTGGTGGCGAATGGCAGGTAAGGAGAGAACGCAAGAGAATGCAGTCACACAATATCCTCAGACATATGTGTATGGTATCGGCATGCACACACAGTACAAGCTTGTATTTTTAATCATAAGCACATGCAAGCAAACCCACTCACCTAACACTCACCTAACACAAGCAGAGCATCTACTCTAAATGCATATCCATCTGTAAGCGTTAAATGCCTCGTGAGCTTTATCTTGAAAAAGCCAATATTCTAACTAATGCGCGTGGAGGGAGCATTTCAGGCCATGCTTCACTTTGATAAAACTTTTTTTTTAATCTTTTCAAATACTTCTTTTAGTATGACTCTATGGACAATAATCCTCAAACATTATTTGCCTCTAAGGTGTGTATTCAGCATCGCTACTCAGGCGTTCAGATATAATTGGGGAAGGAATTTCTTGTGGATTGTTTGGTTAAACCTCTATCAAAGACACACAAAAAAAGAGTTGACTTTATGGTTTGTTGTTTCATTGCTTGAATAAACACTTATTCCTTTATCTGCACACGAAATAGAACCTGTGACCTTGACAGTGGTTTTGCCTTGCTCCAACAAGTCTGCATAACCCAAAGGGCAGAATAGGTCTGTCAGGGTCTGTTTACATGATTTTAAGCCATGGTAGCGGTGTGGCGCCATGGTCAGGGGGGCCAGACTGGAAATCTCAACTACTAGATGGATGTGTATTCAATATTCACATCAATGGTCCCAAAAGGATTTATCCAATACTTAACCTTTTAAAACCTAGGCCTATTTTCAGGCCTCAGCTCGAAAAAAGATACGAAATACGAAAGTGAGTGTAGCGTTGCAACTGTAAGGGCTATTTAAAAAAAATAATTTATGGACAGCGGTAACTGAATACCATACCAGAGTAGAAGACGGTATGGACTGTCAACCCAGGTTTGCAAGACCACAGTTGATATACTGCCAAGATGTGATTAGTGGAACCCGGGTCTGGTGTGTCAGCCTGCAGGAGGTGATCAGCTGGATTGTAGCAATCAGGGGTGTGGCCATGGGAGGTGTCTGGAGGCAGGCAGAGGAATAACACAGAACACATGGCATACAATGACAATGACAGAGAGGAGCAGAGATCGGGGAAACAGAGGTTAACACAACAAAAAAATGAAGCAAATAAGTAGCAGGTAAACATCTCATTTAAATCTATAGTTTTCATAAAATTATGCTTAATTCTGCTCCAGTTTAATCAAAAACAGACCTGCGTCTGAGATGTGATGCAGAAAGGATGGATGAAAAATAATGAGAGAGCCTTGATATCTATACCACCGCTGAGTAGGGTAACAGATTCCACCACATAAACCTACATGTTATCCCTTTCACCTCTGTCTGTACATGCTGTACCCTGACATCTATGTGGTAATTAATTATAACCAGCCGCCCCTCTCGGCCACTGTATCTGCAAGCAGACCTGACACCCATTAGTGTGTAATTACTGAGCTCCCATTAACATCTGGTAATTTCACAGCGTACAATATCTGTTCAGACAGGACCAATCATCTTTGCTAACACATGCCAGTCATCATAAAGCTATCGCATGTGTGACCTTAAGACAAAAGTCAAGTCTCAGTGTCAGTGCATTAATGTAAATGTTTTTGTAAACATTCTTAAAATTGTCCTTTAGAAGAACACGCACCACCTGTGCTGCAATAACCAGTGACATTGACCTTACAAAGTAGATTTTCCAGCGGAGTAACTTTCCCACCTCAACAAAACACAGACACACACACACACATACTGACTGCTATTGTGGCCAGTTGGGTTATTAAAAAATGTGTTTTATTGTGATAACATAACCCACGCTGGAAAACAAAGAATGCCATTTTCTATGCTAAATATATCTTACACTCCACTTGCTCTCAATTTGGTTCACCGGTTTATAGTTTGTTACATATTCAGCCTGCATTGTGTAACAGAAACCGGTTAAAAAGGTGATTTGATTCTGATATAGCGTTGTTGTCGTCTATCCAGTCTAGTGATTCAGCAAATCTAACATTACAGTAATAACTTCCCATTTCTGTTTTTCAAAGTTACTCCAGATTTTGTCTTTTTGTGTAAATCATGTTGCAGGCCGTTGATTTGTTCGCAGCACTGTTTTGTGGCCCACGTTGCTCCTTGAGCTTGACCTTGTGAAATAAGGGAGAACAAATACAAAATGCAATCAAACTGTGTAATGGGAGGTGTAACAATGATGGGACAAACACGTAAATGGACTGGAAGTGAAGGAGGGTAAAACTGCAAGCTGGAAATGATTTTATGGCATCCCCAAAGAACAAAGTGTGTTATCAGTTTACTTTTTGAGGACTCCACTTCCCAGACATCCTTTATGATGAATGACATCATTAATAGTGATGGGCACATCACTATTAAAGAGCAGACCTGTACTAAGGACATTGAGCTGTTAGCCGTTAGCATGAGGCCAAGCTACCTACCAAGGGAATTCTCGCATGTTATCGCGATAGCGGTGTACGTCCCCCCCTCTGCTAACGCTGAGGCGGCCTGTGACGTCATCCACTCGGTGACAAGCAGGCTGCTGACACAACACCCCAATTCACTCCTCCTTCTCTCTGGTGACTTTAACCATGCCCCTCCGTCCTCCACTCTGCCCACATTCACCCAGTATGTCACATGCCCCACCAGAGACAATAAAACACTGGACCTTTTTTATGCCAACACCAAGGGGGCATACACTTAATTACCTCTACCTCCCTTGAGAAGATCTGATCACAACCTGGTGCACCTCCGGCCTGTGTACAAACCTCTTGTACAGAGGAGGAGCTGCAGACTGTACAGAGGGAGCTGAGGAGGAAGATCAGGGAAGGGAAAAAAGTCTACAGGACAAAGATGGAGAACCAGCTGCAGCAGAACAACATCAGCAGGATCTGGAAGGGCCTCAAGGCGATGTCTGCCTACAAGGGACCCAACAAACAGCCTACGGGGGACCAAAAGTGGGTGAATGACTTGAACTTATTCTTTAACTGATTCGATCAGTCATCCACCCCTCCCCCCATCCAGTCCTCTCTCCTGCTGCAACCTCCTTTGGCTGCACCCCCTGTAGATTGCCCCCCCTCCTTCAATGTGGAGCGCAGGGCCGCCTTTCAATCAGCGGTTTGATCCCCGGCTCCAGCTAGTCTCATGTCAATGCATGAGCAAGACACTTAACCCCAAAAATTGCTCCCGTACACCGTCTACGGTGTGTAGATAGATACTGAAATGTAAGTCTCTTTGGATAAAAGTGTCTGCTAGAGCTCATCTTTGGACCCACTACAGTTCGCTACCTGGCATCAGGGTGTCATCGCTGTCATCTACCTGCAACACAGATTACTTTCTCACCTGGAAGCACTGTGAGAATCATTTTTTGGATTTCTCCAGTGCCTTCAACACCATCCAGCCTCTGCTTCTGAGGAACTCCCAGTTCCCACCAGGAACCGTTCTAGCCCCCTTCCTCTTCACCATATACACCTCGGACTTTAAATACGACTCTGCCAACTGCCACCTGCAAAAGTTCTTCGACGACTCTGCAATCGTCGGCCTCATTTCGGCCGGTGATGACAGGGAATACAGAGAACTGAACCAGGACTTCATAGGATGTTGCCAGCTGAACCGTCTCCAGATCAACTCTGGAAAAACCAAAGAGCTGGTGGTGGACTTCCGCCGGGGTAAACGCTCTCCTCCGGTACCAGTGAACAGACATTGAGATTGTGAGATCTTATAACTACCTAGGTGTTCAGTTGAACAATAAACTGGACTGGACTAACCACATACAAGCACTCTATAACAAGGGTCACAGCAGACTCTATCTGCTGAGGAGACTGAGGTCTTTTGGAGTGCAGCTAGCACTACTGACGACCTTTTTCGACTCTGTGGTGGTATCAGCCATCTTCTATGGAGTGGTCTGGTGGGGCAGCAGCATCGCAGCAGCCGTCGGGAAGAGACTGAACAAACTCGTCAAGAAGGCCAATAGTGTGCTGGGGTGTCCACTGGATATGGTGGAGGTGGTGGGAAACAGGAGGATGATGGCTAAGCTATCATCCCTGATGAACAATACCTCCCACCCCATGTGGGACACCCTGGCAGCTCTGTGCAGCTCCTTCAGCCACCAGGTGATTCACCCCCGGTGTGTGAAGGAGAGGTACCGCAGGTCCTTCCTTCCTGCTGCTGTCAGGCTGCACAACCAGCAGTGCTCCCAGTAGACCACACAACACCAAAAACACTAAAAATCTGTGCAATAGAAACACACTGTGCAATGAAAATACCTTGTCTGCATATATAATATCTTTAGTATTTTAGTTATACTTACTGTGGATTTTGAACATTTTGTACTTTTTTACTTATTTATATTACTTGTTGCTCTTGTTTTTTTTACTCTGTATCTTGTGTGCACTGTCCACTTTGCTGCTGTGATCCTGTAAATTTCCCCACTGCGGGACTAATAAAGGATTATCTTATCTTATCTTATTTGTCAAAAACAAAATACCTGCTGTGACATCACTGAAAGGGGTGTGGCAAGAATTTCAACAGGTTTATATCTGTCAACGTGCAATGAGTCAGCAGTTTGTTATCCAGAGAGCTTTCGTTCTTTCCAAATGTTACTTAACATACATATACACCCTCCATTTGGTGTTTTCTGCATGCTGAAGCTTGAATCTCCTTTCACGTGTAAGTAACAGAGAAAAGTAAATCTTACTTCTGTTTGCGCTTCGGATTGATGGTCGTAAGTTGCTTAGTTAGAAAGCCTTGTTGGCTGTAGCGTATTTTGATTTGCGCTTCTTCAGTCTCTTGCCTTGTTAGAGTTGCATAGTGGAATGTGCTGCAGGTTGCAGCTGCGTTTTTTTTCAACTTAAAATTTCCATTTCAAAGTCTTCTTTCAATGACTTCCTTAAAGGTACTCTGACTATATATATATATATATGTTTTCTTGTATCAAACAAAAATTCTATTAACATTTTGGGTTTCTCACCCAAAGGTGTTTCCTTGAGGCTTAACACATGTTGAATGGATTTACTTCCTCAGAAAACATTTGCAAAGCTGATTATTTGAAATACTTTAAAACCTGCATTGTTTGCTAACAATAGTCCACATTTCACCTTCTTTCCCCCTCTCTGTCTCTCTCTCTCTCTCTGAAACACACACACACACACACACACACACACACACACACACAGCGAGCGCCGAGGCGCCCAGTCCTGACAATCACGCTGCTGTAATGCATACAGCTGTATGTGTGTTAAAAAAACCCACTTCAAACAACTTCAGACTCGTGGGATCCAATTATTTACAATGCCTCCAGAGCGTTGTCAAGTCAAAAGTTAAAATGCATTGAAAAAAGGCAGATGTAATCAATTCAAAATTCACAAGTTTTTATCCAACGAAATAGTCTGCTTCAATCCATATATGTTGACGTTTAGCAATTCAGAAACTACATTTTCACTTGCGACAACATGTTTTTTTTTGGCCTGTATTAATGTGGTGGGGGGGGTGAGGGGGGGGCGGGGGGGGGGGGGGGGGGTCAATCAGTAATACAACAGCACCATCAATTACAGTTGTGGTCAAAAGTTTACATACACTTGTAAAGAACATAATGTCATGGCTCTCTTGAGTTTCCCCGTTATTTCTACAACTCTGATTTTTCTCTGATAGAGTGATTGGAACAGATACTTCTTTGTCACAAAAAACATTCATGAAGTTTGGTTCTTTCATGACTTTATTATGGGTTAACAGAAAAAGTGATCAAATCTGCTGGGTCAAAAATATACATACAGCAGTGCTAATATTTGGTTACATGTCCCTTGGCCATTTTCACTTCAATTAGGTGCTTTTGGTAGCCATCCACAAGCTTCTGGCAAGCTTCTCGTTGAATCTTTGACCACTCCTCTTGACAGAATTGGTGCAGTTCAGTTAAATTTGATTGCTTTCTGACATGGACTTGTTTCTTCAGCATTGTCCACATGTTCTCAATGGGATTTTAAGTCAGGACTTTGGGAAGGCCATTCTAAAACCCTAATTCTAGCCTGATTTAGCCATTCCATTACCACTTTTGATGTGTGTTAGGGGTCATTGTCCTGTTGGAACACCCAACTGCGCCCAAGACCCAACCTTCGGGCTGATGATTTTAGGTTATCTTGAAGAATTTGAAGGTAATCCTCCTTCTTCATTATCCCATTTACTCTCTGTAAAGCACCAGTTCCATTGGCAGCAAAACAGCCCCACAGCATAATACTACCACCACCGTGCTTGACGGTAGGCATGGTGTTCTTGGGGTTAAAGGCCTCACCTTTTCTCCTCCAAACATATTGCTGGGCATTGTGGCCAAACAGCTCGATTTTTGTTTCGTCTGACCACAGAACTTTCCTCCAGAAGGCCTTATCTTTGTCCACGTGATCAGCAGCAAACTTCAGTCGAGCCTTAAGGCGCCGCTTTTGGAGCAAGGGCTTCCTTCTTGCACGGCAGCCTCTCAGTCCATGGAGATGCAAAACACGCTTGACTGTGGACACTGACACCTGTGTTCCAGCAGCTTCTAATTCTTGGCAGATCTGCTTTTTGGTGGTTCTCGGTTGACTCTTCACCCTCCTGACCAATTTTCTCTCAGCAGCAGGTGATAGCTTGCGTTTTCTTCCTGATCGTGGCAGTGACAAAACAGTGCCATGCACTTTATACTTACAAACAATTGTTTGCACTGTTGCTCTTGGGACCTGCAGCTGCTTTGAAATGGCTCCAAGTGACTTTCCTGACTTGTTCAAGTCAATGATTCGCTTTTTCACATCCATGCTGAGCTCCTTTGACTTTCCCATTGTAGCGTTTGTGGGCGTTTGTATCCAATGAGCCCTATTTAAATGGCCTCAGAGAAGTCACCAGTTGTAGTCACTCATAATCACTCACAAGAAGTTAAGAGGCCATGCTATGAAGCTCATTTCATTGACACAACTTTCTATGTCACCAAAATTGCTAATTCATGTTGCTGTATGTATATTTTTGACCCAGCAGATTTTGTCACTTTTTCTGTTAACCCATAATAAAGTCATGAAAGAACCAAACTTCATGAATGTTTTTTGTGACAAAGAAGTATCTGTTCCAATCACTCTATCAGAGAAAAATCAGAGTTGTAGAAATAACTGGAAACTCAAGAGAGCCATGACATTATGTTCTTTACAAGTGTATGTAAACTTTTGACCACAACTGTACATTCAAATAACCACAATAACATAGACTCAAAACATATAGACGTTTGGTACAGCCATATAACACAAACACAGAAACATCAACAAATATGACTAAATAGCTGACAGACTGATGATGATTATATGATTTTTTGAAATAGTTGTATAGTTATTTTTTGTCAAAATGCATATTGTGGTTTTATATGCTTGCTTTTGGGAGATAAATGTTTCCACTTCACTCAACATGCAGTCATCGAAATAAATTGTATACATGTTGACAGGAACAGATGTTCACGAGTTCAATAATTGAAATGTAAAAGGTGTCAAGTGGGTGGAAATAGAAGTGTCATCTCTACCTGTAGATATCTTGGCAAGCACATAGCGTGTGCGTATAATTGAGTATGTGTGTTTGTGTGTGTGCATGTGTGTTTGTGTGAGCTAAATGATTCATTAGCACCGTGACAATCTGGACAATTGGTATCACAGTCGGAGAGCAGAGGATTTGACACACAGTAGTAAGCCAGTGTTTCGCGCATGCAAATACGCATTTGAACTCGAGTGCGCCCAATGACACGCACTCACAGTGATGCATGCAAAGGCTGACCATTGGTTTGACAGTTTCACACACACACACACACACACACACACACACACACTCACATCCACTCAGAGGCATTTAATGGTGAGCAGGTGGAGGCAGAGGCCACATGCGCCTGGCTGGGTGACTGATGAGTTTTTGTGTGACTCAGACACAGTGACATGTCCTCTAAACCTCCGCCCATGGTATATGACTAACCTCTGTATATGTGTGTACAGTGCGTGTGTGTGTGTGTGTCAAATGTCGAAGACAGTGGCAGAACCATATGTGTGTGTGTGTGTGTGTGTGTGTGTGTGTGTGTGTGTGTGTGTGTGTGTGTGTGTGGCAGTGCCGGGTGATGGGAATGTACATGAATGAGACAGAAAGGGAGAGTGTACTCGCAGTGAATAGAAATCTGTGTGTTATGCTCAGGCCTTCGGGAGAGCCTCGGGGAAATACAACAGAAGAAGCCCACACTGGCTGCATGGGTGGATGATGTCACTCCCTTCATACACTGAGCCAAACCTCTATGGGTTTTTAGTTTTTTTCACCTGCCGTTTCTCTAGCTGTGTGCGGCTACGTTCAGCATGGCTGCGGATGGCCGTAAACATCATTCACACGGTGGCACTCAGCATGAGGAGCAAGCTGGAAGAGCAAGAACAACTTTTTATTTTTTTTTGTTGGTTAAAAACTAATTTTACTGAAATAAATGAAGGTTTCTCTTCGTTTGATGTGAAAAACAGATTGCTGTGTTCATCGCTGCTGTGTTTATTATTAGGAATGCCATAACAACTAAGCCTCTATTTATTTTATACAAAAAACAACCTATTCTTTATCGCACATACACACGATTATTCAACAATGCACAATCCTATAGGTTGTTTTACTTTACCTAAATCCAAAACCACATCAGTTCAACATATAGTAATTTAATATACATAATGATAATAAAAATAATATAATAATAATAATATAAATGATATATGGTTAACTTAAGAAGAAACAAACAATTAATACGTATTCTTGATGTGTGAGAGCCATTTCCATCTACACTGTGTGTAGTTGTTTGGTGAAATATTGAATTCCTATCTGTGTCATAACGAATAATTACATTATTACCATGAAGAATTCATCTATTATGCACCTGCTATGCAGTAAAAAAAACAATGGAGGAACTTCATCTAGAGCTACATAACAGCTGTTACGCAGGTCTGTGGGGGTGTGTAATATTTGTTAGAATTAGTATTGTGTTGCCCTCAAAACATGTGTTGACAGGCAGCTAAACGTCTTTCCCTCATCAGGACTCTGAAGACCATGTGGTGTGGTTGCCAACAGGTTTATTGACAGGAGGAAAGGGCGACACTATAGAGAAACAATAGAACATAATCAAAAGATGTGTAAACCTATGTGTTACAAATGGGCAAATAAAAACTTTAATTGCTTTAACCTTCATGACTTTTATCTACATATTTGTGTCTGTACCAAAACCATCAATATAAATGCTCTTTATGCAAACACAAACCTTCACAGATATACTCAAGCAAGAATGTGAAACCTAAAAATTGCTTGATTCACAAACTAAAAACATCAGTAAACATGGACTTATAAAATATATAACTTATATGGCTGTAACAAAATGTGACACACTGAAACAATGAACTATAAACGGTGAATGAACAGAAATTCTTTATCAGAACAACTCAAGTTTACATATTAACATATTAAAGTAGACCAATTCAACCTGACAGAAATCAAACAACTGATATTAAACTGTTGTGTTGTTATCCTCTGCTCTCGCGTGTTATTTTGTCAAACAGCCCACGATTGAAAATGACCCACTATTGAAATGAAAATGCAAACCTTGTAGGCAGAGAAAAGGAGGATAATGAAACCATAATCACACAATGTGTCATATGAGTCACTATCATTTAATCCTCAGGGCAAACATTTTCATCAATGTTCTTTAGTCTTATTATTTTTGCATGTGCTCTGCTGAAACTCAATTACGATTTTCTTTTTTTTTTCAAAGTCTGATGCTAAAGTGAGTAAAAAGCTACCCTTGTGTAACAGGAGAAATATTTTCTCTCATCAATCAGGCAGGCAGCGAAGAGTTCAAATGTTACAGGCCTATATTTACACTTCACTGTCCTTTCAGCTGCTGCTCCTGATTTCAATTTCTGTTATTATTTTACCTGTTGCCATCACCACCCTGACCAGGAGCAGTGACTTGATGGACTGGACTTAAAACACGTTGACTATTCACAGTGTGCTTTTTTATAGGGAGAGGTACTAATGAGGAAGTGTAGGCTCTCTTTTATGTGCACACAATGAGCTTTGTAAACATCGGCACATGCAGTGAATGCGGACATGTAAACAGTAGTAGCAAGTTTCATGGCGACACTCACACTTGGAGGACTGTACGCACATTACACATACAGAGGAAAGGCTTAAGCAAAGACAAACATGCTGAAGCTAATGCAGTCACTCAGTTATATTAAACTGACAGTTATTGGTCATCTAATAAGATTTTTCAACACTCAAAACAACAATGTCCTAGTTTTCACTAGCCTTGGGGTTCAATCAAATATAATTGATTCCCAATTCCTTCAACTTTAGCTTTCAATGTTTGCAAATTACTAAAGTTATATATATTTTTTAAAACTACTCAAAGATGTGGCATTACTTAATTGCAACACAACCTTTGGCTAGAAGAATAAACTACAATATACATTTATTTATTTATATGTACAAATAAAAACTGACCTTGCACCCAGTTACAATTGGCTCGATAGCGCCTCCTATCAGTTTTTAAAGTCCAGACTGTACTGTAAAAAAACCCTGATCAAATTCAGATTTGGTCAGTATGATCTTGGAACCTTTGCAATGAAAAGTTATTAAAATCATAACTTTTTATTGAATTTAAAAGTACATTGTCCAATCTACTCCAAATGTTTCATGCTTCATAAGAGTCCCGGCCTGAAGGCATCTACAGGCCGACATTGAATTATAGTCATAGTTCCACCTATTGGCAATAGGAAGTTACTGTTTTAATTGGCTTCTGAAAACCCATCTTTACAGGGAAGCCATTTTAAAAATCTCCATCCGTCTTAATGTTTTATATTGTAATATATTTCAACTTCTTTTTTACTTAATTAATTTATATTGTTTGTGTGTGTGAAGCACTTTGTAGCTGTGTGCTACTTAAACATTCAAAACAGCCATAGCCAGTTTGTTCGGCCACTCAGCAGTAAGGGGGAAGGTCTCACAAGAAAAAAGTGATGTAAATGCGTATCCTATAGCAATGGTTGCAAACTGGACTGAAATTTGTATTTAAATTTGGGTCCAGACTTGGGCAGGTGAACCAGCTTATCTCCTCTGTTTGTTGGGATACACTAGAGAAGAAAGAAGTGTATTATCACAATCTCAAAAATACAATTATTGCATTTAGATTAAATAGTGAGTGATGCGGTTACAATCAGATTTATTTCCACATAGGGATGTGTCCAAAATAGATCTGGAAATTACATATTTAATTTGATCCACCGCTCAGATCTTTGATAAGACATATCTAATCTGTGACACATGGAAAGAAGCGAGCAGTACAAATTCTTTTTTTTCCCATGAGGACAAAAAAAATCAGATAAGGTGATACACAAGCCCACATGCACAGTACACGGAATCCAGCAATCCCCCACAGACAGAGGTTGTAAAATGTCATGCATGTGGCACCACCAGTTGTTTACCGTCAGGCTTTGTCCACCAGTTTCATCAGAGTACAATTGCTGGAGTTTAATGGAAGGTTAGCCTTCCGTTTATCGCCACAACATCAGTAAACATTGCTTATTCAAAGATGGCTCCCTTGAGAAAGATGCGCCTCTCTGAGGAGCAATAGAGAGAACACATTAATGACAAACAATAGAGGAGAGAGTGGTGCGTCTTACCACGGGGGACTGCCAGCAGACACAGATATCCCTCAAGGAAAAACTATTCTTAAAGAGTGGAGACATGCTAGATCCTCAAACTTTGAAAGAATAATGAAACAGAATCATATAGTGTTAAGAATGGGCTTGTCTGCTTGTGTTACGAGTAGTTTCAGTGAGTGTATGTTGTTTAAAAAGGGGGTGATGCATTATGCTGTTTGATACCCTATAACGTCAATTTTGGACATGTCAGGGACGCTGTGTCATTTTTTGGGGGTCGTTACATGCATAGTGTCCTTTCAAAATAAACTTGCTACATGGGTTTACTTGGGTAGATTTAGGCAACCAAATTGCATGGTTAAGCTTAGGAAAATAATGGGGTTTGGGTGTAAATGAGTATTCTTGCTATCTAAATTAAGTATGCTTGTTAACAGCGTTAATGTTGGCATTTTTATAGTTTTGATGTTTCTAGTTATGGTTGACGACAACTCAAAACATTTCTCTCCAGTTTTAGTCGTCATTACGTTTAATAAACTTTAATCTTTTTTAGTATTTATTGAAATAGCGTTTTAAGATTAGAGTGAGCGTTTCAGTAAATCTAGTCAAGCCAAAATCAATAATTTAGTAATTTTACGTAAACTCATTTCACATAAGATTTTATGTTATTATTATCTGATGACAAGTTTAAGAATGCAGCTTTTCTACTCTTGAGTCCTCCTAATTAGTGAGGCGCAGGTTTAACCAGAGTCACACCCAGCCTTGCCTACGGTTAGAGCCAATCTGCACTGCCAAACATGCAAAAATATGCCTCAATCAACCACCCAAATCCTGACCCAACCTGCAAACTATAGGACAGAGACGTACTGAGCGCGGCCACTGCAGCACGCAGTGTGCGTTTGAGAGAGAGAGAAAGATGGAGAAAGGGGAAGAGGAAGGTGGAAGGTGACAAAATTAAAGAGAGATTTTGATATTAAACTACATTTAATTTGGGTCAATTTTTGTCAACCATATTGCATATTTGATCATAGTCATCGTCTCGTCTTAGTCACGGAAAAAAAGGTTGTTGACGAACATATTTCGTAATAGTAACTGACAGTATGTGGCATTACTTACATAATAAGTCAGATCTGACTTAGGTTCTTGGCTGAAAAGTCTGTCATTACGACCCAACCGGCAACCTCATTCCCCTCCCTAAGCGGATTCTGGCACTCTTTACACTACATCTGTTGCTTTAGAGTTAGATGAAAGGCTGGGTCACGCAGGTCATGCAGGAAGGGTACCTCGGTGCATCAGTATAAGATGTTGAGGGCTGCTGACCTAGCAGCGGTATTTGATGAGTTGGGAGTGAGAATGGGTTGGCCAGAACATAAAGATTTTCCCTGTAAATCACAGGTTTTTGTCTTTGTGAAAACTCCAAGGCAGGGGTCAGCAACCTTTACTATCCAAAGAGCCATTTTTCCCTATTTTCCACCAAATAAATTTTGTCTGGAGCCGCAAAAGCTATTTGATATTACAGCTTATAAAGTTTTAAATATAGTTATATTATATATACACAAATTATAGTTAGTTGTATTTATGAAAATAGACAAAAAAGACAATTCTTGACATTTTATTGCTATTTTACCTGTTATAACAATATCAAAGTTATGAAGAGGAGAGTTTGCTGCAGCAGTTGAGAAATCGCTCTTTTTCGCTCATCTCCAGCGTGATACTTTTCAGCAAATGCGGTGTGCTTGTTCTGGAAGTGTCTTTCTACATTACATTTTTTACACATTTCAAGCATACAGGTAAGCCAGCATCGTTTGCAGTGAAAGCAAATGAATACACGCAGAATTAATCTATTTTCCTCGATGACTTTTCTTTTTTGAGATTTATCCATTGATAGTTTACCATGGGTGGGGGTCTGCAAATCATGACTGGCCACCTGCAGGGAAAGGCGCTTGACAGCGACGTAATAATGTCACATTTTAGTTGACAAAATATAAAAACATTTTTTATTTTCAATGACACAGTAGAGACACCCACGTTCACTACTTGATTGGTTCTTAGCAGTCATGACGTGTCCTTCTCTGATTTGTCACGCCCCTATCATGTGACCCTTACCCGGAAATTCACAAACAACAGCCTTGGTTATCTATTGACTACCAGGTTAATTTAACATGGACAACTGATTACAGGCGGTGCTGACCTTGTTGTCTTCACTAGCAGCTGTTGTTCAGTTAAAGTCTGCATTTCTGAGGAGGAAACAGCTGTTATTGTAGCAATTAGCAAGCGGCGTGTTTAGCGGCGTTATCAGACCTATGGAGCGGCCGTCTGAAGTCAGGTTAGCGGCTTTGAGCAACCAATCTACTTCCTGCTTACACCGGCCCCACCCGCGTGCCCAGTGTACGTGAATAGTCACGTGATATTCATTTTCAGGTGTTGTAGTCTGGCCGGAGATCATTTCTAAAATGATGCTGAAATGCTGCGTGGACGGAGATCGTTTTTGTTTGTTAAAACTTTTTTTTTCTTTATTAGTGTGGATGTAGACTCAGGGAAGCGCAACAGAGGGGCTGAAGAGCCACATGTGGCTCCGGAGCCGCGGGTTGCCGACCCCTGCTCCAAGGTATAGCAAAAGAACAATTGGCTTTGAGCAACAACAACCTGTATTGTTGAATAAGGTACAAAACATCCATCAATCAAGAGGAAAATGCACTGCTGTTTGCAGTCTAGCTATTTAGTCAGTCAACTGTAGCACCCTGAACAGCTTAAGAACTCACCTGCAAATGTCAAGATTGGTGAGTTAAGATGATAACAAGCATTGCCCATTCTTCAACACCACTGCTAACAAAATGCTCATGGTCAGTGGCTTGTGAGCTGCACTTGCCAGTGCCAGTGTGTTTACTTTGTCTGTCCATGCCCTCGCTAGCTTGGCTGTCAATCAAACATAAACACCAGCCTGCCCAGTCAGAGGGTTTGAGAGAGTATTTATGAAATTTACTCAAATACCCTTTTTTCTTTTTCCTTCCAATGAAAAATAAAAATAAAAACGAACGAAAAAAGGACTGTGACGTTTTTGACAGAAAAAGGTATAAATAACTATGAATACAGTAACAGATTGAGAAAATTGATCTGAAAATCCAAACCAGTTTAAAGGTGTCCCTCAAGAGTTTTCTTATAAATAATCAAAATTGCATTAATTTTGTTCTCACTAAAACCACTCGTGTGTATTCAATGATTTTTCTTTCCACATTAAATATTGGCAAAGCTGTTTCTTTTTATTATATTTTAAATTGTGCTTTGATTAAATCCATGTTTGCCTTCATCTCCACTGCCTGTCTCATTATGTTACCACCATCCACTATCGATCAGTGGAATAGCGTATAACCGACAGCAGGCTGTGAACAAATTCAACCATATACCTTAAGGTGTGTTGATCGTTAGCTGGGGGTAATATATAGTATAATTTTAGCAGTTTTCTTGCATATTAGACATTATATTATTATACTCAGAAGAAACTGAACTCTATGTAAAGCAGTAGACCCTTTTGTCATGAATTCCCCTTCATATTAGTTTGTTTTCATCCTGTTTGCTTGTTTAATTAACTCTCCTGTCATTTCAGATCCTACCATTCACACCCAATCACCTCTCATTCCCCTCACCTGGTCCTCCACACCCCATCTCACCTGCAGCCCATTCCCTCATTAGCCCTCAATGTTTAGGTCCCCTCACTTGCACTTGTTCCCTGCCAGATTGTCTTGTGTGCTATTGCCAAGCGCTCCAGCGTACCTTAGATATCGTTCCTGATCAGTCTGTTCCGACCCTGTCTGCCTGTTATTCGACCTTGGATTTTGCCTGCCCCTTATTGAATTTGTTTGCCTGTTTGACGGACCTCTCGGTTTTGACCCTGCCTGAACTAAGTAAAGAACTTTACTTGTATTTTGTCTCCGAGTTGTGCTTTTGGGGTCTAGTACCTGTAATCCTTACAGTACAATCTGGCCAACATGAACCCAGCCAACTCGGAACCTCTGACTCGGACCAACATGTTGCTAAGCCACGAGCAACAGCTTACCTTCTTAGCAAAAGCAATGCAGGCTATGAGTGTCCGTCACGAGCGCAGCATGGAGTCTCTCCGCGATCATCTTATGAGTCTCTCTGCCGCAAGTTGGGGTCCAGATGCCGCCAGTGCTCCCAGCCCTCCTCTTCGCACTTCTCCCATGTCGGATGCACGCTTGCCTCCTCCAGAGCATTATTCTGGTGCTCCTGGTTCCTGCCGGCCATTCCTGATTCAGTGCTCCCTCGCCTTTGAGCTTCAGCCTTCCGCCTTCCCCTCCGAGAGGTCCCGAGTAGCGTATATCGTATCTCTTCTCACGAGCAGAGCCAAGGACTGGGGAACCACAGAGTGAGAGTGAATCTGCTCTTCAGTCCAGCTGTTTTCTGAGGAACTGCGGAAAGTCTTCGATCATGCCACACCTGGAAAAGAGGTCGCTCAAGATTTGTTTGATCTGAAGCAGGGAGGGAGATCCGTAGCCGACTACTCGATCGAGTTCCGCAGCCGGGAGCAACTGGAACGCTCCCTCGCTCCTCGACGCCTTCTACCACGGTCTCTCGCTCCGCCTCAAGGACGAGTTGGTGGCTCAAGATCTTCATGCTGGCTTGGACGAGTTGGTCGCTCTCTCCATCAGTTTTGACGGTCGTCTGCGGGAACGGAGAAGAGAGAGGGACTTTTCGGTTGCTCCACAAAGGCCACTTCGGCGGTCAGACGATCTTCAGGGGTTTCCGTCGGAATGGGCCTCTGACGGTCCGGCCAACTCTCCTGAGCCCATGCAGCTGGGGCGGACCCGGCTCTCCGCAGCAGAACGACAGCGCCGCCTGCAGGATAATCGATGATAGTACTACGGCCATTTTGTAACCTCTTGTCCAGTAAAAGAGGTGGCTCACCAGTCATCCGGAGGGTGCTGGTGAGTCGAAATGTGAACTTGAAAATGCCCTCTCGCCCTTTGATTCATGCTCAACTGTCTTGTTCAGGGATCAATCCCACTGTCTCAGTCCTCATTGACTCTGGTGCAGATGCTAACCTTATGGACAGAACGCTGGCCTCCCAGCTGGGGATTGGGCAGATGGTCCTGGAAAGACCCATTCACGCAACAGCTTTAGACAGTCGTCTCCTCTGCAGGGTTAACCATCAATCCACTACTCTGCCAATGTCAGGTAATCACAATGAACTCCTCACCTTCAATCTCATCCTTGCACCACAGCAACCGGTCATTTTGGGCTATCCGTGGCTTAGGAGACACAATCCACACATCTGCCAACAGACGCCGTGTCCCTGCACCCCGTTATGCACCGGGACAACGTGTCTGGCTGTCAACACGGGACCTTCCCCTCAAAGTGGAATCCGAGAAATTGGCTCCTTGCTTCGTGGGTCCCTTTCCGGTTTCTCAAATAATCAATCCTGCTGCGGTCTGTCTTCGTCTGCCATCATCCATGAGAGTTCATCCCACCTTCCATGTCTCCAGGATTAAACCTGTCAAGGAGTGCCCCCTTCAGCCCTCCCCCAGACCCCCTCCAACCCCAAACTCATCGATGGGGCACCTGCCTACACGGTCCGTTGCCTTCTCAAGTCTCGGCGATGGGGTAGGGGAGTGCAATACCTAGTAGACTGGGAGGGTTATGGTCCCGAAGAGCGTGAATGGGTTCCCGCTCGCAGAATATTTGATCCCTCCCTGATCACAGACTTTCACCAGGCTCATCCAGACCAACCCAGTGGGACGTCAAGAGCTGTCCCTAGAGGGGGAGGTTCTGTCACAAATTCCTTCATATTAATTTGTTTTCATTCTGTTTGCTTGTTTAATTAACTGTCATTTCAGATCCTACCATTCACACCCAATCACCTCTCATTCCCCTCACCTGGTCCTCCACACCCCATCTCACCTGCAGCCCATTCCGTCATTAGCCCTCACTATTTAGGTCCCCTCACTTGCACTTGTTCCCTGCCAAATTGTCTTGTGTGCTATTGCCAAGCTCTCCAGCGTACCTTAGATATCGTTCCTGATCAGTCTGTTCCGACCCTGTCTGCCTGTTATTTGACCTTGGATTTTGCCTGCCCCTTATTGGATTCGTTTGACAGACCTCCCGGTTTTGACCCTGCCTGAACTAAGTAAAGAACTTTACTTGTATTTTGTCTCTGAGTTGTGCTTTTTGGGTTCTAGTACCTGTAATCTTTACACGATTAGAATAACAAGTAATGTCCATGGCAGAAAAAGACTTCTGTTTCATTACACCTTTTATCCCTGATGCAACCCCGTGCCCTTGGAGGCTTGACATACTGACACTGAGCCCTTTAACCATGTGACTGTTCAAATGACTAAAGTCCACAAGGGCCCATTCCACAAGTCCAGAGGGCTAACATTTGAATTCAAACAGAACTGAATTATCCACTGTGGGAGCCTGGAACAAATACCAGCTGCTACAGAACAGAGTTAAAGGAACATAAAGAAAAAAAAACTACACAAAACTTTTCCAATTTTTTTTTTTTTTTTTTTTTTTTTTTTGGTTTTGTTCATGGGGAAGATTGAGGAGGGTAATATGTTAAGCACTCTAAAATGAAGCTTCTGATAATCACTCTGTTGGCCAATGAGCAGCTCCACTGGAGCAGTTGGGTGCTGAGGAAGGACCTCGACGGCAGCTGTTGGGGGAAATCTTACCCATTCACTTTCCCCACACACATCTTACTATCCACTTGGGGGATTTAAACCAGTCATGTTTAACCAGCGACCAGCAGGCTGATCTAACCTCAATAGTCTACTGGCAGTAAAATTAATTCTGGATTATGTGTGCAAATCCTGCAGAGACGAATAGCATTGCAACCACTAGTGGAAAACGTAGCATTAACCTTTTGATGGAGCTTTCTCACGGCGCTGTTGTCTCTCAGACTGTCAAGGGAACTCTGAATTGCAGGCAGTATACTGTACCTTTGTAAAGAGTTATTGCTGCACTGTTTAACAATGTACAGCTACAGTGTAGCACATACTGATTGTTGTTTGGCCTTGAATCATATTGATTTTCAGGTTTATTTCAGAACAGGCTGCCGAGCAAAGGCTTTGTCAGAGAAGATGAAACAATCCTAACTTTCTTTCCACAAAACTGAATGTCAAAAACATTCTAGTAGCCCCTAGAGGATGCACAGTTCTTTAGAGTTGGATTGAACAAACAGAAGATGGACAATTTTGCTATTCTCTGGCCCTTTTCAGTTGTTGGGCTGAAAGTGCAAAATGTGCTTAGGGCAAGATGAAAGGCCATGGGTCATTGAAATCAAAAGTGCTCAGTAAATCAATTTCAATATGATTCTGAAATCATGAAATAACTTGTGTGCCAAATTGATTGTCTCTTCTGGGGAGAGCAGAAGGGAACAAAAAGAAAATATTCATCCTGTGGGGAGGCTGGATGTACTCAGATTTGGATAAAAAAAAAAACTGCAATATTTCTGGACCTGTCACTGAATTACAGCCAATGAATGTGTGTGACATGGGTTGAGGGGAAAACTTGGGGAGGGGTCGTCTACAACATTAGGAACAAAGTTGTTGTTAGAGGAAACTGGCTATAAATACTAAATATGTATAGAAACAGGCTATTTTGTGAACATGTGTGCCAACATCAACAAGCATGACTACGAGGAAAGTTCAGCAGAGGGCTTGAACAATAATCCAGTTTTGTGCATTATTTAACGTCATTGCCCATGTCACTTTTCGAATTTCGTGACAAAATGTAGTTTGGAGAGCAGATCATATGCAATCAATTTGACCTCATGATTAATCACCAAGTTATGACAATTCATCATCTGGGCACCAAATTGAATGGAAATCCATCCAACAGTTGATTTAATTCACTAAAAGCCCAAAATGCCAATCTCCTTATGCCATTAAAGGAAAAGTAAGGTGATCACCAAAGTCAATAGAATACATTGTCTGGGCAACATAAGATATCTATACAAAAATGTGTGCCAATCCACAACACAGATATTATGAGTAAGGGGCGCTACAGCAAGTCAGAGGAAGTAAAGATTCATCCTCTTGGCACCATGGATAACTGTACCAAATTGTTGTTGCCATACCACATCATGATAGTAGTTCTGTGTAAGTCTGAAGAAAATAGACTTGAAGCCTAAAAACACACCTCTGATCTCAATAATGCATGACAACTGCAAGACGCTAGTAGACTACTAAAGAATGTGGTGGAAATGTCAGGTATACACAATTAAGCCGCATTGCTGGCAAAGCAAATGGTCATCCTTTAAGAAAAACACTGTTGAAATACAGTGTGTATTAAGTGTTTTGTATCAGGATCTATACATTTTTAGGGGAATGTACATTTCAGTATGTCTGTGAAAAACTGGCCAAATGTAGACAATGTCAGGCCAGTTATTTGGAATTAAAAAAAGATCATAAAGCATTTGCATTACCTCTTTATAAAACTGGCATCTGAATGGGTGACAGAAATGCAGAATACCTCTTACTGAAGGAGATAGACAATCTAACAGAGGTAAAGTGAGTACAAAACAGTCAATTACAACCCACAATGCATCACATTAAGTCTTGTAATGTACTGAGCATTGCTGATGCAGCAATCCAAACAGTATGTGAGGGTAGAAGGTACCATTAAAAACACATTATTCTTTCAGGTATTGCCAGGAAGATGTAAACCTAATGCTCTTTCTCTCCTTATCTCTCACTTCCTGTATCCCTCTGCCATCTTTCTCATATGTGCGTTAAAGCCCACTGTTGATTAGAGCGGTTAGAGAGTGAGTCTCTTTTTCTTCCTCTGACTTTTCCTTTGATACTGAAATCCTTTCATCATAGTATAATTTCTTCTGAGTGTCTAATTAGGGTATTCATTGTGCATCGTCATGTGCCCTTTATCTATGAGAAAGGCAAAAAGAGAAGGTAAGTAAATTATCAAAGACAGTGAAAAGCTGTTTTCTTTAATCATTAAGCCCACTTCTGTTAGAACATCGGTAATGGACGGTGAACCAAACTGATGTTGTATGTTTTGTTTTCAACCACCTTTTTACAAATACATAGATCTTGAGTTAAAATGATTTGGTATTTCACAGACTACTGAAAGGATGCAAGTTAGGGAAAAAAAGACAGAACTGATATCTATTGGAAACATATATGAGTTTCAATCGTATTACGGGCTGTTTGGCCAATACGTAACAATGACTAAAAGTTACACTAAAAATCTGATTTATTGAGCAGTATATCCCCAATTGCAAGCAGTGGGGCCAGTTTAAACACATCCCACCAATGACTGTAAAATATACAATATCTACTTATGCTAACAATTGCATGAGTGTATGTGGTATATTTTTGTATGCCAATTATTTGTAAATGTCAGCTTTTAGCATTATTGTTTCAATAAGCAAATACAGATTGACAGCTTCTAGCAGCGTCCACTAGTTTTTTACATTAAGTAAAGTATTATGTAATAGGACACTGTTCCTCCAGGGATCTACAGTTTCTACGGACAATTGGTCAAAGTACAGAATTGTATTGAGTATTAAATTATTTCTTTAACATTTGACAAAACAATATCACCTCAAAATAATTGTCTCATGTGACCTTTCTCAAGTTTTGTGTATCATCTCTGAGTTTTGAGTAAAGCTAATCTAACATGCATCACTAACCATTACAGTTTACCTCCAACTACATACTCATTGTTTCTCTCTCTCTTCTCTTTATGCTACTCTTCCTCCTCTATCTGCTGGTCAAAACTGCTTCTGGAATAATTGGACAAATATTTATTTGCAGATGTAAACACGGTATATGTGTGATATTTGAAAGGATCATCACTATGCTCCATAACACGCACACAACTGCAAGATGGCTGAATATGCTCTGAAATACATTCCGCATAAAACATGAGTAGCCATGTATTTCAATCTTATAATACACCTTAGCAACTAGTACAATCTAGTAAGCACCAAGGGCACCTTAGCAATGACCAAGCACACCCTAGAAAACAGAAGCAACCATCTAGGAGCACGCTAGTAACCAACTAAAAACACCTTTGCAACCATAATGTACACCCTCGCAACAATTTTTCCCTTTCTGCCCATGCTCTGGTGGGAATGTTGCTGTCCCTGGAGGGCTCTAATGGGTCCGAATTAAGATGTTGCTCTCATGTTGACAGACTCCTCAGTAAACTCCCTGTGCAGTATAGAGATGGATTTGTTGAACACTGTATTAATCGTGGCATTCTGACTGGGCAGGCCAACCAAACATACTCCCTCCTTGACCTTTCAACCTGGCTACAGTCAAAGTCAAGAGCCAAACGTATATCTGAGAGAGCTGTTGAGTTCCACAAACAGGAACGACCACAAACTTGGAAGGAACGGCAGCCCCTCAGACAAGTACCCTCTGTCTACCTATCAACTACATCCGAGAGAGACAGCAAACCGAGAGCCTACACCGACGGAAAGGTAAATTTCAATAAGCCACAGCCTTACTGTCCCTACTGCAATGTCAGAGACCATTTCGTCGGTGCATGCACAGAACTTAAGAAACTATCCCGGAATGGCATTACGGACTGGCTCAAAGAGAAGGGGAGATGCAGAAAATGTGGGCAAATATACAAAATCGACAAATGCACCTTAAAGAGGCCATGTAACATCTGTAAGGAGATTCACCTGACCATTCTCCATGACGACAATGCAAACAAATCAGCTACTGTGATGTTCGCCTTTTCTCCCTCAGAGCTCCTCTTCATGGACAAACCCATAAAGTAATGTTGAAAGTTATCAATGCACGTCTCCACAATGGGGAGAGGACCATTGAAACCCATGCAGTCCTTGATGATGGTGCCGATAGAGCTATTCTGCTTCCCCAGGCTGTTCAGCGTTTGGGCCTAACAACTCGGCCTGAAACGATCTCATTACGCACAGTGAGACAGGATGTTGTGCAATTAAATGGGGCATCTGTGTCCTTTGAAATTTCCCCTATCAACCAGCCAACTGAAAGGCATGTTATCAACGGAGCATTCACTGCAGAAAATCTTGGCCTGTCGGAGCACACATACCCTGTAAAGCAGTTCCAAGACCAGTATCAACATCTCAGAGGTATTCCACTGCAGTCTATTGATCATGCATGCCCTCTTGTCCTTATTGGCTCTGACTACGCTCATCTCATCACAGCCACAGAGCCAATACTCATGGGCCCCCCCGGTGGCCCATTGGCAGTACACACTAGGCTAGGATGGGCCCTCCAAGGGCCAGCCAGCCTATTCGAAACCCAGCAAACTATCTCCTTAAATCTTACTTGCTTTAAGAGCGAATTGCTCCGTAACGTTGAAAGACTCTGGCAGATTGACACGTTGCCCTATGTTAATGAAAAGACAGCCACAAGGTCAAAACAAGGCAAGCTAGCTCTCGCTTTACTCCACTCTAGGATGGTTAGAGTAAATATAGATGGTGTAATGCACTATGCTACTCCACTCCTAAGAACTCCCAACACTCCTGCCCTTCAGGCTCCAAAGGAAGCTGCCCTGCCCCGACTCTTTGCTACAGAAAGATGCGATGGATCCCAAACTGGCTGATAAATATCAAGACGAACTGAGTAAGCTTGTGCAGTCTGGATATGTGAAGAGGATTCCCGATGACCAGGTAGACCAACCGCAGTAAACCTGGTACTTTCCACATCACATTGTTGAACATAACAACAAACATAGAGTTGTCTTTGACTGCTCCTTCGAATACATGGGACAGAACCTAAACAAATGTTTTTTGCCTGGACCAACACTGGGTCCTTCCCTCCTTCGAGTTCTACTCAGATTCCGCCAACACGCCATTGGCATATGTGGAGGTATCAAAGGAATGTTCCATCAGGTACGCCTTTTGAATGATGACAAACCCCTATTGCGTTTTATATGGAGAGGTATGCAGCTAAACCAATAGCCCAGTGTTTACGAATGGCAAGTTTTGCCCTTTGGGACAACCTGTAGCCCATGCTGTGCTACCTACGCAGTCCATAAACATGTACAAGATCACTGTAATGGAAATGAGGAGGTCCTTCAATCTGTCAAACATTGTTTTTATGTTGATAACTGCCTCCAAAGTTTCCCTTCTACTCATGAAGCCAAGTCCCTCATTGACAAAATGAGACCTCTCCTTGCCGATGGTGGGTTTAACATCAGACAATGGGCTAGTAATGATCCAGCTGTAATAAACCATCTCCCATCAGATGCAAAGTCCGAAACCAGCGAATTGTGGCTCTCAGGAAATGGAGACCCCAAAGAGCTGACACTAGGCCTACAATGGAACTGCTTGACAGACATGTTGGGTTACAAGAACAGACCCCTCATCTACCATCAGCCTACAATGAGAAACGTGTACAAGGTACTGGCAAGCCAATATGATCCTCTGGGCTACCTGACCCCTTTCACAACCCATGCAAAAATTCCTGCACAGGATCTATGGAAGCAGGAAAAAGGATGGGATAACATAATCAAACCAGATAGGTTGTTGGCAAAATGGAGAGCATGGGAGTCAGAGCTGCAGAATCTCCCTGAGATTCACTTTCCTCGCTGTTATCGGCCCCCCTCAACTGACGCAGCCACCTATGAATCCCATCTGCAGGTATTCTGCGATGCCTCTGAGCGCGTGTATGGTGCTGTTGCCTACCTCCTGACAAAAGAAAAACATGACCATAACCATGTCAGTTTCATCATGGCCAGATCTCATGTTGCCCCTAAACGCCAGCTATCTATTCCCCGACTTGAACTGTGTGCAGCCCTATCTGGTGCCCAGCTGGCTAACCTACTAAAGTTTGAACTCACTATTCCTCTACAGTCAGTGACCCTCTGGACAGATTCTACAACTGTCCTGTCATGGCTGACATCTGACTCCTGTCGCTACAAGGTGTTTGTTGGCACAAGAATAGCTGAGATTCAGACTCTGGCTAACAGAAAGAGCTGGAGATATGTTGACTCCAAGAATAATCCAGCTGATGACCTGACCCGGGGCAAAACCCTCCGAGAGCTTTCTCAGCAAAACAGATGGAGCCAAGGCCCTCCATTCCTCTTGCTGAACAACAGCTATTGGCCGGCCAGTCCATGTTTGCCAGCTAAATCAGAGCCTGTTGAGGAGCTAAAGAAATCCATGTTCTGTGGTGCAGTGATGTCAGATGACGCAAATCTCCCTGATCTGAACAAGTTCAGCAGCTGGGATGATCTGGTAAAGGACACAAAGAATACGCTTCATGGGGCGGCAGATCATATCCCAAACATAGCCCAATGCTATATAAACTCAGAAAGGCATCTTATGCAACGAGCCCAATCAGAGTGTTTCCCTGAGGAATGCGATGCCCTTAAGACCGATAAACCCATACCAAAAAGTAGCAAACTTCTCTCCCTGTCTCCCGAATATGACCCTGATCTTGGTCTCATCAGAGTGGGAGGTCGACTTCGAAGAGCGGAGACCCTTAACCATGATAACATCCATCCGATTATATTGGATCCAAAACATCCCATAACCAAACTCATTATCAAGGAATATGATGAGAAACTGCTCCACCCAGGCCCTGAGCGTGTCTTAGGGGAAATCAGACGCAGGTACTGGATTCTGCGTGGTCGCCAAGCCATTCGCCAGCATCAACACCAATGTCGAGACTGTCAGAGATGGAGAGCCAACCCAGTCATTCCCAAAATGGCAGACCTTCCTCCAGCCCATCTTAGACTGTTTAAGCCCCCCTTTTGGTCCACAAGCATGGACTGTTTTGGGCCCTTCACTGCAAAAGTTGGCCGCTGCACAGAGAAAAGGTGGGGCATACTCTTCAAATGCCTAACAACACACTGCATTCATCTTGAGCTGCTTGACAGTATGGATACAGATACATTCCTGATGGCCTTCAGAAGATTTGTCTCACGCAGAGGGAAACCGTTCAAACTACTCTCCGACTGTGGGACTAACTTTAGAGGAGAAGCAGAGCTGAAAGGTGCCTTCGAGGCCATGGCACCCGACTTAAAGCAACAGTTAGCCCACACACAAGTGAACTTCCAGTTCAATCCTCCATCTGCCCCACACTTCGGTGGAAGCTGGGAACGAGAGATAAAATCGATCAAGATGGCCCTCAACGTTGCATTAGGAAACCAAACGACAACCGAAACTGTTCTGTACACAGTCCTGATTGAAGTTGAAGGCATTCTGAACTCAAAACCTCTCGGATACATCTCCTCAGACCTTGCCGACCCGGACCCAGTCACACCAAATATGCTACTGATGGGGCGGCCTGACTCCTCTCTTCCTCAGGCAATCTACTGTACAAGTGAACTCCTTGGCAGAAGAAGATGGCGTCACAGTCAGATCCTTGCCGATCGCTTCTGGACAGCCTTCATCCGCCATTACCTTCCTAACCTACAAACCAGGCAAAGGTGGGAAACGGACAAGGAGAACTTGGTTTCAGGTCAGGTCGTGATGATTGTTGATCCCCAACATCCTCGAGCATCATGGCTGATTGGAAGGGTAATCGAAACCTATCCCGGAAAGGATGGAAAGGTTTGCAGTGCCAAGGTCACTACTCAAGGTCGTGAATACACACGCCCTGTTTCCAGATTAATAACACTCTCTGCAATAACCGACGAAGAAGCCAAATAAAACGTATTTGCTGCACAAATCCGGGGGCGGCTGTTAGAAACTGCATGTAGTTTGCCCTCCTTCCTACAGGAGGCACCACACTATAAATAGAAATAGATAGATGCATATTGTGATGCAGTTTAGTTTATATATGATTTGTTTGTTAAGATTGAAAGACTGACTTCTTTATTATTATTATTATTATTATTATTATTATTATTATACATCAAATGTTGTAATCTCTTTTCTTTCTTTTTATATATAGAACCGTGGAAATGATATGATCACTTCAATAAAAGGCGAAGTGAATGAAATTACTGTTTCCTGTTGGTTTGTGGCTCCAGTCGAACATTTAATCCACAACACATATACAGGGCTAATCAAAAATGATTGCCCTACTGCTAGGGGGCAAGTCAAATGCCACATCGGGCTAGTAAATCTAACAAAACATATGCTCCATCGGGCAAGGGGTAAAACAGAATTAAATTAAATGCTGATGATGGAAGTAGCTAAAGAGGAAGCCATCTCATTTCCCTCTCATCTCTGTGTAGAGTAGTACCAACCAGGCACTCTAGAGAAAATTACGTCAGTTAAAGTCAAATTTTATGAGCTAAAGCGCAAGTGAGCATTTCAATTATCCTGGAAACAGGAGTTATTTGGGTGGCAAGGCAAGTTTATTTGTATAGCACATTTCAACAACAAGGCAATTCAAAGTGCTTCACATAAAACCATTAAAAGCATCAAAACATAATGCAAAAGAAAATGAGATTTAAAAACAATTAAGAACATTCATTGAAACATTAAAAACAGTCATTAAAACACTAAAAAGCTAAAAACAGAATAATAGTTGCAGTGCAGTTTAAGAAATAAAATACAGTAGTAGTAAAATGCAGAAATTGATTAATATCCTTGAATGTGGTTCAATCAAAGGCAGCAGCAAACAGAAAAGTCTTCAGTCTGGATTTAAAGGAGCTGAGGGTCTCAGCAGACCTGCAGCTTTCTGGGACTTTGTTCCAGATATGTGGAGCAGAAAAACTGAACGCCGCTTCTCCATGTTTAGTTCTGACTCTGGGAACAGAAAGAAGACCAGTCCCAGACGACCTAAGGGGTCGGGATGGTACATAGGGTAGCAGCAGATCAGAGATGTATTTTGGCCCTAAACCATTCAGTGCTTTATAAACCAACAGCAGGATTTTAAAGTCAATTCTTTGTTGGACAGGAAGCCAGTGCAAAGACCTCAGAACTGGAGTGATGTGATCTACTTTCTTGGTCTTAGTGAGGACTCGAGCTGCAGCGTTCTGAATCAGCTGCAGCTTTCTGGTTGACTTTTTACAGAGACCTGTAAACACACCGTTACAGTAGTCGAGTCTACTGAAGATAAATGCATGGACAAGTTTTTCCAAATCCTGTTGAGACATAAGTCCTCTAATCCTTGATATGTTCTTCAGGTGATAGTAGGCTGATTTTGTGATTGTCTTGATGTGGCTGTTCAGGTTGAGGTCTGAATCCATAAATACACCTAGATTTCTGGCTTTGTTTGTGGTTTTTAACATCAGTGATTGAAGCTGAGCGCTGACTTTCAATCGTTCATCCTTGGTACCAAAAACAATTACTTCCGTTTTATCTTTGTTTAATTGAAGAAAATTCTGGCACATCCAGTTGTTGATTTGTTCAATGCATTTAGCCAGCCCTTGTATGGGATTATAGTCCCCTGGTGATATAGTTATGTAGATTTGTGTGTCGTCTGCATAATTAAGATAACACACTTTGTTGTTTTCCATAATCTGAGCTAGTGGAAGCATGTAAATGGCGTTAAAGGATGTGGCATAACAAGAGCTGGAGCACCTTGCTTCCATGGCAGCTAAGAAGGCTGCCGAGTACAAGAAGATACTACTGACCTGATACTGATAGAAACCTTTAATAAGCAACTACTTCCTCTGACAGCCTGGCTATAACGTTGCGTAATTCTCTATTCTCTATTAGTAATACTACAACTGCCGCAACTATTTATGTTAATACTGAAACTAATTGTGCTGGAAAACCTTGTCTTTGTTGAAACTTCTGAAACTACCACCTATATTTCTACTGCAATTTATAATTCTGGTATCACTGACACTGTTGCTCAACATACTTCTGCTCCTACAGGCTGTTCTACTAATACTTTTAGTATTTTGAACTGTTGCTACTGTCTGGAACTGTTGTAATAAGATCCTCATTTTGGGCTCGTCATGGAATACCGCACGCTAACGTTATGTTCCTCTTTTAGATGGACATTATGTTACCGTCTCATTTTATATAGGGTCATCACAAGCCAAAAGAAATAAGTGGATGGAAGAAGACATTCAGGCAGTGGAGAAAACCCTCTTGGACTACATCAGCTCTGGGATGGTTCCTGAGAAAGCCCAGTGTCTCAAGAGTATTTAGACATCACCAAGAGCACTTAAAAGGATGAGTTGAGATGGAGTGAACTTTTATGTCAACAGCCACATAGTTAGACCCTATATAACATTGGTGAGCTTTTACATTTGTCCGCTAATTGGAAGATTAAAGAGGTTTATATTCCCCTTATGTTCTAAATCTTGCCTGTTGCCCAATTGAGTTGTGTTACATTACTTTGGAATATATGCACTGTAATGAATATTGATTTATTTTTCTTTATTGATGCTATAAAAACATCCTCTGTTGCTCACCTTATACATGCTTGAAATTGTAACCATATAAATAAATAGTTTTACAAATGTTCAACAGTGTGACCTGGTGGTGGTTTGTGATACTAACAGAATAGGAGTAACCCCACTAGAACATTAAAACCTGACAAATAGTAAGATTTCTCACCTTGAAAAATGTCGATACTGAAGTAAATATTTAGGATCTCAGGATCCCCCACACAGTTAAAACCATCTCTCTATTGAATTTATGAAGTAGTGTCCCTATGTGTAACCTCCTAGTCAAGAGTCCTTGCGATGTCGCATAAACAAATCGCGCGCGCGTCTGTGGGACTGTCTGTTAAGAGTTTTAGCATGTCTGACTTGCCCAGGGTTCCTCTCAGGACAAATAGCTGTTTTCACACAATTACCGCTCTACCCAAGACACAATGCAGTACACCAACACACACGCATACAAATTGAGGTGCAGTCATATTTGTATAATAATCGACAATTTCTGCAATGCATATTTGCACACTTGACATGCTTCAGTTCTTGCAAACATTTTAACTAGTTCAAAGAAACAAAAAATACACATACACACAACCTCTACAATTTTCCTGGAAGTTAACTGCTGCTTGGTCCACAGTCTGTTACTAAAACCAAACAAGGTGCTTCATTACCACAGAATAAGGTGAAGGTCAATACAATGGAATGGTTTTACCACAATGGGAGTAAAAAAAAAAGAAAAGATGATCCGTGAACGCAACAGCAAAAGCCTGTTGAAAATAATACAATAGCTTCCACTTAAAGAAAGTGGGGTGTTTTATTGAAGTGCTCTTCAAAAATGTCTCGTGAAATGAGCCAATGTAAATTTGATGACTAAAATTTAGATGGGTCCATGCTTCACTGGTCTAGTGTTACATTTAAGCCTGAAGTATCTTCCAGTCCGATACTCTTTGGCGTACACACCCGGCTATCAGAGATATAATGTGTCACTAAGTTATGATTTTGCCAAGAAAAACTAATCACAAACAGTGATGCACAGCTGTTATCATACTAGTGAATGTAATTATACAGTATATCATGTAAGGGTTTTCATTATTTCAAAACCCAATTTGATACTTGCATTTTTACGATAGCCATACCTAAATGAGATTTAGTTGCTTACACATACATAAGGGATTTACAGGAAATGATACATGCTCACACTAAACTTCAGTTTTGGTATTAGTAGTTGCATGTCCTCGAGATAAGTTTTTCTATGCACTACAGCAGTATCAGAAATGCCCTTTAGTTACTGCTAATGGAAAGAAAGTCCTGAAACTATTATTTTCATTATTGATTAATCTGCAGATATGTTCTTGACTAGTCGTTTAACTGTTTGTCCAGAAAACCTTAGAAAAGACAAAAAAATATCCATCATGGTTTCCTCATGCCCAAGGTGATGCCATTCAGTGTCTTGTTTTTTCAAAACAATGGTCCAAAATGATGTAATATTTATATTACTCAAGACTGGAATCATAGAATAATTGGAATCTTTGCTTGGAAATTGACGACAAAAGATTATCATTTAAAATAACACTGTAATGGTTAGCTGACCAGAAAAACAAGAAAACAGGATAACGAAATGCTTTATCCAACAGTTTTGTATCCTTTTCCTTTGTAATGAAAGAGGCCAGTTGAGGTAATTCGGGCATCTGATTGACAGGCTTCCCCGTGGAGATGTCTGTCAGTGAGGACAATCTAACTCCTCAATGTTTTTGGGACTCCCAAGAGGAGCTGAGGGACACGACTGGGGACAATGATGTTTACTCTGCTTATTCTGCTCCCAATGCTACATGCACCTAATACAATGTCTGGATGGATGGAATGACATCAAGCCAACTACTTTGTTTTCAAAATGAGTTGGTAGTAAATGCATAGTCTTGAGAAAGCTGCAGATGGGCCCTGTTGTATTCAGTTTATGTATGCCCTAAAGGTGTAAAATTCACACTGAAGGATGTATAGTGCATTTACAGAAATTTGTGAAAAGCTTAATGTAGTTCATTATTAGCTGGTAAATGTGTATATATATACACAACAGTGTGTGCAAATTTCTGGATTATTATCATTTTTTTCAAAATGAAAATTAGATGTCCATTCTCACAATGTCCAAATGTATACTACATGCTTTTGCTTTTTAATGGATGATTCATGCACCATATGTCTGAACACCTTTGTAGAGGTGAGGGCATTATATAACGCAAATATTTATGTGCCCACACAGATAGAAAATATAGAGTACGTCATACATACATGCTATATGCCATTTATTTGCCATACACCCTCCTATTCAAATTGAGGGTCCACATGAGCCTGAAGCCTATTTCAGATTGAGCTAGGCAAAGAGCATAGAAATAATAATGCAGAATTGTCATTGAATTATAGATAGATGAATACATACACTTGAATGCTAGCACTATTCAAAATGTGGAGTGGAAGACGCTTGTAAGTCACTGAGCATGACTGCCTGATTGCCTGGCAACACTGACGATTAAAAGGTTGTACACATGAATGGGTGTATTTGTAGGTAATATTGTTAGTGTGGTTTTCACATGCTGCTTGAGCGTGTGTCATTTTTATTACTTTTAATAGTTTGTATTATTATCTCTGTGAATATTGTAACAAAGTCTGAATAAAGCAATGCACTGATCATTCACAGACAGTCATACACACAATATATTAAAATTAAGGCATTGGTGTATTTTTTTTCTTCTTTTAAATTCACTCAGCCAAGGACGTAATTTTAGTGTCACAAGTTGAGGTCAGGGGTTTGGACTATACGTGTGGTTTATATGTGTTTACATGTGATAAATACATACAATAATTCCAATGCTTTTCATAGGAATGAAAACTTAGAAATGTTGTGTGTGTTGCTTATTAAGAATGTATTATTGATTCATCCTTAATTGATGCAGACCTGATATTGAATGGATGTATTTGCATCTGTATCTAAAATAATACAAAGATATTAAAATGTAAATAAAGTTAGGGTCAAAGTGCTGTTGACCCTAAATATTAACAGGAGGGAAATGAATGACTGCAGTATATATTATATATGGTGTGTATTTTGTATCTCTGTGGGCACTTAAATATTCATTCAACCTTTATATTAACACCGTATTTACAAAATAGGTGAATAGATACTGTATATACAGTAAATAATAAATATGTGCCATACAGAATATCCTCACCTTGAGCACTAAAGCGGGTCTGTTGAGATAGCTCTGGCTATGGGGGACTAACTAGCTCTTTCTGACAGAACTTGAGGGACCACTTAGAAAGACTATGTCTTTTTGATCTTCACTGTTACGTGTCTTCTCTAGTTCCGAATTGACGCAAAAACTCAACACATCATCTATCACAGACTGAAGTCATCTGTTCAGACTAGCACCTGAGCCATTCCTACAGCACTGAATTGTAAGTTGCTTTGGATAGAAGTGTCAGCTAAATAAATGTAATGCAATGCAATAAAGTAATCCTAAAAAAGTTTTCTAGCCCAAGGTTGACTTGTCTACTGAGACATCCTGCAAAGACAGATAAACTTACTTCAGCAGAAGTATAACTACATTGACAGGGAAATTAAACCAATACTAGGTACAAGATAGGTTTTTTTTTTCTTAGTTGCTTGTGTTATTGTTCATCCTGATTATCTTGATGGGAATAAACAGCAACCGTCAAATGCTTTTTATATTTTCCCATAATGGAGGAAAATGGAATTGGATCTCTTTATGATAAATGCAGACATTACCCTTGATATACACTCACAAGTTAGAAAAAATAGCAAAAGACAATCAGCATTGTGTGTGGTGAATAATGCCTGCTGATTAGCATGCAGCACGAGCACTCACACGGGCCTCTAGCGTTGTTCCCAATCAGGCAGCAGACAATACAGATGAGTTTCAATTCCTAGTATAACAAGATAATGACAGATAACAGAATGAATCAGACTGTACCGACACCAATGATGATGAGCTACCCGTACCGTTGTCCCTCACTTCTGTGGTTTGTATCATATCTTTCACTCTTCCTCTAGTGCCCTGTCAACACACAGACACTCTTTTAAAACAAGGCATTGATAAGAGGCAAACTAATGTCATGCACCAGACACCAGAACAGATTCATTAATGTCTCCTCAGTGTTGATCCCCCATCACCAAAAGATTAATTTTGCACCGGGATAATAAGGAGCAGTTTGTGTTTCATTGTCTCATCGCAGACGGTTGAACCAAAGGCCAAATGTAGGACACTTATTATAGGTGACTATCTGAAACTAAACATTTGTCACCAAGAGGCTCGTACGAGAGACTAACCTGCCGTCAATGATATACAGATCCAGTGGCTGATGTGTGTAGTTTTATTTGAAGGAAGAAGAAAACAAGCACTTGTGGTGGATAGCATGCATCCATAACGTTCAAACTAATTCAAAAGTGATCAACAGCATTAAACAGTGGTCAGCAACAAATAAGACTCCCTCTCTAAACCCCATCTTCTTCCATACACAAAACTAATCTACTAAACAGCTGATATTAATTGTATCCCCAGGTCCCCAGTTTGATTCCATCTGCGGACCTTTGGTGTTATCATTCCCCTTCCAATAATAAAAAGTAGCGTTATGCACAAAAACAGTTTCCTTTACTAGATTAATTTTTAAAAGATGCTTCTAAACAAAATACCGACTGATAAGGCTGTCTAAATTGCTTCACCTATTCTCTATGTGCACTCACACACTAGCGGCATCGAGACACATGTGATGCTGGGTTGACACAATCTCGGAACCCATTGACTATCGGTCTGACAAGGATTTAGCTTCTTGGGGCAACAGTCAATATTTCAGGGGTTCTGGTGTAGCCAGTGGATATCTGGATAAGCCAGCTCAAACGTGATTGGTCAATATTACTTTGCCTACAAACAGAACACAAACTGAAATCTTTATCAGTTGCCTAAAGATTATGCATATGCAGACATCTGTTAGTAGAGATTATGTTCAATATAGGGATGGTTAATGGACTTCGACTGACCGTAAAAAGGCGCTTTATACTGGATTCACACACACATTCATACACTGATGGCAGGGAACAATTTGGGGTTCTGTGTCTTCCATGGCAACACAGTCTCACTCTCAACTTGTCAAATACCGACGCTTGGTCAGCTCTCTTAAGCTTGAAACTATGACGCTCTAGGTACTTCTCTAATGTTTTTCTTGGACTTATCAGAAGCGGCGTGTCAGTTTCCACTCGCTACATGCATGTGTCTTTTCGAAATACACATCTATCTTCACAGGAAGTTAGGTTTAGGCAACAAAACCAATAAATTAGGCTTCGGAAAAAAAGGGTGGTTGGTGGAAACTTTACTGACTCACCACTAACCTGACTACCACGGCACTGACGAGTCCAGGCCTGGCAACTAACATGACATACTGTCAATGTGTGCTTTTAGTTTTGCCCATGGGACTTGAACAGCAGTCTACTGCATTAGAGTCCCTGTGCTTGTTTGACAAATCCACCGACATAACTAGCTTACTCTTTATACTAAGCATTTCCTCTTAACGTCTAATAATGACGCATGTGAGTTTAAATTGGAATAAGTTAAAAGCAAGGTGTATCAGTAGCAATCCCCGAGGGATGCTGACCAGGCATCAGTATTTTAGCAACTTGAGAGTTAGACCGGGTTGCCCATGGACACTTTGACAAGCAAACCCGAGGAGCCGGGATCGGGCCACCAATCTCACAATTAGTAAACGACCTGCTTTAACTTCTGGGCCATCACCCTCACCTCTTTCGCTAGAACACTTGCACTCGTTCAGTCCTTGCATTAATAATCCTGGCTACTGTATCATGACTAATCCTGGCTGTACAGAACATCTGGTTTGTGTACAGTGATCAATTGACACAATACTATCAATAAGCTGGTGAAAGCTCTATGGACCACACAAAAACTGCCCAAGTAAAGTCTGGCACAGCTTGCAGTGACACAGGATCTATCCACAGGGTAATGTGAGAACAAACCATTAAAAAACTCACTATAATTATACCGCTTAAATACACAACTTTCACTGCTGACTCCTCTGCTGGTCATTCGAACCATTTCCACAGTCACAAATAGTCTGTTGCTCCCATCATTATTTATAATGGATTGAGTCCAGTTGCAATTTCAACTCTTTGTATCCAATTATTTCTTCCTGAATCACTTCATGAGAAAGCAAATAAATATTTCCAGTGCAGTTGAGTACTGGTCACAATAAACTTGAGTTCTGAGTTCCCTTTGCAGGCCTGTGTAGCATTGATGACGGCAAACGAATGATTTGCATGTAATGAACACATAACAGACGAGAGTAAAAATCCATCAATATGTCTCCAGGTGTGAACACAATGTACGATGACACTGATTAAAACGAGATTATGTGAGAGGGTTCTGTCACAATACGCAGCTGTGGAAGAGCAGGTGTAACAAACAATGAGTCAGTTAATTATATGGCTCAATCAGTTCAAAAGCCTGGGTGTGAAACCAGAGCTTAAGCAGTGCAACAAAAAAGTTATCAACATAAGAAACAAGCAGAGTAGCACATTGGCAAACCATTGTTTTTAAACGTACCTCTCCAGTGTGTTCCATTGTGTTTACGCATACCTGCGTGAAATGCTATGATACGTTTATCTGAAAGTACGCATGTGTTAATGTGTGTGCAGGTTATGTGGGAGATATAAAAATAGATAGGCACAGATTGTTGCACAGTTTGTGAAGAGAATGACATGCGTAATCCTCCCACATCTCTGTCCCTCTGAGAGCGTCTGTATGTCTGTATGGCAGCGCGTGTCTTAGACAATGGGGGACCAGATGTGGCCCAGAAAATAAAGCAGGCATCGAGTTTGTTCTGTTTGTCACATAAAGAGCCACAAGTTGTTCTTCCCGAAGGCACACGCCACATTCCCAGAGGTTGAAACAGCTGGGGCATTTTTAAATTCAAGTTAAAGGGGGGAAATTCACTTTGTACTACACTGTGGATGCAGTTGGCTACACTGCTGTTCCTTCAGTGGCATGAAGAGTTTGTGATATTTCGTTGATTAGAATATGATCGAGACTAATTCGGTGATTGGTATGGTGTTGACTTTATTTATACTTAATAAATTATAATTGTCATACCAGCGGGGAACTAATGGAGGATGTTTATGCAGTGAAAATTTCAATGAATAATACATTTAACTTGTAGATGGGCTTCTTTGTAATTAATTTAAATATATATATTTATAAATGGACTAACTCCTCATTCTGATATTAGTATTGTTATCATTTGTTATCACCTCGTTATTGCTATACTGCCTGTCCAAAATGCTGCTCTCATATTTGTTATTCCAAATGCAGACATCGAAAAAGATGTAAATAAGAAACGCAAGGAATTGAGGGAAGTGGGAGCAGCCGGTAGTATTTTCCTTAATGTAAATAGCCCATTCAAGGTTTTATGATATTCCCACTCCTTAACACATAAACACATGGAGGCTTTATGCAATGGCTATATATAAATATTACAGTACCCATGATCCTCAGCCACTGTTTTGTTATGGAGAGGAAGCTCGTCAGAGACAGAATCAAAGTTCAAGAGGCTTCGTTCATTAAAAACTCAACCAGAATGCGAAAGTGAATTGACCTAAATTGTTGAATATTTTATTATGTTGCAAGGGTTCCATTAGTGGCACATGCAAAAACATTTTAAGCTCTGTGATTGGCTGTTTCTTGCTGGTATTTACCTTGGTAGATGCAGTTAACATCCCGTAACATTATTTTATGTGCACAGGCTTTTTTTTCTTTGACTTTTTTTAAATTAAACAACTATTTTGTAGCACATTTGCGCATTTATTTTTTTCTCCCAAGCCATGGAAGTGAAAGCCTCTAAACATTGTCTATTCAGAAAAAAAATAGACTAGAGTTACTGCATGGTCACGTCCTCTTTGTTTTTGAATTAACAGAGAAGGATACACTTCACTATGGAAAAGCTCTGGGGATTCCAATCAAACCAGATTACATTTTTATGAACCTGTGAAGTTTAGTTTTGAACGCCATGCTTTTCTCCAAACTTCATGAATGTTGCACTATGTAGAGAAAAGTATCACAATCAAAAACGGATACTAGCAGGAGGGAGTCATTCTATATCAAATATGGTATACAAAAGATGAGTATGTGGCAGCCATCATGGACTGCCTACACCTAACACACACTGTGTGCCTAACCAGCTGGCTGGATGACTCACTGGCAAGGTGATTCAATATTTATGCGGAAGCTACTTTTTCTCCTGCACTAACTCACATTGCATTCAATTCATATGCAGCTTGGAAAAAGCCTCTTTCCAGCAGTTCCCTCTGCTACCAAAACAAATGTCAGATATATCAGGTTTCCCTCCCCACAGGTGTCACATAGGTGCATGTGTAACTTATTGTGACAGAAGAATGCTTGCAAGTACATGCGGGAGTGTGTGTGAAACAGGGCACTAACTTAGTTAGTGTGTAAAAGAATGTGGGCCCATGTTGATCTGAGTAATGCAAGTATCACATTATGCCACTGCTGGTGAGTGGTCCGTGACTTAGTGTAGGTGCGTTAATGTGTGTATGTGTCATAGGTTGGCAGTGCTTCTCAAGTTATGGTGGGTGACTAGTGGCACCGTGTTCATTTCCTGTGCTTTTGTTTTGTTGTTCCCTAAATCATTCACCTACTACATAATAAAGGCCACAATCCACACAGCTGGCTTGTTTTGCCATTAATACATAGGCCCTAATTGTTACTCAGTGGCAGAGGTGGAACAAGTCATACGTTTTGTCAATGGAGTCATAAATTGCCATGTCATGATCATGAAATCAAGAGTGACAAATTCCAAGTCAGGACCAACAAGTTCCAGGTCAAGGTCCCAGACAAGAACAATAAGTCCCAAGTCAAGTCTCAGTCAAGACCCACAAATACCAAATCAAGCCCAAAGTAAACACCAACAAGTCACAAGTCAGGGTCCCAGTCAAGACTTGTATGTACCAAAACAAGTACAAAGTAAAGACCAACAAGTCTCAAGTCAAGACCAACAACTCATTCCAAGTCTAGTCCTCAGTTCCAAGTTAAGTAAAAAAAAGTCCTCAGTCAAAGTTCCAAGTTAAGACCAATAAGTTCCAAGTCAAGTCCAAAGGATCTTCCCTAGTGATGCACCTATTCCACATTTCTTTGTAATTTCTTGCTTCTTAATTCTTTCTCAGAGCTATAATTGACAGCAAGGCTCCAGACTTAACTTTTTTTCCCCACTGTTTTGAAGTCAGTGTAGACCGTCAAAATGTCAAAATGTTATATTTTTACGCTGTTATTGTCATCTACAGTGGCTATTTGCATAAACACACACACACACTTCAAGTGATATTGAAATAATTTCTTGGATGTTTGAACATTGGATGTTCAAATACTTGCCTTGATTGAAAAAAACTAATCTCGGCATTAACAGTTTTAAGTATGTGCCATGACTGGTTAGAGCTAACATCACTGTTAGGAAGGTAAACTGGTCAAAATTACAAACAAAAAAACATTTGAACACATCATGGTTGCAGTATAATGTATCTTCACCCAATACTCATCTGTGCTGAAAAGACCTTGAACACTTGAACAGTGTCTGATTAGGTTAGTTGTTATAGATTGTGGAGGTGGCCGTGGTTGCCATTTAGCTAGGTGTGGAGGAGGCTAACAAAAGCAGTGCCAGGTGAGTTGATTGGCACGGCTGGTGCTTGTTGTCAAATCATTCTCTCCCTTTAAATGCAGTGGCGTGGAAGACTGATGGAAGGGAACAGTGAGCTTCTAAACCTTGTGCGCCAGAGGCCACCACAGGCCACATGGTCAACAGAGTTAAAATATTTGTGTTAAAAAGGGTGTGTGATCAGTCAAGAGTGAATGTGTGTTTGTGCTGAAGGAACTCACGATGGCAGCAGTGTTACCACACAAATATTTTAGGATCGTTCTGTGATACAAATTGCAATCTTTATGTCTTGTTAACTCACACTGAATAACTTCTACATGTGTGGCTGTGATGTTAATGTCTGTAGCGCAATGGACAACAAAAAGCATTGTATTTAAATGTGATTGGTGACCGGCCATGACCGACAAGCTGAAAACTGGTTAGTTATGATCGACGGCCGATCACTCCGTGCATCACTAATAAGGACAACAAGTCCCAAGTTGAGTTCCCAGTCCAGACTAACAAGCTGTAAATCAAATGCCTTGTCAGGCCATCAAGTCCTTTGTCAAGACCAAGAAGTCCCCAGTCGAGACCCACATAAGTCATTATTTTCCCTTTATGGTAATTTATGTAATTTTAAAGGTTTAAAATGGGTTAGTTAGTGTAATAAATTCTTTGAAGGGAAATTATAAAGTGTACCACAATACGTTTTTAACGTGAATAGGGTTGGGGATAAACAGCGTTTTATCAAATCTAAATCCTATATTGTATCCATTTCTCTTCAGTTTCTGCATTTTTACCAAAAGTTAAAATCAAATCAAAGATTTAATAAAGACCGAGAGCAGCTCACTGTTCAAACATCTTGCTCATTCATGTTTTAGCTATACGTGTGTGTGTGTGTGTGTGTGTGTGTGTGTGTGTGTGTGTGTGTGTGTGTGTGCGCGCGTATATATATATATATATATATATATATATATATATATATATATTTATAGCTCCTAGTCTTTAAAATGACTCCCAACCAATAAATCTGTGCCGTCAGATGAGGGCTTTCTATTTGTACAGTATATTGAGTATATCAGTATGACGATGAAGGTGCATCAGCACACGCTTTATATATAGCGGATGATAAGTGGGATATTTTTTTTTTACTGGAGTTATAAAATGCACCACATTTTCAAGCCTCAGAGCAAGTAAAGCTGTCTCAAAGGTTTCCATAGTGACATCTCAAGGTAACAATATTAGAATGCCTTCAGGTCATATGCGTTTGAATGAGCACAACACAAAGACGAGTCCAGTTGCAAGGACAAGCCTCCTCAAATGCATTTGCATGATTTTCAATCTATTCTTGCTGTCAGATGGTCAAGTCAACAAAGTGGTTCCAGCAAACAAAATACAATATCAGAATATGTGGTTATTATTAAATGGAGGCAGCAACACATACTACAGATTTCCTCTCAATAGGATGCAAAAACGGCCTCAACTAAACTATTGTTTTAAGATATGCACAGCTTTCAAATCAAACTCAATAAGCACCAAGTAGGTATCTCTTGAGACCTTTATTGAATACCTACCATCTTACTAGATGCATATTCAAACTAATTCCAGTTCAGGGTTGTCTTACCTTCACTTTCCCTATATATATATATATATATATATATATATATATATATATATATATATATATATATATATATATATATATATATATATATATATATATATCATCAAAGAAACTTCACATTATCAGCCTATTTTAGCTGTGTGAACTGTTAGGTTACTGGTGATCAGATTATTGTAAAATGTTGCTTTTCTATGTTCTGCTTAGTCACCACTGTGACACAGGGCTTCTCACAACTCACACTTGGGGAGCCCCTGATGTTGACAGGCACTCAGAGCGTGCAGACCTCTGCCAAGGTCCACAGAAGTGAAAAATAATACTTGTATCCGCTCACTGATTCCGATCAGCTCCAAAATGTATTGTTTTTTTTCCCTTGGTCCATGAGGCAAACGTAAATTTAATGGTAGTCCATGTATGTAGTGTATCCTATTGAACAGATACAGATTTCATAGTAAGCAAACCTTTACTGGGAATTAGCTATCTATTTCAATAAAGCCTTGATCTATGTTTATGATTATTCACAGACTATTTGGCCTCATGTAAACCTCTAAACTGTGCCGCTTTCCCATACCAAAGCAGTATGCAGCTTAAATGTGTGACAATTGGAGCACAAGACCTGGACTGAACAGGTAAGAGTAATGGTGTGCCAGCAACCCATGAGAAGAGCGTATCAGTCGTGCAGTGTTGTGTTGGTCCTCCATCTGAGAGATCTATCACATCATTGCCCTAAAGTGCTCTGATCCCACGGGGAGCAGCAGCAGGGCAGCGGCCAGTTGGTGGATCACTGCACTCCACTGAATATCATTATTTTCCTCCACAGATACACTGTCACCAACAGATCCTGCTGCTCTCTGCCATAACACTTCCTCTTTGATACGCCTCAGCTCCATGTGAAGGTCAACCTTTGTTTCAGTAGTAGAATTATTGAGGTAACAAGATGGATCGCTGCATATACCATTAGCTATTGTATTTTTCCTCTTTTCTTTTTTGTTCCTCTTTTGATGTCCTCTTGGGTTTGAATGGTGTAACAATTGGTATGTTTACTTTCTGTTTACTTCCATTTTGCTTGTTTAAATTATTGAATAGAAGTTTATTATAATAATCAGACAATAAATCAAACTTTAAAACTTGTATTTCCATTCATTTGTGATATATTAACAATGCTTACACTAACTTAAAGTTGGAAAGTAGTATAATGCTGCCTTAATTAAATGCACTTGGAGTTTCAAAAGTAGTCAGAATTCTTATAGCTCAAGAAAATCCCATGGTGCAGGGAATACTGGGATTCCCTTTAAAAGCAGAGGATTTCAGGAAATGAGAGCCATGATTTATTTACATAAAAAAAAGTTGCAGATCTGCATCGAGAATAATGCGAAAATCACCCCATTCGCGTGACGCTGTGTCGCAAAAGCCTTTCAGCGTTGAGATGCTTCTCTTATCAGCACTGATGTCCTGTCGTTGTTGAATCAGGAAAAAAATATTGTTGCCGTAGGTCGGCACCCAGAGCTTTACGATACCTCATATTAGTAGACACCGGACGGAACCATGTATAAACCATATGGTACAATTGATAAAAAAGACGCTGCCATATTTACGTCTAGATGACATTATGTTGTGTGTTGATGGAGCGGCTACAAAGTTAGCATAGCCCAGCACCAATCGATCCGAACTCCATTGAGACAACAAGTATTTTTAAAGTTATTTGTTTGTCGTCTTGCTAAGAGAACTAACAAAACCTGAATTCAGACTTTTTACAAATCTGCATCATTATGTAATTATTTCGGCAACAATTTTTGTCTGTTTAGTGCAATTTAATCACAGAAAAATGTAGTTTATTTTGGGTTCATACAGCTGTAGTAAACAGCCGGCGTGTGGCTTACTAGTAAATACAGCTTGATGAAATCCATGGAGGTTGTCCGGATGATGTTATGAATCTAGACAAGACGGCGTTTAGTTTCCCGGGATATCTTGGACTTCCACAAGTAAGTACTAAGCAGAAATAGTGGTTATAGTGGAATAGCCTCTATTATTTTCGCCATGGTTAATGGCGGACTTCCATCAAAATAAGCCACTCCTCTCCGGCACGTTTAGTGTGAATGACGCGAATAACCACAAATGGTCATGTGAGTAACGTAACGTGAAATTTTGCTTTGCGTCTGCTGTGAATGCACCTTTAGGATAGCCTAACTGAGTCAGTAGCATGGCTCTAGACATAGAAGACAATTTTGGTGATTTTAATAGACACAGAATTGAGCCTTTTTTTAAGTATTTTGAGATTATAGTACAATGTGGAAAAAATATATCTTAATGGTGTCAAAGTATAAAGTAGCAGAGAGTAGAGATTCTCAAAGTAAAGTACAAGTACCTCAGATTTGTACGTAAGGAGGCTGCAGTACTTCAGTAACTAGTAACTGAAAAATGCCACAAAGTTAGCTAATGCTAGCTACTTTTACAAACTAAAATATGTATGTATATCCTCATATATAATTGAAATTACATATCAAGAAGGTTGCGTTAAAATTATAACATTGCAGACTGTGTTGTGTTTGTGTTGTTCAGTAAGCCAGCGGCTACTGTGCTCTTATCTGCACACACTCGCGGCAACACTTGCATGCTATTGACAATCATTTTTAAGTAATTCACTTCATCCAGAGCACACAAAGTGCCCCACTATAGCTTCCAAACATGAGAATTGTAACGGGGCATGTTATTGTTCCCTAGGAAAATAAAAGGTAGACACATTCGCCAACGTTTAGGGTGTTGTGAATTCAAATGGACATCACAAAGCAGATGAGATCCAAGTTTCCACTGGCCCATTCAAATGCCACATAAATGGAATATTACATTGATTCGTTGGTTAAACAATCCAAGATTCCAGCCTGGATCAGCGAGTAGGACAAGCTCATAATCAAAGCAAATAATGTGCACTCGCAACCATCCTCTACTCACCCACTCAGCACCACGATAAATGACCTAGTCTGACACTAAAAGTGAAATAGACAGTTTTTCCCTTATGAGTTGGTGAGATCAAACCAGAGATCAGAAAGTAAAGTGAGTGATAGCTTTACATTCCTCAGGTGGACACAAACAACTCCAACTAAAGGCTAATGTACAACCCAGTCTCACTCCCAACTTGTCAAATACTATGAATTCCATTCACTCCATGTCTGCTATGTGTGCAGATGTCAGTGTTGTATTATTAGCTCATTCAGTTGACCCAAAAAGATCAATGAATGCAGGTTTAGTTCAATCAATAAGGATACTAAACGGCAATCTAAATTAATTAATTTTCCTTTAGTTTTCTTTCCGCTGTCTTTACAAATTACTACAAACAGCAGGCTAATGATACAGGAAATGCTTTATTTCCTCCGAAAGCAACAGGTCAGTGTGAAGAACAGCAGCACAGGTCATGCTCAGCAATGCTTCATGTGCAGGGTAGCAAAAACTTTGCATAAACGAGAAAACTTAAACATTTAATATAATATGTTTGTTGTCTTTCAGTGCTTGCTTCAGTGAACAGCGGCGGCAGAGGCACAGGTTTCACTGTTTTCTCAACTTCAAATGCATGCACCATTATTAATACATTATACCAACATTTTACCTGTGACACAGATTTCTTTTTCATTACTGGGTGTGTGTTAGTGTGTGTGTTTTTCAAAGCTTCTCTGCATGAGCCTATCAAATGAGAGTGGAGAGGGACAGGAAATACTCTGGAAAGTCAATTAGATCTGACAAGCCATCCAGCTAACGGCCCAACACCACAGGCTGCCACACTCAAATGTGTTTCCAGTTCACTTCAGGTTACTTCTCACATGCATTAATTCAATTTGTCTAATGGCTCCCTTAGATTTTTGAATGATATTGTAAAATATTTTGCAGTGCGTGAGTCATTGGGAGATATAAAATGTTGTGTGACAGAAGTTAGAATAACGTAAAATGCAGCCTTGTGTTAGAATTATTGTTTTAATTTAACTTTTGAATTATACACATAAAAGAATGATACCTTCAACAGACTTTCAAAATGTAATCCCATGAACACAAAAGTACATCTATACTTAAGGGGTGTGGGGGTGTTATAGATGGGTGACATGACAGGAGCAAATGCCTCCATGCAACATACTGTCCTAAAACAACAAAACAAGGACATGATACCCCTCAAGTCACATTATAGCGAGTCAAAGAGGGCGAGCATGTGTCTGGTTTAATACATTTCTAAATCTAAAACATCTTGCAGACAAAAAGCAACACAGCAGAGATCATCATGTTACAGCAGTGGCCCTCCTCGCTTTTCCTCTGGGCTTTTTTCAGACTTAATTCAGCAAAGCACAACATAGTAAAGTACTGAATCCCTTTAAACGTGCTGCTGTCTTTGGGCTCTCTTGCTTTGGACTCCAGCTGAGAAAGTGAATGGTGTCTGAGGAGGGCAATCTTGATTTAAAGTCCTGAGGCAAACCGTATCCTTGCCTGAGACCAGCCTGTCCCCAGCAGACTCTCCTCGGCCACTTCATACTGTTTCATACACGTACCCAGCATGCATCTCAAAAAGGGGTGACGTGCAGGTCAATGTCAAACAAAGTGAACGTTTTCACAACATAATCATTTTGTAAACGTCTTAGAGATGTGAAGATGTTTAGCTGCCGAGGTGACAGTCGATGCTCTGGATGTATCACTTAACCGTCAGTTTTATACAGATATATTTTATTTGAAATGTTTACGCAGTCGCTAGGAAAATAGAATGTGATGCACCTTATTATTGGCAGTATTAACACTTCCATATTTTTTAATCTAATAAAACACATCATGGATATTTCAGATGGGGCTGAGGTCAGGGCTCTGTGCAGGCCAGTCAAGTTCCACACTAAACAGAGAAAACTTTGTTCATGGACTTGCAGTGTTTCCTCTATAATTGTACAAAATTACAAAAGGATTGACCTGTTGTCCGTGGTCCTTGGACTAGGGATTCCATCATGCTTTAAACAGGAATCATTTTCATTGAGTCGAACATAACCATAATGCCCCGATAAATACACTTAATAGACAGATGTCCCCATACTTTTGCTGCAGTTCTTCACGGTTCAGCCTAGGCCCCTGAATAATATGAGTAATATTGACATTTTAGACCATACAAATGAATCTGAGGTAGAATGGACATAACAGCTTGGTCAGAGCGGCGTACATTTTTATGCGTAGCATTTCCATTGGGACTGTTGTAACAGGCTAACTCTCTGTAAACTAAACTGACTTACAGCAAGTCGCAGAAAAGTTTGCAGGAAAGCGCATTGCTTTTGCCAGATTAGTGACAGCTTTGTTTGGCTTTATCTTTTTTCATGTAACGAGTGAAGCATTAAAGCATGATGGAATCCCTAGTCAAAGGACCACGGAGAACAGGTCAATCCTTTTATAATTTAGTAGCAACATTTACTTAACATGACAATTGTGGAGTTTTGAATGGATTGGATCGTGATTTGGATTGTGACAGATTGTAGGTTGAATTTGAGTTGTTTATGAACAGGCTACTGGGAGAACTCCCCATATATCAGAGTAATTTGGACCAAATTTCAACATGATAATAATTATCATCATTATTATTATTTGTATTATGTAATTGCCTTTTTTATTAATATTGTTTTCATTATTATTGATGTAGAAGGGAATGGAGAAGAACTCCTGGTCCTTGTGTCATATTGTCACACGCATCCTGCACTCGTGTCCTCCAGCCTTATTTCACGCTGGCTGGAGTGCAGCTTGCATCCCTTTTACTCACAACTCTAAAACTCATAGGTCCAGCCTGCACCGTGTGTACTTTGAGTGCGCGTCTTGATGAAATATTGGTTTACGCAGTTAACGCACCCAGCAATCCGTCTTATTTGTCAGTATCCTGATTAGCGGGCATGTTCTCAACAACTCTGTGTGATGTTGTGGAGCCTCCTCGGCGCTCTCAGACCCCCCCCCCCGGCCTCTGGACGTACACAGAAGAGTGAGTCGCGGCTGCAGAGCATCATTATTCATGACAAACATGTATCTTCAATCATTTGTCATGTGTGTCCGCTCAAACGTTCTCATGAAAGTGTGTTTGCGGGTGCTGGCGTGAGAAGATTGAGTGAGCAGACTTGTTGTGTTTGAGCGTGACGTGTCAATTTACTGTGACTAACAAACTGTGACTGTGTGAACAAAAATAGGCCGTTCCGGAAGTAGAGCACTGTAACAGAACTGGGATGTCAGTGACACAACAGAGGTGTTTGGTGTGGGATAAATTAAATCTGATGTTTACTTTATAATCATATGCCAATAACACTCCAACCCTAATCCAAATCTGAGCTGTAAACAGTAGCACTTTCTCCGCTGCTCTGAATGCATTGATGCTGCTGCTTCTTTCCCAATTCAATCAATGAAACCTGTGCAAGTAAAACAAGACAAAACCAGAGCTCAGAATCAGCGTAAGATGGAGGGAAACATCAAAACGAGAAGGAGTGTGTGCTTAGACTGATCAACTATTAGGTCATGCTATCAATTACAGTTATTACGCTACAAAGTTTTGCTCTGCAGGATGCCAAGTTCCACAATTGAGGAACACATATACAGTACACACTCTGTGCCAGAGTGTAGAGAATGCTCTCTGTGACTTTCTGAATCTAATTGTCTCTAATAGCTATTATCGTCACTGTTCCGATCTGATAGTCATCTCAGTTAGAGCTTGAGATACCTAATTACAGTTGGCATTTACTTTTTAGAGGTGACTTGCATGTCAAAGCCAAAATATTGTTTCGGTATGTGACAGGGGTGGGAAATTTGGATGTGAATCCCATTTGGAATCTTCAACTGAGAGCAGTCAGTAGTTTGACAGCAAAGAGTAAAATATGTGAACACAAAACAAAACAAAACTTAGGTGTCAAATGTGAAGTACAAGTATAAAGTATCACAAAATGAGTATACACACACAAAATACAAAAATAGGACTACCTTGAAATACATAAGTACAGTACTTGATTGAATGGAGGCTATTATAGGTTGTTACTTTACACCAATGATATGTTGACATGAAGCCTTGATAAGTTGTGGGTGGGTCTCTGGATCAAATCAGATTCATCTTTGACTCCAGACACGCCACTATTCCTGTTTTATTTTTTTGACTAATACACAAATGTCCAAAGCAAAATTTACTGAGCAGGTGAGTCTAAAAATGAATAGCAAATGCAACAGGCAAACCAGATCAGGCAAAACAACACAAAATAGGATCAGGTAATTCTGAAATGTGCACAAGCGATACCAACAGGAACATAGAAGGGAACATCGCAGGAAGCATAGAAGATGAACCAACAAAGAGACAGGGGAACGCAGGGTTTAAATACATTGGGGAGGTGTACATGATTAGACACAGGAGGATTCAATCAGAGGCAGGGCAGACAATTACAAAGGTGGGAAAACATACAAAGGCAGGAAGTGAAGTGAACACTGGACACAAGAGGCAGAGAGATTCAAAATAAAACAGGAAACAAGCTAAATCAAAACCAAGACCTTGACAGTGTGTTGGTATCAGTAAAAATTGTCGGTCCAGCAAACACATCTCTGGTCCCTCTTCACCATCTTCCTCAGTAGTATTTTCTGCAACTTAACAACGAACTGCAGAGAGTGTAGAATCTGCTTCCTGTTTACACCAGCACTCGCATGCCCAGTGTATGTAAATGGTCATGTGAAGTAGTATGTTTTGATGCGTTGTAGTATGGATGGACGTTAATTTGAAAACGGTGTGGACAGAAATAATAAAGTAAAAGTAAAATAGTGTGGATGTAGCCTTAGTTTTTTTGGAAGGTGCATTTGTAAAACGGCTAATGTAGCTACCAATACACACACTGCTGAGTACATCTCCACCACTCAGTTGCTGTTACGCGGGCAGACAGCTTGGTGAGTTTGATTTTGTTTTTGACAAGATTGTTTGAAATGTCTTATTCAATGATTTAGAGCGATTGTCTGCATATTACCATTCTAGACTGGAGGTTTGCCAATTCTCAGTTGTATTCATCCAAACGTTGCAGACACACCTGGAGTAGATAAGCTCCAATCCATTTACCATGCTGCATAGATATCTGTAGCAGATAAGGAAGTCGCACACTTTCACATTTATCTTTGCAGTGTGTTTTTGAACAAAATACCCCCAGGCCCGCCTAGAACCAAAGAGTGAATGATAAAACATCATATTGTTTTGTCAATATGCTGTCAACAAGTCTACCCTAGGGACCAGAAGAGGTCCTCAACTTAAATGTACAAGGCTACAACAGCTACTGGATGGATTGCCATTTTGTACAGACATGAGGATGGACGCTACAGACTTAAGTGTACCAACAGCAGGTTGATGTTGTCTTTTTTCATTTGGATATCAACCCCAGCGTCACTATAATGACTATTTTTTTTTGCCAAACTATGCAAAAAAGAGAGCTGACCGTGTATTTGGACTAACATCTTAACAAATGGGTAATGTCACAATTTGCACCACTTTTTAGTTTGTTTTGATCTGCCTGTTTCACTAACTCTCCTGTCATTTCAGGTCCTATCACTCAGACCATGCAATCACTCATTCAACCCACCTGGTCTTCCACACCCATCTCACCTGCAGCCCATTCTATTATTGATCTCTCAGTATTTACATCAGTCCACTTGCACTTGTTCCCTGCCAGATTATTTTGTGTGTTTCTGCCAAGCTCTCCAGTTAATTCCTTGTAACTGTATCTGATCTGCCCGTTCCGACCCTGCTTGCTCATTTGGAGGGGTTATGAAAGATTCCATGGTGTGGCTTGAAATAGGTATGCAAGTATTGCTAATGTATAAGTATAAGCTACGAACATAGAGTCATGTGACTCAGTGGTGTAGGGACACGGGACACTAATGCTGTTCCCCTGAGTAAAAGTCCTGTCCTCCTGCCCTAAGAGGACCTCTTACTTACTACGTCCGGCGTATAAAAATGAGACGGATGGGTTTACATTGGAGTTGGCTGAAAGTCTCTAAATGGTTGCCTTGTGCATCGGTATGCACTGGGCAACTGCCCAAACACTGGTATTTGATGCCGTGGGAGACCAGGCTGTAAATACCTGTGCTATCTATATGCTGTGAAATTTGATACGGAAAATCATGATCTCCAGAAGATACATTATAATCCCTTTGATTTTGGTGCCATTTTCATATGCTGTGGCTCATGACCAAACACCTGCAAAACTAATGACTTTTCCCATCAGCCTCAACTGTATTTCCAACACGATATGCTCAAGTGTCTTGTATCTCATGCTGAGACCTGCATGATAATCCAAAGAAGCCCGGAAGCTATATCTTTTGTGCCCAGGGGTGGGATTGCCTTGCTGAGGATCTATTATAAATAAACATAAGATAAGGTACTGTCTGTTTTCTTTTGTAAAATATTGCCAAAGTGAGAGCTTACTGGAGGAGCCTTTCACATTGATGGTTGGTGGTTGGATCCAATACATGCTGAGTGAGTGGGATTTGTTTTTAGTTTATAGAAATTTCAATATCAGTTTTTACAAACCACCAAACGAGCAAAGAAACGAATACAAACTATTTTAAAAACAATTATAGTATTTGCACAGGTCTTGGCAAAGAAAAAAAAAAACAATTATATCTATGTGCACCATGTTCATCATATTAGTGGCAAAAAACACTGACTGACCTGAATGTGCTTCCACTCCACTTACTACAATACTGCATACTTTCCTTGTTAATATATTCCTACAAAATGAGCAGTGATGAAACTGAAAACTAATGTTTACTCTGGCAGTGACTAGTACAATTAATTATGAAATTGAAATGTATTTCATAATTGTATTATAGTCGTCATATACATTAGGTACATATATATATATATGAAATGTAGCTTCTGCATCTAACCCATCCCTAGCCACAGCCGGCCCCATTATTATTATTGGATGGCTGTTATGATTGCTCACTTAAAAAAAAATATATATATATATCTATATATATTGGATCTGAACTAAAAAGCGTGTGGCACAGTGTTGAGTTAATTTACTCAGCATCACTTCTTTATTAGCACTGGTACATTTCACACCTCACTTCCTGACGCCGCTCGTTCATGTCGATGTGTCCTTGGGCAAGACACTCAACCCCCAAATTATGAATGTGTATGAATGTTAGTGAGTCCTGATGGGCAGGTGGCACCTTGCATGGTAGCCCCTGCAATCAGTGCATGAATGGGTGTAAATAGGAAAATTATGACATGTGGTGTTTAAAGCGCTTTGAGTGGTCGGAAGACTAGAAAAGCGTTATACAAGTACAAGTCCATTTACCCATATTTCTTTCATTGTCTTGAAAAATGTTAATTCACCTGCTGCTACTAGCTGTTTATTTACTGCTATTGCAGCTTCCAGGTCGACTGAAAGTAATCTGCGGGAAGGATACGACACATTGGCAAGGGCAAAACAAGGCAAGGAAGTTGTACTTATACGGCACATTCCAAGCACAGCAGCAGTTCAAAGTGCTTTGCATGGGAGAGAATGCCATTCAAAAACAATAAGCAATAGAAAAACTGAATGAAATAAAGTATTTTAGTAAAATTTGTTGATTTGAAATAAAACACAAGAACATAGAGTAGACCAGAAATGCAGTTACAGTGCAGTAATAAGTTCTAAGTTGCCCCAAATACAACAAAGGAAATGAGAGTGCAGTGGAGAAACCAATCAATCAAAGGCTCAGGAGGACAAGGTTTTTGATTTAGATTTGAAAGTGCCTTGTGTTGAGGTGCATTTGAGATCATCAGGAAGTTGGTCCCATCTGTGTGCAGCAGCTAAAAGCAGCTTCACCCTGTTTTGTTCTGACTCAAGGTACTACTAGTCGACTAAAGGCATAAGGGCCCTGTACTGGGTTTTTATTCTTCAAAGAGATCAGAAATGTATTTTGGCCCGATATTATGGAGTGTATGAATAGTTCAATGTTTTGTAGTAGCAGCAGCACTTTTGTTTATCCTCTGTTAGTCAGTGTAGACATAAAAAAACACAAGTAATGTGCTCAGTTTTCTTGGTACTCGTTAGAATTCTGGCAGCAGTGTTCTGAATGAGCTGAAGTTGCCTAACTTAGCAGAAAAACAAAGTAAGGCCTCATACTACACATAAATTGGTTTCATTTAACACATCAAGCTAAATTAATGGAAATGAAATGGTGAATTTGTCTGGTTTTCTGGCTTCATAATATCAACTACGTCTCTCCTATCGCCTTTTCCAACAGACTCCCGTGTGATTTTTACATTATCTGGCCACTAAACTGTGCTTCTTTGGCTTTCACCAATGAGTTTCAGCTCATTTAATGAGATTATTTCTGCCTCCACAATAACTCTGCCTCCCAGAAATGTTTGTACAACTCAAACTCCAATCGGCATTTACACCAATGAGCTCCACAACACGGCCAGACTACGAGACGAGCTTCAATGGGGTGTGAGCTGCAGCCACCCAACTGGAAGAAGAGCTGTGTTCCGTCCACTAAACTGTCTAAACAAAACAGACATGAACAAACATTGTAATGCTTCTGCTAAGAAGAAAATATGGGTCCTGATCGGCAGTTTACAGTGAAATTGTGTGAGCAGAATTGCTGTGTGGTGGATGTGAGCAGTGATCTGGTAGCTTAAAGAGCCGAGAGGCCGGGTTTATAGGCTTCACAGCAGCTTTTTCATGGCCAAGGCAGTACTGCACGGAGAAGCCAGAGAGGTGAAAGCCCCCTTTTGGCAGCTGCTGCAGTAATGTGACATAAGGAGCTGGAAGGAATCAGTGAAGCAAAAACATCAAAGGAGGTTTTCTTGAGTTCTGTCAGGACACCAGGGAGAAATATAGCGCTACCCAAAAACCAAGGCACATGAGAAAACATTGCTTTCTTTCTCTAACATTTGATATTGTTATTCATGCTATGATTGTGTGTAAATGAATTGAAAGGGTGAGATGAGGATGGGTCTGTTATGTCAAAGAAGCGTTCCGAAAAAGGGTCCCATTGGAGACAGTCCCTCATGACCTCGAAATGACACACATCTTGCAGGAGTTGTATTCATGTTGGAAAAAACAAAACATCACTCTCTTTGATGGCCTGCTTCTATATCTAATTATGTGTCAACAACAGTCTCAAAGGAAGGATACTTTGTATAAAGCCTTTTAGTCTGATAACTGTCCTCAAGTGATGTCACTTGAGTCAGTGTCTGTTGGGGCTGAGGACTACTAAGTTTTCAAATTTGAGTGAGAAAGGGACATTAAAAAAAATGAAATGCGAAAAAAGTCTAGATTTAGAATGTAGTGAGTTTACCAGACCTCTGTAGCCCTCAGCTAATTCTAGCTCCTCAAATTAGTTTGGAACTAGTTTTAGGAGGGTAAATCTCTGAACTTATCAGCTGTTGGTCTGACGAAGGATAATTCTCTGGGGTCAATGGTCAATATTTCTAAGGGCTCCAGTGTAGCCAGCGAATATCAGGATAATGGGTAACGATTAGCCAGGCCAAGACTTCCATCATCGTTACCAGATCAATCGGAACAATCAGACACGAGATGGAGTTGGAATTGAGAGATGACGTTGTAGTCACCAGTTTACAACCTAATTTAAACCAACAAAAAGCTAAATTGCTGTAAGACGATCGCAAGTGGGTTCAGAGATTGCATTTAAACCAATGCGTTCCGCCTCTTTTGCTATTCACACGGGCTGTTTACCTACATTCAACCAAAGCCTGTTCGAACATCATTGATCGGTACTACTCAGACATCATTGATCAGTACTACTCAAACATCATTGATCAGTACTACTCGAACATCATTGATCAGTACTACTCAAACATCATTGATCAGTACTACTCAGACTAGGAACGGACACCAGAATGCTTCTGATATCAAAATCTTGTCTCGTTGCCTACAGATTCTGGGAGGGTAAACAGCACAAATGCCTCATCAAATTGATAATAGAATGGCCAAAGCTGTAGGCTAAAACTCATCGATCAACACTCATTCTGATTCCTTTTAGTGTCAAATTTGAAATATTATTTGAATATTTAAAAATAACAGTTATTAAGGCAAGGATGGATTGTTAGCGAGGAGAAGGTCCTGAAAGATACATAGAACATGATAGAAAACATGTATTTATGTTTTATTTCATAAACATAATGCTGCATTATCTTTTATTATTGAAGTGAAGAAGCCGTTGACAAGACGTTACTCCGAGCACACTGCGTTACCACAATTACTCACTGACACTTTAAAGAGGCTGTGCTCAACTGTCACTGTGTCACTGTGAAGGTAAAGCAACACCGGAAAGTCACATAACTGCTTGTGTTGAAAATGTCAAAAAAAAACGTTCTCCTAAGTGTATGACTTTATAATGTCACACGTGTTTTTCGAGGAAATTTGCCACTTAAATGCAGAGAATATCCAAGTATTTATCAGAATATTACAGCTCTAAAATTATTATTCATTTTATCTACAATTACCCTAATACGCCCGTGCAAATATCAAACTGTGTTCCTACGCTTAAAGTGGTGTCTCTACATGTTTAACACCTTTTACCAATGAGGCCTATTTGCAGGCCTCAGCTAGAATAAAGATAAGAAATACCTAAGTGTATAATTAAATAAAAACATATTTTTTTTTAATATATTTTTGAGATGAGAAAAATTATGGAACTATCAGAATACATGTTACAGGTTCACATAAGATAAGGATGGAACACAGCACAACTTGGAAAACTCAAAAGCTCGCCCTGGAAAAACAGCACTTTTAGGATATTGTTTTTTGGAAAGTATTGAAATCCAAGACTTTAAATATGCTGAGCTCTTAGAACAACTGATATAGGCTCTATATACACAGTTATACATAGATACAGTGAAACATTTATAAAATATAGAGCATATAAAATTAAAAAACTGATCAAATATTTCAATATTTGAATAAAAAAATATTTTTTAAATTCAAAAACACTCTATATCACTTCTATGTATCACTCCTGATGTTCAATGAATCAAAAGACAGAAGATTGGACCTTTTTTGAGTGTTTTAAGCTCTTTCTAAGCCCTTTTTAGTTGTTTAGTTTAAGGTCAAATACTGCTTCAGATTCAGCCCTTCTCTCTGTTCAGGGCTGTATCTCAGCCCCCCCTTCTCCGATTTTCACCATTGAGACATCCTTCGAACCGTAGGAGCCAATAGAATTGCCTGGAATTGAAAGCTAGATGATTGACAGCACTATTAGCCAATAAAGCTCAAAAACGTCCCATCTCTGAAATCTGATTTGCTGAGCTTCCAACCCTCCCAAGAATCCGAGGAGTGTCGGAGGGACACGAATCGAACGGATTCACACGGAGCACATGCAGCTGGACATACATGCAGTGGAAGTACGGAGATATTCCATTTTTTCGCTGAGATTCGACCAAAAGTAAGTACAATATTCGATGAAAGCTGTGTGACTTTTTGTGTTCCAAGCTGAATATCTCTGCGATGGTTTACCGGGGAGAGAAATGGAAACTATGTCCGTAATCTCCGTCAGGCGGACATGCTTTTTCATGCTGCATGTTCGTAGGTAGCACGTTGCTAACGGAGTGTAGCAGCTGTTTTCTCCGGTCTGTCCCAGTCATATCGAGTATGATTTATGATATTTTGTTATTTGTTTGCTTGGCTGATGGGAGATGTGTTTGTCTCATGTAGAAGTGACCTAGTTCATGTTGTTCCCAGGACGCTGAGGTTTCTGCAGAACTATAACATCATTATATTCGTTCTTCGTGGGTTCTCTGCCAGTTACTTTTAACACAAAACTCTCTAAGTTTTGATGTACTCTGCGTCCAAATGGGGGACCCTCGGGTGTATACGGTTTTAAATACCAGGATAAATTAAGCAATTTGTATTGCATTCATTAGGTATAAAAGTGCTGCAACAAGTCAGTTGCTATGGCACTGCAGAAGTCTGTCTGAATGTCTGTGGAATGAACTGTCAGGTGAAAGAGTTTGTCTGAGTCTGTGGCTACAATTGAAGGCCAGGAAACATTTCTGCTTGAGTACCTGACCAAATACTGTTGGGGTACTTTTCTTTTAGCAATCTGTAGGTAGAACAAAAAAAAAAATATATAGACAAAAATGAAATGTACAAATGAAAAAAAACTGGGGTTATGCCAGCAGTTTAGTCTGCCAAAACAATTTCATGATACACTGATTTGTTTTAAATCATGAGTAACCATATCAAGTTTGAATCTCAGATTATTATTGTATTAAAGGATTGGAATGTTCCACATCAATCGATATTTCAGCAGAGAATCTTCACACAGTGTTTCATCAGAAGACCAGAATAACTTTGTTTCCTTAAAGCCTGAGCAAAGAGCTCTCGGGAGCTTCACTAATAGATAACTGTAGACTGGACTGCAGTGCACTGCTTTTATAAACATGTACTGCAGCACTATTGGCAGACTGCAACAAGAGATTGAAAGACAAATCAGGGTAGTTAATTATTCTGGGATTGTGATGATGTACTTAACTCCTATGTGAAGAGTCATACCATTTTATAACGGGAAAGTAAATGATGTTTGTTATTTAAATTTGATAATATTTAACATACTTATTAATCCTTTCCAGAATGTGGAAATGCTTAAATTACCCATCTTATTCCATGGCATGGTAATACATAGTCAACACTGACACACTTGGGTAAACAATAAAAAAAAAACTGCTGCAGTTAAATGTGCTCGGACCGAAAAAAAAATCAACACAAAATCAAAGTATGCTGTAGTAGCTATTTTAGGTATTTTTAGGTATTTATTTTAGGCAAATTGAAATGCAGGAGGAAAAGAAACAAATTGAAAAGAGACAAAACAGTGAGGGGTAGGTTTTAAATGCCCATCTCTCAGTTCATCCCAGTCTTGAATCAATTGATTTAATTTCTACCTCGCATACTCTACTTGCACTGAGATCCACTCTACCCTCATCCTGTGGCTTCACTCCAGATAGAAGTAATATTTTTATTACACAGATGGTGGGAAGGTTGACGTAGACTCCAGAGGCTATTTTGTCAAACGTTTATTCCTTAACATTTAACCACACCCTTGAATTACACCACTGCGAATAAAAGCATTGTTGTTGTTGCCGAAGGATGAAGCACTTACAATACATAAGGGAAATTATAGCCTCACTATAGGTAAATGCTAAATGAGCAGCCAGAACCCTCACATGTGAACTAAAATCTCTACACCACCTCAGGGCACCACACACTGACCTTAGTGTCCATACATTAACTGCTAACTATAATACATGACTTGAGCTAACAAGAAGCCGAATCCGTACCATCAATACAACACATAACACACCCGTTCTATAAGTAACTGAGTCAATACATGCCTCACATGACAATACTTCCCCACTAGTCTTTTCTTTTTCAATTGCTTGGACTGCAAACAAATCAACACTAAACCAAAGTAGTAGCTTTAAGTTGTTTAGGTATTTGATCACAAAGTATTGGGCAAATTGAAATGCTGACTTGAATGTGGTGCAATAGGAAAGGTCATTACAACTCATCCTGAGGGGAGCACGAATGTGTGTACAGAAACTTTATCCATCTCTAATCATAATGTGAAATTACATTCAGTCCAGTAGAGAAATGTACAGCTCTCTTATGGTTAGGGAGGATCTAATAACCAAGCTAGCACTACCAAACTTTATGTCAGGTTTCACAAAATACTATTGTCATTGAGAATCTCTGAAAAAAAGCAGGACAGATGTACCAGTCGCACGGCGGAGTAATGAATGAAGTGAAAGTGTGTCTGGGTAAGAAAATAACGTTCTGCATAAAATTTACACGCAGTGCTCGTAAGAAACTTGCCTCTAAATTTATACTTCCGATTTTTGACTAAGTGATGTTGTCTATCAAGACGTATTGAAATCAGACCCTGTTCCACTAAACACGGTATGTAATAGACTATGCAAATTTGTCCTTGGATGTCCCTTTCTCACTCATCACTGCATCTCTAAATGTAAGAAGACACATTCACTGGCTTCAACTTTCATTTAAATGTATTTATTTCCATTATCTTCCCTATTTACAACAGTCTTGTTTTCCTTTCACTCCAAATGATCACATTAGGAACTCTGCCCAGCTCTATTTCTCTGTCCCTCGTACTAAGAAGACGCTTGGCAAAAGAGCTTTTTTTTTCAGCAGATTGGAAAAATGTATTCATTGCTTGATATGTTTAAGCATGCCATTCCTTCTCATTTCGAGATGGACTACTCTTGTTATTAATGAAGCTGTCACTGTTTATATCTGTTGTTTGTAACTGATTGAATATGGTGATCCTCTTACACTGTAATGTTTATTGATTAAGCCCCCTTGTGGACATAGTGTTTTCAGTTGATATATGTGGTTTGTTTTTGTTTGTCTTTACGTTGCTTTATTGATAATTGCATTTCTAATTCTGTATTAATTCTGTCACTCATCTGTTGTTATATATTGATTATGATAAATGTTGTGTTTTTTCAATCCTAATTAATACATTTCAATGCCTAATGTCTAAGGTCGACGATGCATGCTGACAAAGGGTACATTGTGCAGTAAGTGGGCTCTTGAGATCTGCACTGAGAGGATGAAGACAAATAGAATAAATATGGTAATATATTAAGTAGGTTCAATGGTGCAGGTCACTGAAGTGGAACAGACTAGGTTTTCTAACCAATTGTAATTAGTGGAAGTGTAGTCAGTGCGGATGCAAATTTACATGCAGCTTTGAAAATTAACCCCAATCAAATATAGCAGTTTAGGAACTGACACGATAGAGAAAATGGGACCAGACAGCAGCGGCAGGAACACAACCTGAGCACTCTTGGGATCATAAAACCGTCTCAAAAAGACTTGACTGTCAACATTCTCTGATATAGTGACTTTGTGAAGCCATTCTTTGTATTGCACAATCAACAAACATCTAATGAATGGCTCTTCAGCGGAGTCGGAGAGATGGGGAAGACGGATGAAAGATGGCAAGGCAGGCAGAGATTGAGGACGTCGAGCTGGGCCTGATCACACTGAGAGAGTGCGTTCTGAAGGCTGAACAACGCAAAAAGGCTCTGCATCGCTTTTGATGCTGAAGCCTACAAAGCAGAGCGCCTCGCTTTGGTTTTGAGCTGTTGTTGCTAGGTGAATCGTGACAAGCCGAATCGTGACTATCAGCGCTCAGTCACTAAACTCTTTACTCTGCAAAGTAGAGAAAAGCCAACATGGGTTTTAAAGGAAAGTATGCAGTTATTACCAAACAAACAGACAGATTGAAAGACAGAAATTTGGCCAGAGGTGGGCGCCATGGAGAGGTTTTATTCCATTATACTATAGACTATATGATTTCCTGCCAAATTTTGCCTCTAATGTTAAATTAAATTAAATTGCTCAAAATACATTGTCCTCCTTGGATGTGAGATGGAACTTACGGATGTTAATGTAGTTGTATTTTAGCATTCTAAAGCAGCATTATGAAAAATATAAACGTAAATTGGCCTGGGACTCTATGATCTGTGATATTTTGTGTAATCCATCATTTCTAGTAACTCCATCAAACAAATGCTTTATTGATGTGTTATGAACACAATGGAATTACACATGACAGTCTGGCAACCAAGGTGTAAAAAACAAGGAAAAAGAGAAAGACAAAGATTCAACAGAGACAAGACAGTGAGGTGTAGGAACTCTGATTTGTAAAGGGTTTTAAATGCCTGACAACCCACCACTCAGTTCATACCAGTAGTCTTGAATCAGTCTCTTTCATATTTTACTGGCGTTAACCAGCTGATTTAATTTCTACCTCACTTACTCTACTTGCACTGAGATCCACTCTGTCCACATCCTGTGGCTTCACTCCAGATAGAAGTATTCTTTTCATTATGTGGACAGTGGAAAGGTTGACGTAGACTCCAGAGGCTATTGTGTCAAACGTTTATTCCTTACCCTTTAACCACACCCTTGACCTACACCACTGCGAATAAAAGCGTTGTTGTTGGGACCCTGCCGATGGCTGCTTTGAAGTAAAGCACTTACAATACATAAGGGACATTATAGCCTTCCAATAGGTAAATGCTAAATGAGTAGCCAGAACCCTCACATGTGAACTTTGTGTCAATACATTAACTGCTGACTATAATAAATGACTTCAGCTAGTCAATACATAATACATGCCTCACATGACAATACGTCCCCACTGGTCTTTGCTTTTTCATTTTGCCAGCTCTCTGGATTGCACACGTTTTATGACAGTGGGGCAAATGAAACCCAGGAAATTGTAGCCTTTTCCAGCTCAGAGTTAATTCGGAAATACTATTACATTTTCCATTCCTGAAGCACTTCTTGTCAAGCCGGGGTTTCCATTCATCCTTTGCCAAAACAAGAGACTAGGCTTTATTTACTGGGTAACCTTTTTATTAATGCACTCCCTCAGAGCTTTTCATTACTAGCAATGTGCTCCATCTCTATGCCTTCAAACCTCTTTGTTTTTTTTAGGGCCCATTCCTGCCTTATTCCAGCTGCTTCTCTCGTAGTGCTCTTCCCCATCCATGCTTCTCTTACATCCATCATCCCTCTTTTCTCAGGAGTTGCCTCACTAAATTCCTTTGGTAATGAAACTCTGACACACACATCTGCAAATCAACTCACTCTGCATGTGCATGTGGTTTGCTGGGCAGAGAGGGATGGGCCTAACTTTGTTGAATAGACTTTTTAAACGACGGAGTGTTAGCAGTAATTTTGATGTTTACTTTAACTTTCAGTTCCAAACAAGTGCTTTGGATAATTTCTTTCCGATGGCACCTGTTTTAAATGAAGTCAGTGATGAAAATGCAATCATAACCTGTAGAAATTACAGTCGGAACTATCAAAATGAGAACTGGGTTGTATAAAAGGTCAGGACAGCTTCACAGCATGATTAATTTTTTTTTGTTGGGTTAGACTGAAATATGTTGTATATTTGTACACCAACCATTAGTTTGTGGACTCCCGTTCTTAAGCTTCAAGTTTAACATTTTGGCCATGGTTTTTGGCCCCCACCATTTTGTTTTGTCGGAGTCAGAAGTGCCAATATTATGACTAGAGTGTGGAGCTGGGGAGGAATGCGCATTGCTACTGACCTTTTTTTACAGGTTGCTGTTATGGCAACTTGTCAATAACAAATTATCCATGTCCTAGAGCACACCCTGCTTTATATGATATTGTATCCTAAATGGGACCATAATTTACTAAATTAATATCATGCTGTTTGGCTGTTTGACTTCAAATAAGTGATGGAGACCATAAACTCATTAGAATATTGTTTACTAAGTTAATAAATCAAGTGAAGAAGTAGGGTCATTTTCTCATAGACTTCTATAAAATTGGAGGTTTTTTTGCAACCTGTGGAGTTGATCTTTTCTGGCCATTAGAAATAATACCAGTATGAGCCACCTCCACATTGGCTTTACTTTTCAGACCGGGAGGCTACGTCCACTTCTTTTATAGAGCATATGGTCCATGCAGGTGATATATTGACTGTTTGAGAGGATACATGGACTTAATTAACAGTCAATAAGAATACTTAAATGCAAAAAATGTGCCTTGTATTCTGTCTGAACATACCCTAAAAGCCACAACAATCAGAGACACAACACAATTAGCCTTCTAGCTAACGTGTGCTTCTCTAGAAGCATGACCACATGTTGCATACATCAGATACCACAGCTTTGTCAGTCCCCCTCGGTTTCTGATATCGATGCACCGAGACAGCCTTGAGTGTCTGTATGAGATGCCTTGGGTTTTCAACTAAGCCCATCTGTGTCATAATTAGACAGTCAGAACAACTGACATAGTACAAAGAGCAAAAAAGTATGCGTACGTAGCGTTGGAGGGGACACTAAACGGGTCCAACAAACAAAGGACTTCCACCCAGGAACCACTGATCATGTCCTTGGTGAAGTCAACGTTGCCTTAGTTTTGTTACATCAATTTTGTTCTTTAGATTTGTTTTACTGTAGTTTTGTTACAGAACTTAATTACTTTATACTTGTTTTACTGTAGTTTTGTTAAGTAACTTAGGTAGTTACGTAACAAATGTACCTATTTTAACCCAAACCACGATAGTTTCCTAAGCCTAACACAGTGCTTTTGTTTCCTCCCGAGGCCTATTTGCAGGCCTCAGCTAGAATAAAGATAAGAAATACCTAATTAAGTGTATAATTAAATAAAAAAAATAATAATTTTTTTTATATATTTTTGAGATGAGAAAAATGATGGAACTATCAGAATACATGTTACAGGTTCACATAAGATAAGGATGGAACACAGCAGAACTTGGGAAAACTCAAAAGCTCGCCCTGGAAAAACAGCACTTTTAGGATATTGTTTTTTGGAAAGTATGGAAATCCAAGACTTTAAATATGCTGAGCTCTTAGAACAACTGATATAGGCTCTATATACACAGCTATACATAGATACAGTGAAACATTTATAAAATATAGAGCATATAAAATTAGAAAACTGATCAAATATTCCAATATTTGAATAAAAAAGTATTTTTTAAATTCAAAAACACTCTATATCACTTCTATGTATCACTCCTGATGTTCAATGAATCAAAAGACAGAAGATTGGACCTTTTTTGAGTGTTTTAAGCTCTTTCTAAGCCCTTTTTAGTTGTTTAGTTTAAGGTCAAATACTGCTTCAGATTCAGCCATTCTCTCTGTTCAGGGCTGTATCTCTGCCCCCCTTTCTCCGATTTTCACCATTGAGACATCCTTCGAACCGTAGGAGCCAATAGAATTGCCTGGAATTGAAAGCTAGATGATTGACAGCACTATTAGCCAATAAAGCTCAAAAACGTCCCATCTCTGAAATCTGATTTGCTGAGCTTCCAACCCTCCAAAGAATCCGAGGAGTGTCGGAGAGACACGAATCGAACGGATTCACACGGAGCACATGCAGCTGGACATACATGCAGTGGAAGTACGGAGATATTCCATTTTTTCGCTGAGATTCGACCAAAAGTAAGTACAATATTCGATGAAAGCTGTGTGACTTTGTGTTCCAAGCTGAATATCTCTGCGATGGTTTACCGGGGAGAGAAATGGAAACTATGTCCGTAATCTCCGTCAGGCGGACATGCTTTTTCTTGCTGAATGTTTGTAGGTAGCACGTTGCTAACGGAGTGTAGCAGCTGTTTTCTCCGGTCTGTCCCAGTCATATCGAGTATGATTTATGATATTTTGTTATTTGTTTGCTTGGCTGATGGGAGATGTGTTTGTCTCATGTAGAAGTGACCTAGTTCATGTTGTTCCCAGGACGCTGAGGTTTCTGCAGAACTATAACATCATTATATTCGTTCTTCGTGGGTTCTCTGCCAGTTACTTTTAACACAAAACTCTCTAAGTTTTGATGTAATCTGCGTCCAAATGGGGGACTTTCGGGTGTATAGTGTTTTTGTTGCATAAGTAAACCTTCAAGCGAAGTAACCCTACGATGGGGGTTTATTTTGAAAAGGCAATGTGCATGTAATGAATGGAAATTGACTCGTCGTCCCTGACACATCCAAAACTGACGCTAAAGGGATACCTAGACCATTATAATTCGAAGCTTAAGGCCATTGGCCAAGCATCTGTATTTGAGAATGTGTTGTTACAGAATATAGCAGTGAGTGTTTTACATCAGTAAAAAACAAACCCAGGGTGTACCCTAGGTCTTTGTTACCAACTAAAGTTTGCTTAGTGTATCTGATTACTCAGCTGTCAAACATTTACAACAGCATGCCTTCTCGGAGGGGCTAAATGATCATTTTGATGGATCACCAAAGATGTCTACATAAAAATTGCACTCGGTTTTGATAGTTGAGTTTTAACATATCACCCTGTTTAACTCCAAATGTGACTTTGACTTCTTATCTAAATCGTCACTTTTTGGAGGGTTCAAAAATACCCCCACCCTCAACTGTTTTCTAACATTGGTCAGTCCACCATACGCTAGCAGGATTAAGCGATCGCCCCAGGAGAACCAAATATCTTTACTAACAATGTGACCCCGGTCTGTTGGCCATAAGGTTTTTGAAGCAGTTAGAGTTGTCACCTGTCAGGGGACAGTGCCCCCGCTACGCCAGCATCTGTCCCTCTGACACACACACACACACACACACACACACACACACACACACACACACACACACACACACACACACACATTCACTAGCCACACTCTCTCCCACCTGGCAATAGATTTGCATCACTGTGTTGCATTTATAGCTATTGTATAGGCTTTTGTCAATATGGTGGAGTTTCTAAAGGAAAATCCTAAATTTAATAATAGAATGATGATGGTGCTATCACTTTGTTATGAATTTTGGAGGGCAGTAAAGACAATGTTCTATAGAAAGACATCATAAAGGTTCATACCTGAAAACAAACAACTTCCACACCTATCTGAAAGGCATTATATTCACTGTGTCAGTTAATGTGTGATTGTGTGTGTGTGTTTTTTTTTTTCTACCAAGATAATGCATGCATTCAAGATAGATCCATGAAAACTAAAATGGTAAATGTAGCCTGGAATAAATCATATCCACAGTGTCTCCATGACCTTGCTGAGCCTTGGGATTGTCTCCACTGACTGTTGGACTTCTACTTAATTATTTTGAATGGCGGAGAAACATCATCCTATATCATTCAATCGACTTAAGGCCTAAAATGCAATGAAGTCTTTAGATATACCATTTTGTGCAGTGCTCACTCAATTACTTTAGTAATTCCTATATAGTGTTGTATGATGTTAACGGTCTTATTTCTTTTAACATTTTGGGCGATTATTCCTTACAATTGTGACATAATTATATCCATGCTGCAATGTCACAATAATGAGAGGACTGAAAGATTGTATTTGTATTTTCTTTTTGGCACCAAAATATAAGAGGTTACATGTAAATGTAAATGCAACAGACTGTTGTCTCTGTTTAGCTTATTGCATTTGAATATTGTTCACTGTACAGCAGGTTAAGTCTTTCAAAATTAAATGTCTCATGCCATTTTCATTTTAAAATTGCATTTTCATGTTGACTAAAACATTGCTTGCATAACTGGGAAATAGGTTACACTACTGTCCACTGTAAAGAGGGGTACGACTTTGAAAATTAAATGTCAGCTTTTGAAAAGCTTTTCAAATGATGATGTGAGCATGTGACATTTTTTATTTACATTTTTACTTAAATGACATCTACATTTGTGTCAAATTAAAGTGCAACTGTGGTATAACATTTTCATTTTCAAGTTGACATTGTCATTTTATTTAAAGTCTCCTATGAGATCCTTAAAAATGTTCTTAATGTAGTTTTGTTGCATGCACAGATATTCTATGTAACGATGGATTATTATCAAAAGGTGTGCTCACAAAAAAGTGATTGTAAAATAAGGCTATGTCTTATTGGACGATTGGTGGTTGATAACCAGAGCTCTCTTGGTGGGTGCAATGTAATAACTGAATGATGAGTGCAAAAATGAAACCCAGGTTGTATGAAAATTAACAAATAAATACAATAATTGTTCCTCAATAGCATTAAACAGGTTAGGGACGTAATCACCACCCCAAAATTAGTTTTATACTAATTTATTTCACAATCAAAGACCATGACTGTGTGCATGGGATGGCAGTATGTTTGTGACTGTAGTAGGTATTTTCACTGCTCTCCCCCTCCTCTCTCTCTGTCTCTCACACACACCCTGCCCAGCTGCCATTCAGCAGATGTCTGCTGACTCCATGTGATGTGCGAGAGTATAGCCGACTGTCTCTGCATCGGCTTTAGTTGAAACTGAAGTCATTTTTACATTACTATGCTTCTAATACTGAATGTGTATGTGTGTTTGTGGGCTGCAGCACCTGCTGTGGATGACACTGTTGTTGCCCGCGTATTCTTTTAAAATGCCAAGCAGGACGTGTGGTTCCCTGTCCTCGATTGGTTCCAGTATGGCACTGCCGGTCCCACTTCCTGCTTGGATGTCCAGAGGTTCTGGGTGGAGCCACGCCCAGTTTAGCCGTTAATAGAGAGGCAATCAAGAACACCTGTGATAAATAGCTGGCCAGATTGTCATGGCAGATGTGATTGCACTTGTCACAAGCTGGCTCGTGGCCCCTTTACTTTTTAAGTTGGGTTTAAATTGTGTTGGAATGTCTTTCAGTTTTCCTTTTTTTCAGTTTCATTTTTTTTCAGTGTTTCCTGCTTTTATTTTGAAGTCAACTCCTCATGTGTTTTAGTTTTTTTACTTCCTGCCTTTCTTTGTTTTCCCACCTCTGTGATTGTTTGCCCTGCCTTCATTAGTTTCACCTGTCTCTCGTCAGCCCTGTGCTCCTGCTCACCTGTTCCCTTTTCCTCATTACTCATTCCCTATTTATACCAGCCCGGTTCTACTGCTCTTCCTCGGTTTGTCTACGGTTATATGTGTAGTTCTGTACCAGAGTACGTTTGTCGTTGCCTGCTAGTTCCTGTCTTGTATGTTGGACTCCATCTTGTAACCATTTTTTAATCAAACGATTGCATCATTTTTGCTGATTATATTTGCTTTTTGGTCCATCCCCTGTTGCCTGCTCTCCAGACCGTGTCATCCCCTAGCCAGCTGGGGTCGTAACATAAATAACTGTGAAGGAAAAACTCTGCCAAAGTCTGACACACAAGCGATGAGTGGTACTATTGAAACAGCCTGCAGTGAAATACAGTACTGTGGTACTTTTGATGACATACATGGATGTGAATCAATATATTGGCTTTGAGGGGTTAATAGTTCAAGTTGCATTTGTTAAGTAAGTCAGTATGAGCCATACATTACTGTAACCTCTGCTGTAACCTCACTATGAGCTCTTTAACCCCCAACTTTCCCGTTATGGAGTCACAGATCAGTTTAGAGCGGTTGCAGAATGTCTTTTTGTTTATTAATTAGAGGGAGGTCATGCTGCGGGACTCTTGACTCTGTAGGAACTTATGTTAACCCGCATCCCTTTTAAGTCTCACTGATGTCTTTAGAGGACAAAATTGTCTGCGTCATAAAACTGCCATTATATTACATCTTAATGTTATTTTTACACTTTCACTTGGATAAATCTATTGAGATACTTCAATTGTGATAAGTGCCAAATATTAAGTAATTTTTCAGAATTTTAACCCTTTAAATGTCAGTTTGTGTACATATTTCTTTATTAAAAAACAAAAAATTTATAATTTTCTGTATATCAAATGACAAGGGGGATTTTGACGCATTGTCTCAAACACTGCATTGATCCATAACAGTAGAAATGCCCCTGGTTTTTGCGGGGACATTTTTGTCGTTAAGGAGCTGAGTGCCTGTATTGAAGTTACAGTCTATTATATATTTATTGTAGGGGCTCTTGTTGAACTTTCAAAATTTGAAACAAACTTAGAGCATTGCTAAAATGTATTCCATATTCATTAAAAACAACAAAAAGAAATGAAAATGAAAAATTTGGATTTTGATTTGGTCTGAGTGGGACACTGCAGTTTAAAATAAACTTGTTTTCAGTCTGACCCCAATGGATCTTATGTCCTACAGCTTCTTGTGACTAATCAGCCAATGTATAGGCTGACGCAATATGTCTGCAAAGAATAATCATACCGGGCAGATATATGGGCCTGGCTGATTTATCTGTCTACCACGAACAACTGGGTTAAAGTTCAGGTACAGGCCTTAAATAAATATCTCATGGGTCACAAACTTTGGTCTCAGCTGCTTTTTAAACAGGGGGATGGAAATGAAAAAGGGTTTTCCATGTCACTTTCTGTAGGGGAGTTTGATGCATGTTAGGTGTACAGTTCAACTTCGTCATGAGCTGAAAGCCTGCCTTGATAGATAATAGCTGTAGCTCATTGCAGTACAGCATGTAGTGAAAAGCTGTACAAATGTAAGAGTAGAAGCATGAAAGAAATGAAATGTGTTAAGTTTGTAACTTTACACTTGTTTCGTTCAGTCACCATGAAATGCAACAGTCCAACTTCATTCATAGATTTTGGATAGTATTTGCATTTCTCCGTTGTAATATTTTGCTTCTTGGATCATAAACTCTCACAATACCACTACTGTGTGGCACCATGTTGAAATGACTGATTATGATGTTTCAGTCAAATAAATTATTACCGTTAAGCTACAGTAATAATGACCGAATTTAAAATAAACAAAATACAGTTTGTGTAGAGACGATTGTGGGTTTGAATTAACAGTACTCTAATAACTGAACGATAACTCCATCAGTTCATCAACAGTCATGTTATGCCTTCCATCCATCCAGTCCTACTCCCTACACTGACTTTGTCGCTCTTCATACTATGTTGTCCGACTTTAGGAGCACTTGCTACGAGTGTAAACCCGGTGTGTCTCATACAGATGCTAAAGGGTGTCTTGTGCGTCGGCATTGGACGCCGAGGGCTGCGACAAAGAGTCTGGATTTGATGACCTAGGAATGAGAACAGGCTGGTACTATTAGTACACAGGTATACAATGTGTATCTTACACAGAAAATACTTGTGATTGTAGTATGAATGTGCAGCTCTTTCAGTTCATTTAATAATATTCAGTAATTGTTTATTCAATTATTGAACGAACAACTGAAACAGAGATAAATAATACAACACATGTATTAAGCACAATTACATACTACAAATATATTAAATGTAAAAAAGGAAGTGATTTTTGTTATTTCCATGTCTGTGAATAATGAAAAGCCTCTTGTGATTTTTGCTCAAGCAAACTGCAGTTAGAGTGGGAAAAATATAACACTTTTTTTAAATGACTGAAATTGTGATTATGTAAGGGCATAACAAAGCTCTACAGGCACATTCTGCTGTATCTTTATTCATGGGTTCTATTTGTATTATTCAGCATGCATATGGAAGTGGAGGGGAGCTTACTGTAAAGTCATTTTTAAATAAAAGACCAGACAATGTATAATCATTTTTAAATAAAAGAAGACCTGACAATGACTTTAGCATTGTCTGTGGGTTTTTAACAGTCATAACACTCTCACACACACGCACACTGTATACACAGTTATGCAGCTCTAAATAGATGCCATAACCACCCACTGCCATAAAAGTGAGAGCAAAATCTGCTATCTACCACTTGACTGCACCTTTCATAATTTTGACACTTCAGTGAGTTTTAATATTCCCAGAAGCTACAAGAATAATACGACTGCCATATCAGCACCCCTTTTTGTTATGATAATGTAAGGAACAACACAAAGTTTTAGGACCCCCAACTCTTTGAAGCTCAAAGGAAATCTCTAAAAAGTACACACCTTTTCTTAAGATGACACATTTTTACTCTTCCAAAGCTCGGGAAATAAGAATTTTTTTTTTTCCCAGACAGCACCTCTGCTATTCAAACACATTCAGTTTTATTTTCGAACAGGTTTAGTCATGATGGATTGGACAGCCGTATATCAAATATAATCGTCTTAGTGCAGTTTTCTCCTCTTTTAGAGTGCAGAATAGTCAGAGTTGATATGAAATAACACACCTGAAAGCATTCCTTAAAGAACCGAGTGAAGTGAATGAGGCATTTAAAGCCCTTTTCAAAGCAGCTTATTGCTTCCATGTGGCAACGACTAAACTATAGAAATCTTTTACTGTGAATTGCTAAATGATGTTTGTGAGGCAGAAGTAAGATGAAGTGCCAGCAGAGGTTGACAAAAGCCACTGTGAGCTGATTTATCTGTAGGGAGTGTTAATGACTGTTAAAAGGCTATTCATGTTTTGTGCATTCAATTACGCTACTGAAATATGATGTCTGTCAAAGCAAAAGGTGACCTATTTACTGTACCTGTGCAACTATTTAAACTTTTAAAAGTTAAGGGGAATTGTAAAACAAGCTAAGTCCCTGTTTCCCAATTGTGATAGCTACTTTGTCATTTTTTTATGAATGTCTTAATTATAGACAGTGATTCTGTTGCTAACAGGTGCATTTAACTGTTTTAGTCATTGGCCAACAACTGTGAAATAGTGGGTATGTGTATGCATTTCTTCCAATATTCTTGAAGTCAAGTCCAGAAAGGATATCAGTGGTGGGATTGCCTCCACAGAGACTGGAGCTTAAATCCAGCACCTTCAACCACTCAACCACACTACCTTATGTGTTTTTACAAACTGAGATGAGTAAGATACTCAATGCTTATTTCAAATTTCACACTCTGGGATAATTGACTAGTTATCTAAAAACATGGCAATTTGAGTATGGATGGAAAGGGTAGAGGCAGCATGGAGCAACCCAAGTTGCAACTCCTCCTCTTCTAATGGTGATTGCTTCGCATAACAATGCATGCAAGAGAGACCTTTCATTGTTAATGGCAGTGGTGGGATTTGAACCTACACCTCCTGAGGGACTGGTGACTTAATCTAGCGCCTTTGACCACTCGGCCACACTACCTATAAACACAATGTATGCATCAGCTTATTGGGATGAATATTTGTTGTCTACTACAGCACTAAAGAGCGAAGACTTTTCCTTCAGACACTTGAGGCAATGGCTGCTTAGTCAACTGAAAATGTGAGAATGGATTGAAAGTATAGAGAAATTTGCCTGACCTAAAGCCTTTACAATTAGCAGAGGATGGTTTCAATTCATCGACATCTGGGTTATGGGCCCAGCACACTTCCGCTGCGCCACTCTGTTCGCTTTTAAGGGTATGCGAAAGGTAAAGAAACACATTTTATTTCGCCGTATGGTACTTTATATAATGTTGTCAGACAATTATAATACCAATCCAACCCTGTCAGCGGTAAAAACAGACACTTTTAGTGGACGTCTATTGACAGTGCGCCATTGCCCAGAGTGATAACCTTGCAGCCCGTTTAGCAGCTGCCGGCTGCAAATTGATTTTATGGGATACCTACAAATTACAGCAAATTAATTTTCTTAGCTATACCTATGAACGCGAACAGCCTGAAAAAAAATTAAACAAAGGTAATCATAGGAAAATTGTGAAACCTATTACTTTTCTTTAATGTCATCAGATGAAGACTAAACTAAACAAACTAAATGACAGCAGCAATTACAACAGCAACAGCAAACCATCTTCTCCCACTTAAAGAGATTGGGACACAACCAAATGTGATGCGTTCATGTAACTTGGATCACCATAAGAAAACACAACACAAAGGGGTTACAGCTAATTTTGCGCATAAGGAACAGAACGACTACAATATACAATAGACAGAGCTCCAACTGGGACATGCGTACATCTCACTTTAAAAAACAACGGAATGCGGTTATTCCCATTGGACAACATGGTTAAAGGAGACTGATCAACCTTACTATCGCATATGACCCAAACAACTCCATTATTATTAACATTATATGAACTTTACCCTTTGCTCATCTTTAATATCCAGCTATCGTACAATATACCAAGTCCCTTGGGGAAAAGGAACAGTGTTAATATTAAAGGTGCAATAGGATAGCTGTCTTCATTTCCATTTATTGTCTGTTTGTTGCTCAGCAGCCATCACCACATGTTACACAAATTAACCCCAAGGCCACTGACGCACGCTTGCTATGATATGAAGGAAATTGTCTGCTCAAAACATATTCATTGATTTGGAGCAATCACACAAACATATTCTGCAGCTGGGAAAGCTCTCCATCTCAAATGTCACACTAGAGTAATCAGTTTGCACTGCTGTGTGATTATGTTTGCCGAGAATGTGTTACTCTGCAAAAGTACATGAAGCTGTAAATAATGAAAATGAAAACATGAAAACAACTCCGGACACTTTTAGCTCTGCACAGAGAGATTTGCAACCCGGCTCCTGCAAAGAAGATAACTTTTTTTCCCCCCATTTATGATAAGAGGAATACTAACAGTAGCGCATACTGATATGACAAATGTCATATTTCAAAGGTATGATTATATTATCATATCTTTCATGACTGTAATTTGTGATTTTAATTTAATGAAGAACGAAAGGTTAAGTGTTCTGTGGAGTACTTGATTAGTTCAGGTGTTCTGAAGTGGAGTTATGCGAGGCACTTATCCATTGTCAGTAGGTGGTGGTCGGTATGCCCCCAGTTTGGAGAAAACACACAGTAGTACCAGCACTTGTGCAAAACAAAGTATTGCTGTGGACGGACACAGCAGCAGAACGTATTTCAACCACCTGAAAGAAAGTCACCAATAACAGAAAAAAATAACTGATCAAGGCAGCGGTAAACCAGCAATCTACAAGTTCTGCGAGGTTAAATTACTGTTTTTGTGAATTGAGTATGGTGGTTTTGAAAATGGCATAACAGCATCAGTTCTCCATCAGAAAGGGCTGTCTGACGGCAAGCTAAAATGGTGAAAATATTCTGAACATAGCGTACACATGCTGTGATATTGAATTTCTTTAGGTGGGCCTTTCTTTTTGGTGGTTAACCCTCCTGATATGTTCGTTTTTTAGGTACAGCCATAATGTTCGCGGGTCAATTTGACCCGGTGCATGTTTAATCATCCAAAAGTGGTCAGATACCAAAAAATCCTAATAAATATAGTTTGTGCCTCATCACCAACTCCATTACTAACAATTCAATCAGTATTTAGTGGAATGGAGTTATTCACCCCTCCATAGATCAACATGTTCAAACATTTTTTTTGGTACTTTGGAAAAACCTAGATATAAATTGCATTAGTCTACCATAACATGTATTTATTTCTAAATTTTTTGTACATTTTGAAACTTTCTTTTTTTCATGGGGTGATGTAGATAAATAGAGATGAGACACCTCTGCTGTTCAGGGTCACATTGACCCGCTCACTCAAAATCAAGCCAAATGAATCCAAAAGGATTTGTATTGAAAGTAAACTTCATTTATGTTCATTTATAGTGTTAAGAAACATAAATTTACAAAAATGAACAAGCGATGAGCACAATGAACGAGGTGTGTGTGTGATTGTGTTTCCTCATTTCCTCGTTTCCTCATCTGATGGTTCATAATCAGTATCATTATAATCTGAATTGACCTCAAGATGGTCTTCATCTTCAGACACATCCTCCTCTATTTCACTGTCGTGATCAAGGATGTGATCCAGAGCCTCATCCTTTGTTTCTGTGCTCATGTTGTCCTACAGTAAGCTGCTGTGTTGTATGCATCTGCAATGTTGTAATGAGTGTAATGTTGGTAGGACTCTCAAGCAACCCTCCCCTGCTAAGTGTGGGTGGAGTTTATTAAAGGTTCCCGTCAAAATAGTATCTGTATTTCTCGCACAGGTGGGGTCGTGAGAAAGTGTGTGTGTGTGTGTGTGTGTGTGTGTGTGTGTGTGTGTGTGTGTGTGTGTGTGTGTGTGTGTGTGAGTGTGTGTGTGAGAGAGAGAGAGAGAGAGAGAGAGAGAGAGAGAGAGAGAGAGAGAGAGAGAGAGAGAGAGAGAGAGAGAGAGAGAGAGAGAGAAATGGGGTGAAACATGGTGGGAGGGAGTAAGGAATACTTTCTTCTTTTTTTTAAAATGTTGATTACAGAAGTTTCATCCAGAAAAAGTACTTTAAAATATTTTTTCGAGATTTTCAAACTTTGAAACGGGTCAAATTGACCCGGAACATAACAGGAGGGTTGATCATTTAAAATTAAACAAAAATATGTCTCATATCCAGATTGTATGTACATAAAATATAACATTACAATGCATTACAGTCATTTAGCAGACGCTTTTATCCAAAGCGACTTACAATAAGTGCATTCAACATTGGTAATCAAAAGAACTACTCTTCACCAGAAGTCATAAGTACATTCCCTTTTCCAAACAAGCATCTAAGAGCATGAAGCAGAGCATAACTCAGAGCCAAAGTACAGTGCAGAAACAAAGAAAAACAGTTAGTGCAAAAAGTAATACGAATACAATAAGTGCAACAAGCTAGTATGAATACAATAAGTGCTAAGTGGAAGGCTCAGGGTAGCACTTCCTGAAGAGGTGGGTTTTCAGCCTGCGCCAAAAGATGGGCCACCACATTCCACCACTGTGGAGCTAGGACAGAAAACAGCCGTGACTGGGTCGATCGGCTGCCAGGCTCAGGCTCCGGGTAGGGATTCAAAAGCAGAGCTGAGCAGGGGTAGTGGGTACTTGTTAAGGGTGGTGATCTGGTTTAACCCTCGGTAGTCGATACAAGGACGGAGACTCTTGTCCTTTTTGGCCACGAAGAAGAACCCCACTCCCACCGGGGAGGATGACGGGCGGATAATTCCGGCAGCGAGGGAGTCAGAGATACAGGTCTCCATTGCCTCGCGTTCCGGTCGGGAAAGGTTGTATAGTTGACTGGAGGGCAGGGTGGCGCCGGGGAATAGTTCGATGGCGCAATCGTAGGGTCGGTGGGGTGGCAGGAATAGGGCTCGTTCCTTGCTGAATCCCTCGCTGAGATCTGCATATTCCAAGGGGACCGAGGTGAGGTCGGTTCCGGTAGTCAGGGTGCAGAGAGAAGAGGTCTGCCGGGGAATGGCGGACTTGAGACACCTCGAGAGACATGTAGTGCTTTAACCAATTATTCTGTTTCCTGACCAGTTGATCTGTGGGTTGTGGTCCCAGAGCCAGGGGTGACCCAGAACCAGAGGTGTCTGGGGCATAGGGAAAATGTATAAACGGATCTCGTGTCGGTGGTTTCCTGAAACAAGCAGGGGAATAGGGCGAGTCCGGTGAGTGATATCAGTCAAGGGACTTCCATTCAGAGCGTTCACCCGAAGGGGGCATTCCAACTCCTCCAACGGGATACCATGAGCGAAGGCCAAGGAGGAGTCCAAAAAGCTCTGTTCTGCTCCAGAGTCAATGAGCGCCAAGACCGGTAGAGGACCGGCATAACTTAGCGGGAAGTGTGAGACGGGGCTTGGGACAGGAGGATCGGGTGGAGTCGCTCCCCAGTATTCCCACTCTTACTGGCGAGCCCTCTCTTTTGGTCGGACCGGGATACGGCACAGTAGAGGCAGGCTCCGGAACGGATTCGTCGCTCCCTCTCTCCCTGAGACAGGTGGAACCGTCCCAGCTGCATAGGTTCATCCCGATCCTCGGGAGGAGAGACCAGAGTGGGTGAGTACTGGTGGCCTGGGCTGCGGTGGCTAGGTGGAACTGGAGACCGGTGACCGGAAGTGGTTATGGGCTGACGAACCGATGCCGGGGTCCTGTAGTTCCGCTCTCTCTGACATTCCCGCCTCCGAGTATCCAGTCGAATGGTGAGGGCAATCCGGACCTCCAGTGTCCTGGACTCCTCCAGTGTCCTGGACTCCTCCAGAACGGCAAGCTCGTCCTTTAATCCCTCCGAAAGGCTGTTGAGAAAAAACCCCTTCAGCGCCCTCTCCTCCCAACCGGACTCTGCGGCCAGGATTCGAAAGTCAATAGAATGTTCAGCGCCGCTAGCAGAGTCCTGATGGAGGCAGTGGAGGTGCTGAACAGCATCCAGTGAGTACATAGGGTGGTCGAAAGCTCTCTTAAACGCCTCCAGGAGTTGTCCAAAAGAAACCACCGGGTTTTGGGTGAACCAGGCCTGGACCCAGTCGAGAGCCCGGTCATGTAACAACCCAGTCAGATAGGCAATCTTAGAACTGTCCGATGCATACGTACGGGGCTGTTGGTTGAACACAAACGTTGTCTGGAGTAGGAAACCTTTACATCCCCTCATGTCCCTGTGGAAGGGTTTAGGAGACGGAACAAAAGACTCACGGACCTGTTGCGCATCCCTCTCCGTTGGTTCTTGGGAGGAGGGGCGGGGCTGTGCGAGTCCCTGCACCATGCTGCCGATCTCGGCCACCTGAGAACCGATGGCTCGCTGCAATCCCCGTAGATCCTGCAGCAGATGGTGTTGCTGTCCGAGAAGAACGCCTTGGTTGGTGATCGCCTCCTGCAGGGAATCTGCAAGAGGCAATCCAGCTGCGGCTGCTGGGTCCATAATCTTGGTCGGTCCGTTCTGTTATGATGTGGTGTGCACACGGACCCAAATGCAGACACAGGACAGCTGAGTTCTTTCACAAAACAAGGCGTTTTAATTATCTCAGGCCAGTCAAAACACAGGAAACAAAGTTAACAAGAAAGTTCTGAGGCGGCCAGGCGCTTATAGTGGCGAATTGTCCCTCCTCTCTCTCACCTCCGAATCCCAGAGTGAGAGAGTGCCTCTCCCGCTCTGAGTGGCAGACAGAAACCGGCAGGATACAGTCACGTAAAAGCGGAGGTGCGTACGCGCGCTCTGCTTAGGTCCGAGCCGGAAAGTGGCTATGCCGTGTACGTGGCTTGCTGACAGGCAGGCGAAAAGAATGACTGGAGTATTTATGTCGGCTGGAGATGATCACAGGAGATGAGGCACAGCTGTGCCTACGGAGAGAGACGCGGCAATGGGCGGGACTCGGAGGAGGACACTACTGAGGGACACAGAACAAAACACAAGCACGTGGCAAAACAATAACAGGGGACAGGGGAACGACAACCCACATGAGGAGAGGTGATCGGGGAAAACAGAGGGAAAGAACACCAAGGTAGACATAAATCCTCACAAGTGGACCTTAATTTTCTTCCAGTGCAGCCATGTCAGAAATGAAAAAGCTTCACAATAAGATCAGTCTGAAACCACTTCATATCAAGTGGGTTGAAGAGGTTTGTTTTCCTTCAGACATGAATCTGGGAATGAATCCTTTTGATTTTTGTGTTTGGTCATGTTTACCCACCCATATTTTACAGCACATTATACTGGCCTCTTATACATACAGTTGTGGTCAAAAGTTTACATACACTTGTAAAGAACATAATGTCATGGCTCTCTTGAGTTTCCCCGTTATTTCTACAACTCTGATTTTTCTCTGATAGAGTGATTGGAACAGATACTTCTTTGTCACAAAAAACATTCATGAAGTTTGGTTCTTTCATGACTTTATTATGGGTTAACAGAAAAAGTGATCAAATCTGCTGGGTCAAAAATATACATTCAGCAGTGCTAATATTTGGTTACATGTCCCTTGGCCATTTTCACTTCAATTAGGCGCTTTTGGTAGCCATCCACAAGCTTCTGGCAAAAAAAGCAGATTTTGTCACTTTTTCTGTTAACCCTTAATAAAGTCATGAAAGAACCAAACTTCATGAATGTTTTTTGTGACAAAGAAGTATCTGTTCCAATCACTCTATCAGAGAAAAATCAGAGTTGTAGAAATAACTGGAAACTCAAGAGAGCCATGACATTATGTTCTTTACAAGTGTATGTAAACTTTTGACCACAACTGTACATACATACCTCATAGACAGGCAACCCATATACAGTTTATTAGACCAAATCTTCAATGTGGTTTAAATAAATGCACATAACGTTACATTGACACAACAAAGCCTACACATATGCAACAATTCATCTCAGTTCACACATTGTAGGCCTAATATAATTCACAAACCATTAACATGTAGCCTAGAATGCATGCCCCACAGACACCAAATTCTGACATCGGGGGTCTAGGAGCAGCAGTACTTTTGTGTCATATGGAAGACTTTGAAGACTTTTTAATTCCTCTCATGCAGAAAAAAATCATAATAAAGGAAGTAATTTACAGCAGCAGCAAGGTATTATTTTATGGTAGTTAATGAAAACTAGGATCCACCATGTGACAATATTTTCGATTGAGCTGAACCTTCTTGCTGTTACTGAATGTAATTATGAACATCATTTCCTCTAATGTTCTCAAGGAGACAAACTAGAACGGAGAGATGGTGTCTGCTTTCTCTGACAAACACACTCAGGATGGACATTAGGCATTCCAGACGTCAAGCCATGCTGGTCTATTGTTATCTTTATTGTCATCAGTGAGTCGGTGAGTACGCATGAATAACAGCTGCACCACCGATTTGTGAAGCGTGACGCTGTTAAACCGAGGAGCTAAAGGATTTCTTGCTCTTGTAATTGCATTTATTTTTTATTTTTCACTGAAATGGATTAAAAAGTTCACAATTTATTTTAATGAATGCTAACTCAGGTGTACCTATTGAGTTGTGATCAATTAATATTTATATTTGGTCCATGTCAAACCAAATTAAGGGATTACCAAATTTCTCAGATAATTCTTCGACTGTCAAAGAAACCAACAGACACTGTTGGCCACTGCGGTATTCAGAATGTTGAGAGCTAAAATAAACTGTAAGTTCAGTCGAAGTTCAGGTCATCAACAGCCAAAAAGCATAGGGTGGATGATTTGTAAAGTTTTCTCTGTTTGAAATCTATTTAATTTAATAAGAGGAGCAGAATGGAATTCATTTGGAGGGCATTGCTTATGCATGTAATTCAAATCAGTTCTAGTGGGAATTTAACAGTGTGCTGTACTTCCTTTTTAAGTTTCATGACTTGCGTCAGATTTGGGAGGCAGAAAAGCAGATTAACACAATGTGCGTGTGACTTCTGCTATTTATAAATCAGATGTGACTCGACATTTTAATGGCCAAATTACATGGAAATACTAAAAATAAGACTCAGGGGCACATTCAAAAATAGGATTGCATGCAAACTCGGCTGGCCGCTTGTGTAATCCTTCCATGGCCTTTGGCAACTTGTGACCAGCTCTATCTCTCTCCTTCTCTCTCCAATATAGAGAGAAATAATATTTTTTTTACATCTCTTAACAATTACTGAAAGGAAGCTGAGCTCAGAAGAAAGTTAGCAAGTTTTTGACAGAAAACCGTGAGGAAATGTTAAATCCAGCATTATAAAGGCTACTACAGTGCAATTTATTCATAATAGCATACGCCTGGGAGGAGTTTTTTGAGCTTTAAAGGTTATTTGCAGACATGCATGCTAGTTTCACATCACTGCTTCCCATTACTGGCTGTCTGACTGATTCCTCGATATGGTTGACGTCTGATTTGTTGTACTGTCTCAGCTCAATAATGGATTTTGCAAAAGCACACCACTACACCACTACAGGCTAAAGTGAAATTACAGTTGAATATTAACTTGTCAGCCATAAGAACACTCAGGAAAGCTCGGGACAAAGCAGCGCCAGTCATGAAAGTTTTTTTCTTTTACTGGATCAAAATGCTCACGCACTCAAAGCGCGATAGAAGATCCGACCATCAGCAAATGGAAACGAATATATTATATACATACACACACTAAGGGGGGCTGGTGATGGGACTAGGTATTGCAGGATCTGGTGTAGGGGTGGGGTAGTGATGGGCAGGCAAAAGTGGACAGAATCAATGCCATGACAGCCAAAGCAATGATTCCATTGTTATACACAGCCCAATAACAAGTATTGTAAATATTATATTATTGCTAAATATTATAATGGGTGGGTCTTAATTTGTATTATTATGTGCCACAAGGTTAATTTGAAGCTAAGAAGAGGAAAACCCTGAGTTATTTTCCATTAAACTATATTAAATACAGAATTTTAAGACAACAGGTTATTTTGGATGCTTTATATCAGTTACACTGAGACTGATATAAGCACCAGAAACTCAACACAATGCATAATACAACACAATGTAGCAGACAACTGTAGGTTTAAAGAAAGTGCTTCCAAAACAGAAACACCAGAACAGAGTTGACTTAAAACAAATGCAAAGGCAGCTTTGTTAACTCATGAACAGTAGCTCCATATACAGATGACTGTCGGTGAGTAGCTCACAAACTACTTTACAGTGAGGACTTTGATTGCAGAATGATCTTGACTTATCAATCATTCAATGCATAGTAGAGAATGACTCAGAGACAATGCCTCAAAAGAGGCACCTTTTATTGCCTGGCTGTCATTTTGGAGACTGGACACAACTCTATGACCTGACTGACTTTGAGAATGTTTCTCACCGTCATGGCACGGGCGATCTTTTAAATGGATGTAATTTGTACAGAACCCTGGTGGCACAGACCCATCCAGACTCACCTGGCCCACCGGTCCCTACAAATATGGCATAGCCACTGTATCCACCACTGTGTACTGTAAATCACATACTGTCATTTAGTTGATCACAGAGGAAGGTCTAATTGATGATCCAGTGTGAGATATTGTTGCTCCTACATTTCTGAGCGGTTTGGGTGACTAAACAGATACTTGTTGAACAGTAAAGTATGGCGCGTGGAGGTATGAATTCCCACTCATTCATTCTCGTTACCAGCTGGTCAAATTCCAACACTTGTTCAGTGGCCCTACACTTCAAACTATGACACTCTAGCTACCCCTCTAGCATCGTTTTTGGACTTATCAGGGGCGCATAGTCAGGTTTCCGCTCATTGCACAGTGTCTTTGCAAAGGAAACATACAGTTTCTGCTCATTACATGCAAACTATGTATTTTCAAAATAAACTTCCAATGTAGGTTTATAACGGAGACTGGATTTATATACATCTTTTTATTTGCTGCTCTTTGGTTTGATTCCACTATAACTCTCCAGTAATGAAAAGCCTTGCATAGGCCAGGGGTCGGCAACCTGTCACACCTGTATGTCAAGCTGGGTTTTTGTCCTGTCTCCACGTTTGTTGTGTGACTTCCTGTTGTATTTTGGAAATTAACTCTCCTCTCGTTTCAGGTTCCTTGCCCTTCCTCATGTGTCACCAGTCTGATTGTCTTCCCTGATTCCTGATTGTGTCCACCTGTTCCCCCACTTCCCTCATGTGTACTTATAGTCTGCGTCTCCCCTTGTCCTGTGCCAGTGTGTCATGTCCTTTCGTCTTGCACGCCCGCCTTATGCTATTATCAAGTCCAAGTCATAGTTTTGTCTGTCCCGTTCTTGTTTCTTGTTTCCTCGGTAAGAGAGATTTTGTTTTGCATTTTGCCTTTTTGACCATTCAGCTCTTCATGTTAAATCAAAGCATTTTTATTTGTAGTTTAATACCTTCCTCGAGAAGTGATTTTTGGTTTGGCTTTTGCTGTTTTGACTTAGCAGCTCCTTGAGTTAAATCAGAGCATTTTTAGTTCTACTTTGTTATTTTCTTCTTTCCTCGCCAGAGCATTTTTAGTTCTACTTTGTTATTTTCTTCTTTCCTCGCTAAGAGAGGTTTTTGTTTCCAGGGATTTCCCTGTGTATTTTTGTTGGAAATAAAAGATTGTCAGCTGAACCTCTACTCTGCGTCCGAGTCCTCCTCAAGAGCTCCCTCCGTGACAGTACACACTGGCCAGAATGGACTCGGCAGAGAAGGACCAGCTGACTGCGTCGCTGCGCACTCAAGCCTCAAGGCTGGCACAGCATGAGCACTCGAGGAGTCAGGGGACTAGCTCAAAGCCAGGAGGGGTTTAAAGCCACTATAACCACGCAGGTGGGACTTCTCAGCACCCAGGTGGAACAGATCCTCACCCTCCTCTCCACAAACCCAGCCGCTGCTCCCGAGCAACCTCCCACGCCTTCTGAGCCCTCCCCCGTAGCCACACATGCTGACGCTTGCACCAGGCTGGCACCCCCGGAACGATACTCTGGGACCATCGGACAAAGTAGGTCATTCATTATTGAATGCGAAATGCACTTTGAGCACTCGTCTTCACTTTCGCACAGAAAGATCCAAGGTCGCCTTCATGATGTCTCATCTCACGGGAAGGGCCAAGGCGCGGGCCACCGCTGAGTGGGCCAGGAATTCGGCAATCTGTGCTTCTCTTAAGAGGTTTGCCGACGCTCTCAAACTAGTCTTTGACCCTGTGGCGACAGACCGAGAAAGGGCTCGGGAGCTCAGCCGGATAAAACAGGGAGGAGAGCCTGTTTGTGATTACGCCATTTGCTTTCGCACCCTGGCGACGGAGAGCACAGACAACCGGCTGCGGGAACGGAGGCGGCAGTGCGGGTCCAGGTCGACAGCCACGGCACCTGGTTCTTCAGCGACTCTCTGGCACGCCGCATCACGTCGGACTTCTCCTGAGCAACGTTCACGACCTCCCGCCGGAGGAGAAGAGGAGCCCATGCAGATGGGACCCTTCCCCGGCTCTCTCAGGAGGAGCGGCAGCGGCGCTATCAGGAGGGCAGGTGCTTTTACTGTGGTAAACATGGCCACCTCATCACCGCTTGCCCCGTGAAGGCCAACCTGTTGGTGAGTCATGTCACAGCAGTTACTCTCACCCCACGACGATTAACCACAGTGAAGATTAAACACCACAATAAAGACCTCGAGCTGGGAGCACTGATTGACTCGGGGGCAGATGAGAGTCTAATCGACTGGGGTTTAGCACGGAGACTGGGGCTTCGGGTTAACCCACTGAGTAAGCCTGTTAAGGCGAGCGCGCTCAATGGAAGCGCATTGTTCACTATAACACATGTTACCGAACCAGTAGATCTTTGCATCGCCGATCATTGGGAGCGCATAAGGCTGTACCTTATACACTCACCTCTGCACCATCTCATCCTCGGGTTTCCGAGGCTAATTTGCCACAACCCACGCATAGATTGGCTCACCGGGGACATTCTGGCGTGGGGGGAGAGTTGTAGGAACCAATGTCGGGAATCACAGCCCCAAGAGAAGAACCCTACTCTTAACAGTGTTTTTACTCACTCTATCACAGACTCAGAGACCACCGATCTGACCAAGGTTCCAAGCTGCTACCATCATCTCGCAGAGGTTTTTAGTAAAAGCAAAGCCACAGCCCTACCGCCTCATCGCGCATTTGACTGCGCCATTGATCTCCTGCCCGGCTTCACCATCCCGAAGGGCCGTCTTTATTCGGTTTCTGGGCCTGAGAGGCAGGCCATGAAAGACTATATCGAGTCGTCTCTGAGAGCAGGTTTGATCCGACCTTCCTCATCCCCAGCAGGGGCTGGTTTCTTCTTTGTGGGGAAAAAAGGATGGAACTCTTCGCCCCTGCATTGACTATAGCCCACTTAACGAAATCACAGTTAAGAACAGATATCCCCTTCCCCTCATGACTACAGTATTCGACCAGCTTCAACAGGCACAGATTTTCACCAAACTGGACTTACGCAACGCTTATCATCTGGTTCGCATTAGGGAAGGGGATGAGTGGAAGACAGGATTCAACACGCCATCCGGACATTATGAATATCTTGTCATGCCTTTTGGTCTCACCAACGCCCCAGCAGTTTTTCAGACGATGATAAACGACGTGTTGAGAGAATTCTTAGATCATTTTGTATATGTTTATATTGATGACATTCTGATTTATTCCCCCGACCTAGACACTCATAAAAATCATGTTGAACTCGTCTTGCAACGTCTCCTAGACAACAGGTTATACGTTAAAGCAGAAAAGAGTGAATTGCATGCCAATACTGTCTCCTATCTGGGCTTTATCGTAGCCCCTGGAAGGGTTCAGATGGACCCGGCTAAAGTAAGCGCTGTAGCCGAATGGCCAACACCTGATAGCCGCAAAAAAGTGCAGCAATTCCTCAGTTTTGCCAACTTTTACAGGCGGTTTATCAGAGGCTTCAGCGCGACAGCAGCTCCACTCCATGCTCTCACTTCTCCGCAGGTACCTTTTCACTGGTCCGCCGACGCGGACGCAGCCTTCCGAGAGCTTAAGCGGCGGTTCACCACAGCACCCATCCTCACGCTCCCTGATCCCGCTCGCCAGTTCGTGGTGGAGGTGGACGCCTCTAATGACAGGATCGGGGCCATTCTCTCCCAGCGAGCAGTGTTGGATAACAAGCTTCACCCCTGTGCCTTCTTATCACGACGACTGACGGCAGCGGAACGGAACTACAATGTGGGAGATCGTGAGCTGCTGGTGGTGAAGGTGGCGCTGGAGGAGTGGCGGCACTGGCTTGAGGGGGCACAGCACCCGTTTCTGGTTTGGACAGACCACAAGAACCTGCAGTATATTAAGAAAGCTAAATGTTTAAATTCCTGTCAAGCCCGCTGGTCTTTGTTCTTTAACCGTTGTGATTTTTCCCTATCCTACAGACCGGGGTCAAAGAATACCAAGCCTGATGCCCTGTCCCGTCTTTTCAGCCCCGAGCCTGTGGCCATGGAACCTGAGCCCATCCTTCCACTTAACTGTGTGGTTGGAGCGGTTACCTGGCCTATAGAAACCGAGGTGAAGCAGGCTAACGGTGAGACCCCTCCACCTCGTGGGTGCCCAGATAATCGTCTGTTTGTCCCCGTTAATCTGCGCCCACAGGTGATCCACTGGGCTCACTCGTCTTTGCTCACCTGCCATCCGGGCGTACGTCGGACCATGTTCGCCATCACGCAGAGGTTCTGGTGGCCGTCCATGGAGCCGAAGGTCCGGGAGTACGTTGAGGCATGTTCCGTCTGCGCCAGGAACAAGAACTCCTCCAGAACCCGTGCAGGCTTGCTGCAGCCGCTGCCCATTCCGTCCCGGCTGTGGGCAGAAATCTCTATGGACTTTGTCACAGGGCTCCCGATCTCCAAAGGTAACACCACGGTTTGGACCGTGATGGACAGATTCTCTAAAATGGCACATTTTCTAGCCTTGCCCAAGTTGCCGTCAGCTAAAGAGACGGCGGATATTATGATGAACAATGTGTTTAGGACCCACGGATTCCCCCAAGACATTGTGTCGGATCGGCGGCCCCAATTTGTCTCACGGTTCTGGAAGGAGTTCTGTAAGCTCATCGGAGCCACCGCTAGCCTCACATCTGGGTACCATCCCGAGGCTAACGGCCAGACGGAGCGCCTCAATCAACAGCTGGAAACCGGCCTTCGGTGCCTGGTGGCCCAGAATCCTGCGTCCTGGAGCCAACACCTGACATGGGTCAAGTACGCCCATAACTCCCTTCCCACCTCCGCCACTGGTATGTCTCCCTTCCATTGTGTGTTTGGTTACCAACCTCCTGTTTTTCCCGAGTCCGAACCAGAGGTGTCTGTGCCCTCCGCCCATGCCTTAGTCCGTCGCTGCCGCCGCATCTGGGCAGCAGCATGACAGACACTAATCCGACAGGGGGACAGAGTAAAAAGAGCAGCAGACCGCAGGAGGAGACCGGCACCTGTACATCAGCCCGGCTAGCGAGTATGGCTCGCGGCCAAGGAACTACCCTTACAGGTGGAATCACGAAAGCTGGCTCCACGTTTTGTCGGCCCGTTCCCCATCTCGAGGATCATCAACCCAGCAGCTGTGCGCCTCCGCCTGCCCCGGTCCCTCAGGGTTCATCCCACTTTTCACGTTAGCAAGATCAAGCCAGTCAGGGAGAGCGCCATGACGCCGAACCCCAAGCCACCCCCGCCCCCTCGAATGATCGAAGGGGGGCCTGTCTACACGGTGAAGAAATTGTTGGCAGTACGTAAGCGGGGCCGGGGCAGGCAGTTCCTCGTGGACTGGGAGGGATACGGCCCAGAGGAACGACAATGGGTCTCTCCTAGCCTCATAGTCGACCCGGATCTCATTCGGGACTTTTATAGAGATCACCCGGACATTCCAAGGCCGTCTGGTATTCGGCCTTAAGGGGGGGGTAATGTCACACCTGTATGTCAAGCTGGGTTTTTGTCCTGTCTCCACGTTTGTTTTGTGACTTCCTGTTGTATTTTGGAAATTAACTCTCCTCTCGTTTCAGGTTCCTTGGCCTTCCTCATGTGTCACCAGTCTGATTGTCTTCCCTGATTCCTGATTGTGTCCACCTGTTCCCCCACTTCCCTCATGTGTTCTTATAGTCTGCGTCTCCCCTTGTCCTGTGCCAGTGTGTCATGTCCTTTCGTCTTGCACGCCCGCCTTATGCTATTATCAAGTCCAAGTCATAGTTTTGTCTGTCCCGTTCTTGTTTCTTGTTTCCTCGGTACGAGAGATTTTGTTTTGCATTTTGCCTTTTCGACCATTCAGCTCTTCATGTTAAATCAGAGCATTTTTATTTGTAGTTTAATACCTTCCTCGAGAAGTGATTTTTGGTTTGGCTTTTGCTGTTTTGACTTTGCAGCTCCTTGAGTTAAATCGGAGCATTTTTAGTTCTACTTTGTTATTTTCTTCTTTCCTCGCCAGAGCATTTTTAGTTCTACTTTGTTATTTTCTTCTTTCCTCGCTGAGAGAGGTTTTTGTTTCCAGGGATTTCCCTGTGTATTTTTGTTGGAAATAAAAGATTGTCAGCTGAACCTCTACTCTGCGTCCGAGTCCTCCTCAAGAGCTCCCTCCGTGACACAACCTTTAATATCCAAAGAGCCATTTTGCCCTGTTTTCCACCAAATAAATTTAGTTTGGAGCCGCAAAAGCTATTTGATATTACAGCTTATAAAGTTTTAAATATAGTTATATTATGTATACAAAAAAATACAGTTCTTGACATTATATTGCTATTTCACCTGTTATAACAATATCAAACTCCTATGAAGAGGAGAGTTTGCTGCAGCAGTTGAGAAATCACTCTTTTTCGCTCATCTCCAGTGTGATACTTTTCAGCAAATGCGGTGTGTTTGTTCTGGAAGTGCCTTTCTACATTACATTTTTTGCACATATCAAGCTAATAGGATGTCACGCACATTTTAGTTGACAAAATATTAAAACATTTTTTTTTATTTTCAGTGACACAGTAGACGTAGACACCCGCGTTTCGCTACTTGATTGGTTCTTAGCAGTCACGACGTGTCCTTCCCTGATTCGTCACACCCCTATAACGTGACCCTTACCCGGAAATTCACAAACAGCATTGATTACAGATCGACTACCAGGTTAATTTAACATGGACAACTGATTACAGGTGTTGCTGACCTTGTTGTCTTTACTAGCAGCTGTTGTTCAGTTAAAGTCTGCATATCTGCGAAGGAAGCAGCTATTATTGTAGCGAGTAGCGTGTCCAGCAGCCTTAACAGACCTAAGGAGCAGCCGTCGGTTAGCGGCTTTGAGCAACCAATCTACTTGCTGTTTATACCGGCCCCACCCGCGTGCCCAGTGTATGTGAATAGTCACGTGATATTCGTTTTCAGGCGTTGTAGTCTGGACGGAGACCGTCTCTAAAATGATGCTGAAACGCCGCGTGGACGAAGATCGTTTTTGTTTGTTAAAACTTTTTTAATTTTTATTAGTGTGGATGTAGACTCAGGGAGCCGCAACAGAGGGGCTGAAGAGCCGCATGCGGCTCCGGAGCCGCGGGTTGCCAACCCCTGGCATAAGCCTTTTGAAGAAAGTGGACACATATTTTGATCAAAATTAAAGTTTGAAAGAGAACCATGTATGCCATATAATCAACTGTACAGAAATACTCAGTACATTATTAATGCTTTGGCTATTTCCCTACTAGAAATAATCAGTTTTGTGGCTATTAACACTTTTGCATTGAAACTCACTTATCCAGTCCTCCTAGTTACTCTGAAAACATTTAAAAATTCCTTTCCCTTCTCTCAACCCTACTTCCAATCACGGAACAAAGTCAGTTCTATATTTTCCTCACACACACACACACACACACACACACACACACACACACACACACATACATACATTTACAAATCCATTCCTCCACTCCATCTCCTGAACTGGCTGTTGTAATCTCTCCCATCATAAAATAGACCCTGTCTCCATGTGTGAGAGGCAGGGGAAGTGAAACAAGTGAAACACTTTGTGTCGTTGTATTGTCCGACAGAAGCTGCCACACTGACCCTGTCTGTATGGCTCAAGTACAAGTACAATGATCACCGTTGATCAAGCATGGTTTAATAATGGGACTAATCAAAGCTAAATACTTGGGCGAAGTCTAAAATAAGTTAACTTAAGTGAGTTGAACCCTCCCGGCCTCATCTTCTGTAAGCCTCTAATGTTGCAATCCATCACAACAGAAAATGAGTTCTGTCTCAAGGAAGCAATCAGGTCTGGCCAGCCTTATCCACACATTGCATCATGCCTTTGTTGTGGTCTGACATGCCTGTAGCTGGCAGCCAGCAAAGGACGCACTGTTAGTATTAATACAAGATGATGGAGGGTGGGAGTAGAGCATGTGTTTTTAACTTATTTTAACTCTCTGAACCTTTGCTGTGCTAAAGTTCATTCAAATAAAGTATGAAATTCAAAACAGATTTTTAAGTTTACAGTTATTGTCTTACTTTGAATACTTATTTATATAATTACATATATTTTACCTTTTATTTCTACATAACTTATTAGGTAATCCAAAATGTGTTCCGTCTTTTATGTAATTACAAAAAAAAATCAGATTTTTCCGGAATGCATACGTATAAAAAACAAAAAAATGTATGTGTCTGCAAGTGCAGGGATTTTCCCTGACTGACAATAAAACGACAGTGCTTGTATCCTACTCTGTGTACTTTTATTACTATAAAGCCACTAAAAGGTGTGTCATACTTATCCCGTAGTAATCCCCTCTGTAATATTGCTGTACAAGACACCTCTTTTTTGTCCTGTTTGTCAATATTCCTAAGATGTTTTTGAATTCTAATTATTTCACCATTAGCTTTTTGTGACATCACAGAAATTAAATATACTCATTAGAAGCATTACAGTGCAACATGACCTGCTGTCAGTCCCTGGTATTTGATGTCCCTGTGGGTCCTGATGATGCCCCAATGATGCAAGATGGCAATCGCCTAAACAGTCAGTCAGACTTCATGTTTATTCCTCTGCTTCATTTGTAAAAAGTCAGTGTGAAAAGGAACTGGAGCAGAACTAGAAGACAACAATGTACAGTATATTTGTTTTTCTTTTGGTGCAGGACAAATGTACCTAATTTCAGTAGTGAAAGCACCCTGCTGGTTTTTCACAGTAGTGGTATGTAGCAATGGTTTAATGAGTGAATCCCTGTTTTGTTTAAATCATGCTTGCTGACAAGTATTCTGCTGACACAATACATGTTCCAGCCATTGGTTTCCTACTGAGTGATAGTTGACAGCATTAACTTTGATGTAGTAATGAAGTGACAAAGTTAAGGGAGAAGACTTCAAGCTCGTAAAATTTGGTGTGCAATATGAATGAATGAATTTAATATATGAATGTAAACACTAAACATACACATAACTTGTTTACAAGCATGTTTATTTGAAAATGTGTGATTTCACAAATTGATGATTTCTAGAAGGATTTATATATATTTCATGTTGGGTAAATTATTACACTATATAGATATTCAATCAAAATCGTGTTACAAAAAATAAATAAATCGATAAATAAAATGGGAAGAATGCATTTTGCCAAATATTTGTTGAATGTTTGGTTTCAACATATATTAATTATATTGTATCTTTTTTAAGGACAACTACAGTTCATGTTAAATAATTTGTGTAATTTCTTGTTATTGTTTTTGTGGACTTCTTGATGTTGCTTTTGCCACTTTTGTAAGTGGTGTTACTTCCCCCCTAGAGTATTTAGTCATTTCAGACAAGGACCAGCCACAGTTTGCAAATGTTAGGCAAGTCGGTAGTGCATTAACAGTACTATATATATGCAAGGTGACCTTATTGCTCATCAGAGCAAGATGCATAATCCTGTAGATGCTCATCACAAGTTCAAATGCATGCCACTCTGTCTATCTTTCCTGTCATCCCTCTCTCTAATGAAGCAGAGACGCCATAAAAAACTGAGGCACTTCAGCTTTATTTGTGTAGTGGTTTGGTGGTGGTGGTAAAATAAAAAAGCCACTTTAGGGTATGAGCCTGCACCCTTGAACCAAAGACCATCACAGAGATGAGAAATGACTTCGGGGAAATGGGCTATTGAGACAGTAACACAAAGATGTGCACTTGCTATCACACACATACACAAATACACAATGTCGCTCCACAATCTGAGACACACCCAATGTGCCAGGAAATAAATCCTGAATTGACTCGGACACACACTGTTTCTGGAAAAAAAAAACGAGGACCTTCTATCCGCTTACACACACACACACACACACACACACACACACACACACACACACACAATGCACATAAACCTTAAGGACATAAACACACGCAGATACACTCACTCAAATTGAGTCTCTATCTGGGGTGAAATGGAATTTAATGGCACTACTCGTGAAGTTGCCCCTAGTAGAAAATGAACAAAACTTTTGTCTGAGTTCGATTGAGGGACTGTTAGGTGAGAGTTTATAGAGGCAGGTTTGTTACAAGGTCAGTCTTTTTGAATACTTCATTCAACAGTGATATTCCCAAATGGGGAAGAGAGTGAGTCACTTGCTCACATTGTGTAGTTAGTATTCACTGATCGTGTGGTTGATTAAGTTGATGGACACCCTTTTGTTTAGATGTTTCAGAAAGTCTGGAGGTGGAAAGCATAGGACACAAATTGATAGGTACTGACCTTTTATCTTTTAAATGAAAAGATCCTTGTGTTTTTCTTGCATGTTCAAGGCTTGGGCTGGGCTAAATGCTCACATCAGCACGTTAACATGCTCACAATGATAATGCTGACAATTTGATTCTTATCCGGTATAATGTTTTCCATGTTCATTGTCTTGGCTAAGCACGTTAGCATGCAAATATATGTTAATTAGCATTAACCACAAAGATCAGCTTATGGGGCTTGCATGTATTTGGGGATAAATCAAAGCACTGTACAAGGTGTAATTTTTATCTGATGATGTGCCTTGAGGAAAAATCATAGGATTAAAGCCATTACAATTAATTAGCAAATTTGTGTCTGTAGTCCATCCAATAGTTGAGATAATACAATCATGAACTAAAAAGTCAACCTATGTCAATTAAAGTAGCCTATAGGACCCTTTTGTAAATTGCATGTCAATCCAAACCATGAATGTGAACCTTGTGGGGGCACAAGGGTAAAATTCAGGGGATCACCAAAGTCAGTCGGATTCACCATCTGGTGACCATGAATGTCTGTACAGAATTCCATGACAATCTATTTAAAAATTGTTTCAGTCTGGATAAAAGTGGTAGACAGATCGACCAACATTGCCATCTCTGGCAACCTTTATGATAATCAACAGATTTCTAATTAAGTGGTGAGTCTAGTGTGGTCCGGATGAGGAGCTCACTTTCTGCTATTTTCAGAAAGTTGTTTGGTTCACTAGTGTTTCACTCCTTTTTTGGAGAGGATCTACTGCTAGTGACGATGCCTAGAAGATGTGAAAAAAATATTGTAGGTTACCTTTATTGGCACTGATCTATGTAACTTGTCATAACTGTACAGCCACACCACACACCATTTATGGCATTGTCCATGACAGCTTGCAAGTGTTGGCAGAAATAGTACAATATCTATTGTATTCAGCCATGACAAGCCATGTGAAATGTGTGTTTAACAGTCCCCGTTATTTTTTGTGCTGTTCATATTGATTGGAATGTAGATTTCTTGCAGTACAAGTTGTTGGTTCAGGTCAACTTGAGCAACTTGAGCCATACAGTGTGACTCCTCAAAGAAGTTTGAGAAATAGTTGCAAAAGTTTGTCTTTTGGTTTCCGTGCTTATTTTTTTCTTTTTTTTCTGACATCTTTTTCTTCAATCTACAAAATCAAAGTTATGTTTAAGTAACAAAACTAATGTGTAAGGTTTAGGAAAATTCATCATGGTTGGCCCTTCTGGACTTTACTTTAAGATTATTGGATCTTATTATTGGAATCTCCGATTCCCAAAGATATCCACAACAAAGGAAAGTTCTCTGGTAAAATGAGAGATGTGATGGTCTGACCTCATTCAAGTTGCGTTCATAGCTAAGCTTATTATACTTGTGTGAATCAACAATGATCAGTAACTTGTTTCGCTCCATTCTGGCTTGACCCTTTCTGTTATACTCAAATTGTCACGTTTTTAGATAACTAATCAATCTTTGCCAAAAGTGTTAAACTTGAAACAGGCATCCACAGGTCAATGGAAAGCCTTGCTTAAGGTTAATGTCTTATTTGTCTCAGTTTGAAAACACTTGTCCAAGCGAGGGCAACTGTTAAATGTTGCTCCTGTGACTGATTGTTCTAAACTATTTAGTTAGCTTCTCCGATTGCTGTTTGCGTTACAATGAACATTGAAGGCTGACGACTTTGCTTAGAGTGTGTTCAGAACAACTGGGCGGAGCAGGAACACTTCTCTGAAGCCAAGGTAGTGTGGCTGAGTGGTCGAAGGTGCTGGATTTAGGCTCCAGTGTCTATGGAGGCGTGGGTTCAAATCCTGCCATTCTTTCTGGACTTTACTTTAAGATTATTGGAACACATGCATACACATACTCACTGTTGTGTTTGTGCATCTTCACTTAAGTTAATGTGTGTACCCAGTAAGTTCTCATTGTAATACCTTCACGGCGGAGTGGCTCAACACTTACTTCAGTCCATACTCACATTGCCATGTTTTCAAATGCCTAAGCATTCATTCCCACAAGTGTATTTGTGAAATGTCTTGTGAACACTTTTAAGATTCTTGTTTGGATTTGGGGAAATCACTAGAAACAAGGTTGCTGCAACATCCAAAATATGCATACTTTTGCAACCAGTTAGCTGCTGAAATATTGATTCCCTCTGATTCCCAAAGATTTCCACAACAACTAAAAGATATTTACAAGTCCCACTCTTTGAAAGAGAGAGCAGAGTGGTGCAGCGGAAGCGTGCTGGGCCCATAACCCAGATGTCGATGGATCGAAACCATCCTCTGCTAATTGTAAAGACTTTAGATAAGGCAAACTTCTCTATATTTTCAATCCATTCTTATATTGCAATGTTTTCAGTTGACTAAGCAGCCATTCCCCCAAGTGTCTGAAGGTAATGTTTTCACTCTTTAGTGCGGCAATGGACATCAAATATTCGTCCCAAGAAGCTGATGCAACTGTTTTATTTACAGGTAGTGTGGCCGAGTGGTCAAAGGCGCTGGGTTAAGGCTCCAGTCTCTCAGGAGGCGTGGGTTCAAATCCCACCACTGCCATTGTCAATGAAAGGTCTCTGGTGAAATGAGAGATTTGATGGTCTCACCTCATTCTGACTTGCATTCATAGCTAATCTTGTGTGAATCAACAATGATCAGTAACTTGTGTCACTCCATGCTGGCTTGACCCTTTCTGTTATACTCAAAATGCTATGTTTTTAGATAACTAATCTAAGATTACTAATCTAAGTGTTATACTTGAAACAGGCATCCGCAAGTCAATGGAAACCCTTGCTTAAGGTTAGTGTCTTTTTTGTCTCAGTTTGAAAACACTTGTCCAAGCGAGGGCAACTGTTAAATGTTGCTCCTGTGACTGATTGTTCTAAACTATTTAGTTAGCTTCTCCGATTGCTGTTTGGGTTACAATGAACATTGAAGGCTGACGACTTTGCTTAGAGTGTGTTCAGAACAACTGGGCGGAGCAGGAACACTTCTCTGAAGCCAAGGTAGTGTGGCCGAGTGGTCGAAGGCGCTGGATTTAGGCTCCAGTCTCTATGGAGGCGTGGGTTCAAATCCCACCACTGCCATTCTTTCTGGACTTTACTTTAAGATTATTGGAACACATGCATACACATGCTCACTGTTGTGTTTGTGCATCTTCACTTAAGTTAATGTGTGTACCCAGTAAGTTCTCATTGTAATTCCTTCACGGCGGAGTGGCTCAACACTTACTTCAATCCATACTCACATTGCCATGTTTTCAAATGCCTAAGCATTCATTCCCACAAGTGTATTCGTGAAATGTCTTGTAAACACTTTCAAGATTCTTGTATGGAATTGGGGAAATCAATAGAAACAAGGTCGCTCCAGTCTCTATGGAGCCGTGAGTTCAAATCCCACCACTGCCGTTCTTTCTGGACTTTACTTTAAGATTATTGGAACACATGCATACACATACTCACTGTTGTGTTTGTGCATCTTCACTTAAGTTAATGTGTGTACCCAGTAAGTTCTCATTGTAATACCTTCACGGCGGAGTGGCTCAACACTTACTTCAGTCCATACTCACATTGCCATGTTTTCAAATGCCTAAGCATTCATTCCCACAAGTGTATTTGTGAAATGTCTTGTGAACGCTTTTAAGATTCTTGTTTGGATTTGGGGAAATCACTAGAAACAAGGTTGCTGCAACATCCAAAATATGCATACTTTTGCAACCAGTTAGCTGCTGAAATATTGATTCCCTCTGATTCCCAAAGATTTCCACAACAACTAAAAGATATTTACAAGTCCCACTCTTTGAAAGAGAGAGCAGAGTGGCGCAGCGGAAGCGTGCTGGGCCCATAACCCAGATGTCGATGGATCGAAACCATCCTCTGCTAATTGTAAAGACTTTAGATAAGGCAAACTTCTCTATATTTTCAATCCATTCTTATATTGCAATGTTTTCAGTTGACTAAGCAGCCATTCCCCCAAGTGTCTGAAGGTAATGTTTTCACTCTTTAGTGCGGCAATGGACATCAAATATTCGTCCCAAGAAGCTGATGCAACTGTTTTATTTACAGGTAGTGTGGCCGAGTGGTCAAAGGCGCTGGATAAAAGCTCCAGTCTCTCAGGAGGCGTGGGTTCAAATCCCACCACTGCCATTGTCAGTGAAAGGTCTCTGGTAAAATGAGAGATTTGATGGTCTCACCTCATTCTGACTTGCGTTCATAGCTAATCTTGTGTGAATCAACAATGATCAATAACTTGTGTCACTCCATGCTGGCTTGACCCTTTCAGTTATACTCAAAATGCTATGTTTTTAGATAACTAATCTAAGATTACTAATCTAAGTGTTATACTTGAAACAGGCATCCGCAAGTCAATGGAAACCCTTGCTTAAGGTTAGTGTCTTATTTGTCTCAGTTTGAAAACACTTGTCCAAGCGAGGGCAACTGTTAAATGTTGCTCCTGTGACTGATTGTTCTAAACTATTTAGTTAGCTTCTCCGATTGCTGTTTGGGTTACAATGAACATTGAAGGCTGACGACTTTGCTTAGAGTGTGTTCAGAACAACTGGGCGGAGCAGGAACACTTCTCTGAAGCCAAGGTAGTGTGGCCGAGTGGTCGAAGGCGCTGGATTTAGGCTCCAGTCTCTATGGAGGCGTGGGTTCAAATCCCACCACTGCCATTCTTTCTGGACTTTACTTTAAGATTATTGGAACACATGCATACACATGCTCACTGTTGTGTTTGTGCATCTTCACTTAAGTTAATGTGTGTACCCAGTAAGTTCTCATTGTAATTCCTTCACGGCGGAGTCGCTCAACACTTACTTCAATCCATACTCACATTGCCATGTTTTCAAATGCCTAAGCATTCATTCCCACAAGTGTATTCGTGAAATGTCTTGTAAACACTTTCAAGATTCTTGTATGGAATTGGGGAAATCAATAGAAACAAGGTCGCTCCAGTCTCTATGGAGCCGTGAGTTCAAATCCCACCACTGCCGTTCTTTCTGGACTTTACTTTAAGATTATTGGAACACATGCATACACATACTCACTGTTGTGTTTGTGCATCTTCACTTAAGTTAATGTGTGTACCCAGTAAGTTCTCATTGTAATACCTTCACGGCGGAGTGGCTCAACACTTACTTCAGTCCATACTCACATTGCCATGTTTTCAAATGCCTAAGCATTCATTCCCACAAGTGTATTTGTGAAATGTCTTGTGAACGCTTTTAAGATTCTTGTTTGGATTTGGGGAAATCACTAGAAACAAGGTTGCTGCAACATCCAAAATATGCATACTTTTGCAACCAGTTAGCTGCTGAAATATTGATTCCCTCTGATTCCCAAAGATTTCCACAACAACTAAAAGATATTTACAAGTCCCACTCTTTGAAAGAGAGAGCAGAGTGGCGCAGCGGAAGCGTGCTGGGCCCATAACCCAGATGTCGATGGATTGAAACCATCCTCTGCTAATTGTAAAGACTTTAGATAAGGCAAACTTCTCTATATTTTCAATCCATTCTTATATTGCAATGTTTTCAGTTGACTAAGCAGCCATTCCCCCAAGTGTCTGAAGGTAATGTTTTCACTCTTTAGTGCGGCAATGGACATCAAATATTCGTCCCAAGAAGCTGATGCAACTGTTTTATTTACAGGTAGTGTGGCCGAGTGGTCAAAGGCGCTGGATAAAAGCTCCAGTCTCTCAGGAGGCGTGGGTTCAAATCCCACCACTGCCATTGTCAGTGAAAGGTCTCTGGTAAAATGAGAGATTTGATGGTCTCACCTCATTCTGACTTGCATTCATAGCTAATCTTGTGTGAATCAACAATGATCAATAACTTGTGTCACTCCATGCTGGCTTGACCCTTTCTGTTATACTCAAAATGCTATGTTTTTAGATAACTAATCTAAGATTACTAATCTAAGTGTTATACTTGAAACAGGCATCCGCAAGTCAATGGAAACCCTTGCTTAAGGTTAGTGTCTTATTTGTCTCAGTTTGAAAACACTTGTCCAAGCGAGGGCAACTGTTAAATGTTGCTCCTGTGACTGATTGTTCTAAACTATTTAGTTAGCTTCTCCGATTGCTGTTTGGGTTACAATGAACATTGAAGGCTGACGACTTTGCTTAGAGTGTGTTCAGAACAACTGGGCGGAGCAGGAACACTTCTCTGAAGCCAAGGTAGTGTGGCCGAGTGGTCGAAGGCGCTGGATTTAGGCTCCAGTCTCTATGGAGGCGTGGGTTCAAATCCCACCACTGCCATTCTTTCTGGACTTTACTTTAAGATTATTGGAACACATGCATACACATGCTCACTGTTGTGTTTGTGCATCTTCACTTAAGTTAATGTGTGTACCCAGTAAGTTCTCATTGTAATTCCTTCACGGCGGAGTCGCTCAACACTTACTTCAATCCATACTCACATTGCCATGTTTTCAAATGCCTAAGCATTCATTCCCACAAGTGTATTCGTGAAATGTCTTGTAAACACTTTCAAGATTCTTGTATGGAATTGGGGAAATCAATAGAAACAAGGTCACTCCAGTCTCTATGGAGCCGTGAGTTCAAATCCCACCACTGCCATTCTTTCTGGACTTTACTTTAAGATTATTGGAACACATGCATACACATACTCACTGTTGTGTTTGTGCATCTTCACTTAAGTTAATGTGTGTACCCAGTAAGTTCTCATTGTAATACCTTCACGGCGGAGTGGCTCAACACTTACTTCAATCCATACTCACATTGCCATGTTTTCAAATGCCTAAACATTCATTCCCACAAGTGTATTCGTGAAATGTCTTGTGAACGCTTTTAAGATTCTTGTTTGGATTTGGGGAAATCACTAGAAACAAGGTCGCTGCAACATCCAAAATATGCATACTTTTGCAACCAGTTAGCTGCTGAAATATTGATTCCCTCTGATTCCCAAAGATTTCCACAACAACTAAAAGATATTTACAAGTCCCACTCTTTGAAAGAGAGAGCAGAGTGGCGCAGCGGAAGCGTGCTGGGCCCATAACCCAGATGTCGATGGATCGAAACCATCCTCTGCTACTTGTAAAGACTTTAGATAAGTCAAACTTCTCTATATTTTCAATCCATTCTTATATTGCAATGTTTTCAGTTGACTAAGCAGCCATTCCTCCAAGTGTCTGAAGGTAATGTTTTCACTCTTTAGTGCGGCAATGGACATCAAATATTCGTCCCAAGAAGCTGATGCAACTGTTTTATTTACAGGTAGTGTGGCCGAGTGGTCAAAGGTGCTGGATTAAGGCTCCAGTCTCTCAGGAGGCGTGGGTTCAAATCCCACCACTGCCATTGTCAATGAAAGGTCTCTGGTAAAATGAGAGATTTGATGGTCTCACCTCATTCTGACTTGCGTTCATAGCTAATCTTGTGTGAATCAACAATGTTCAGTAATTTGTGTCACTCCATGCTGGCTTGACCCTTTCTGTTATACTCAAAATGCTATGTTTTTAGATAACTAATTTAAGATTACTAATCTAAGTGTTATACTTGAAACAGGCATCCGCAGGTCAATGGAAACCCTTGCTTAAGGTTATTGTCTTATTTGTCTCAGTTTGAAAACACTTGTCCAAGCGAGGGCAACTGTTAAATGTTGCTCCTGTGACTGATTGTTCTAAACTATTTAGTTAGCTTCTCCGATTGCTGTTTGGGTTACAATGAACATTGAAGGCTGACGACTTTGCTTAGAGTGTGTTCAGAACAACTGGGCGGAGCAGGAACACTTCTCTGAAGCCAAGGTAGTGCGGCCGACTGGTCGAAGGTGCTGGATTTAGGCTCCAGTCTCTATGGAGGCGTGGGTTCAAATCCCACCACTGCCATTCTTTCTGGACTTTACTTTAAGATTATTGGAACACATGCATACACATGCTCACTGTTGTGTTTGTGCATCTTCACTTAAGTTAATGTGTGTACCCAGTAAGTTCTCATTGTAATTCCTTCACGGTGGAGTGGCTCAACACTTACTTCAATCCATACTCACATTGCCATGTTTTCAAATGCCTAAGCATTCATTCCCACAAGTGTATTCGTGAAATGTCTTGTAGACACTTTCAAGATTCTTGTTTGGAATTGGGGAAATCAATAGAAACAAGGTCGCTCCAGTCTCTAAGGAGGCGTGGGTTCAAATCCCACCACTGCCGTTCTTTCTGGACTTTACTTTAAGATTATTGGAACACATGCATACACATACTCACTGTTGTGTTTGTGCATCTTCACTTAAGTTAATGTGTGTACCCAGTAAGTTCTCATTGTAATACCTTCACGGCGGAGTGGCTCAACACTTACTTCAATCCATACTCACATTGCCATGTTTTCAAATGCCTAAACATTCATTCCCACAAGTGTATTCGTGAAATGTCTTGTGAACGCTTTTAAGATTCTTGTTTGGATTTGGGGAAATCACTAGAAACAAGGTCGCTGCAACATCCAAAATATGCATACTTTTGCAACCAGTTAGCTGCTGAAATATTGATTCCCTCTGATTCCCAAAGATTTCCACAACAAGTAAAAGATATTTACAAGTCCCACTCTTTGAAAGAGAGAGCAGAGTGGTGCAGCGGGAGCGTGCTGGGCCCATAACCCAGATGTCGATGGATTGAAACCATCCTCTGCTACTTGTAAAGACTTTAGATAAGGCAAACTTCTCTATATTTTCAATCCATTCTTATATTGCAATGTTTTCAGTTGACTAAGCAGCCATTCCCCCAAGTGTCTGAAGTTAATGTTTTCACTCTTTAGTGCGGCAATGGACATCAAATATTCGTCCCAAGAAGCTGATGCAACTGTTTTATTTACAGGTAGTGTGGCCGAGTGGTCAAAGGCGCTGGATTAAGGCTCCAGTCTCTCAGGAGGCGTGGGTTCAAATCCCACCACTGCCATTGTCAATGAAAGGTCTCTGGTAAAATGAGAGATTTGATGATCTCACCTCATTCTGACTTGCGTTCATAGCTAATCTTGTGTGAATCAACAATGATCAGTCACTCCATGCTGGCTTGACCCTTTCTGTTATACTCAAAATGCTATGTTTTTAGATAACTAATCTAAGATTACTAATCTAAGTGTTATACTTGAAACAGGCATCCGCAAGTCAATGGAAACCCTTGCTTAAGGTTACTGTCTTATTTGTCTCAGTTTGAAAACACTTGTCCAAGCGAGGGCAACTGTTAAATGTTGCTCCTGTGACTGATTGTTCTAAACTATTTAGTTAGCTTCTCCGATTGCTGTTTGGGTTACAATGAACATTGAAGGCTGACGACTTTGCTTAGAGTGTGTTCAGAACAACTGGGCGGAGCAGGAACACTTCTCTGAAGCCAAGGTAGTGCGGCCGACTGGTCGAAGGCGCTGGATTTAGGCTCAAGTCTCTATGGAGGCGTGGGTTCAAATCCCACCACTGCCATTCTTTCTGGACTTTACTTTAAGATTATTGGAACACATGCATACACATGCTCACTGTTGTGTTTGTGCATCTTCACTTAAGTTAATGTGTGTACCCAGTAAGTTCTCATTGTAATTCCTTCACGGTGGAGTGGCTCAACACTTACTTCAATCCATACTCACATTGCCATGTTTTCAAATGCCTAAGCATTCATTCCCACAAGTGTATTCGTGAAATGTCTTGTAGACACTTTCAAGATTCTTGTTTGGAATTGGGGAAATCAATAGAAACAAGGTCGCAGAGTGGCGCAGCGGAAGCGTGCTGGGCCCATAACCCAGATGTCGATGGATCGAAACCATCCTCTGCTACTTGTAAAGACTTTAGATAAGTCAAACTTCTCTATATTTTCAATCCATTCTTATATTGCAATGTTTTCAGTTGACTAAGCAGCCATTCCCCCAAGTGTCTGAAGGTAATGTTTTCACTCTTTAGTGCGGCAATGGACATCAAATATTCGTCCCAAGAAGCTGATGCAACTGTTTTATTTACAGGTAGTGTGGCCGAGTGGTCAAAGGCGCTGGATTAAGGCTCCAGTCTCTCAGGAGGCGTGGGTTCAAATCCCACCACTGCCATTGTCAATGAAAGGTCTCTGGTAAAATGAGAGATTTGATGATCTCACCTCATTCTGACTTGCGTTCATAGCCAATCTTGTGTGAATAAACAATGATCAGTAGCTTGTGTCACTCCATGCTGGCTTGACCCTTTCTGTTATACTCAAAATGCTATGTTTTTAGATAACTAATCTAAGATTACTAATCTAAGTGTTATACTTGAAACAGGCATCCGCAAGTCAATGGAAACCCTTGCTTAAGGTTAGTGTCTTATTTGTCTCAGTTTGAAAACACTTGTCCAAGCGAGGGCAACTGTTAAATGTTGCTCCTGTGACTGATTGTTCTAAACTATTTAGTTAGCTTCTCCGATTGCTGTTTGGGTTACAATGAACATTGAAGGCTGACGACTTTGCTTAGAGTGTGTTCAGAACAACTGGGCGGAGCAGGAACACTTCTCTGAAGCCAAGGTAGTGTGGCCGAGTGGTCGAAGGCGCTGGATTTAGGCTCCAGTCTCTATGGAGGCGTGGGTTCAAATCCCACCACTGCCATTCTTTCTGGACTTTACTTTAAGATTATTGGAACACATGCATACACATGCTCACTGTTGTGTTTGTGCATCTTCACTTAAGTTAATGTGTGTACCCAGTAAGTTCTCATTGTAATTCCTTCACGGCGGAGTCGCTCAACACTTACTTCAATCCATACTCACATTGCCATGTTTTCAAATGCCTAAGCATTCATTCCCACAAGTGTATTCGTGAAATGTCTTGTAAACACTTTCAAGATTCTTGTATGGAATTGGGGAAATCAATAGAAACAAGGTCGCTCCAGTCTCTATGGAGCCGTGAGTTCAAATCCCACCACTGCCATTCTTTCTGGACTTTACTTTAAGATTATTGGAACACATGCATACACATACTCACTGTTGTGTTTGTGCATCTTCACTTAAGTTAATGTGTGTACCCAGTAAGTTCTCATTGTAATACCTTCACGGCGGAGTGGCTCAACACTTACTTCAGTCCATACTCACATTGCCATGTTTTCAAATGCCTAAGCATTCATTCCCACAAGTGTATTTGTGAAATGTCTTGTGAACGCTTTTAAGATTCTTGTTTGGATTTGGGGAAATCACTAGAAACAAGGTTGCTGCAACATCCAAAATATGCATACTTTTGCAACCAGTTAGCTGCTGAAATATTGATTCCCTCTGATTCCCAAAGATTTCCACAACAACTAAAAGATATTTACAAGTCCCACTCTTTGAAAGAGAGAGCAGAGTGGCGCAGCGGAAGCGTGCTGGGCCCATAACCCAGATGTCGATGGATCGAAACCATCCTCTGCTACTTGTAAAGACTTTAGATAAGTCAAACTTCTCTATATTTTCAATCCATTCTTATATTGCAATGTTTTCAGTTGACTAAGCAGCCATTCCCCCAAGTGTCTGAAGGTAATGTTTTCACTCTTTAGTGCGGCAATGGACATCAAATATTCGTCCCAAGAAGCTGATGCAACTGTTTTATTTACGGGTAGTGTGGCCGAGTGGTCAAAGGCGCTGGATTAAGGCTCCAGTCTCTCAGGAGGCGTGGGTTCAAATCCCACCACTGCCATTGTCAATGAAAGGTCTCTGGTAAAATGAGAGATTTGATTGTCTCACCTCATTCTGACTTGCGTTCATAGCTAATCTTGTGTGAATAAACAATGATCAGTAGCTTGTGTCACTCCATGCTGGCTTGACCCTTTCTGTTATACTCAAAATGCTATGTTTTTAGATAACTAATCTAAGATTACTAATCTAAGTGTTATACTTGAAACAGGCATCCGCAAGTCAATGGAAACCCTTGCTTAAGGTTAGTGTCTTATTTGTCTCAGTTTGAAAACACTTGTCCAAGCGAGGGCAACTGTTAAATGTTGCTCCTGTGACTGATTGTTCTAAACTATTTAGTTAGCTTCTCCGATTGCTGTTTGGGTTACAATGAACATTGAAGGCTGACGACTTTGCTTAGAGTGTGTTCAGAACAACTGGGCGGAGCAGGAACACTTCTCTGAAGCCAAGGTAGTGTGGCCGAGTGGTCGAAGGCGCTGGATTTAGGCTCCAGTCTCTATGGAGGCGTGGGTTCAAATCCCACCACTGCCATTCTTTCTGGACTTTACTTTAAGATTATTGGAACACATGCATACACATGCTCACTGTTGTGTTTGTGCATCTTCACTTAAGTTAATGTGTGTACCCAGTAAGTTCTCATTGTAATTCCTTCACGGCGGAGTCGCTCAACACTTACTTCAATCCATACTCACATTGCCATGTTTTCAAATGCCTAAGCATTCATTCCCACAAGTGTATTCGTGAAATGTCTTGTAGACACTTTCAAGATTCTTGTTTGGAATTGGGGAAATCAATAGAAACAAGGTCGCTCCAGTCTCTAAGGAGGCGTGGGTTCAAATCCCACCACTGCCGTTCTTTCTGGACTTTACTTTAAGATTATTGGAACACATGCATACACATACTCACTGTTGTGTTTGTGCATCTTCACTTAAGTTAATGTGTGTACCCAGTAAGTTCTCATTGTAATACCTTCACGGCGGAGTGGCTCAACACTTACTTCAGTCCATACTCACATTGCCATGTTTTCAAATGCCTAAACATTCATTCCCACAAGTGTATTCGTGAAATGTCTTGTGAACGCTTTTAAGATTCTTGTTTGGATTTGGGGAAATCACTAGAAACAAGGTCGCTGCAACATCCAAAATATGCATACTTTTGCAACCAGTTAGCTGCTGAAATATTGATTCCCTCTGATTCCCAAAGATTTCCACAACAACTAAAAGATATTTACAAGTCCCACTCTTTGAAAGAGAGAGCAGAGCGGCGCAGCGGAAGCGTGCTGGGCCCATAACCCAGATGTCGATGGATCGAAACCATCCTCTGCTACTTGTAAAGACTTTAGATAAGTCAAACTTCTCTATATTTTCAATCCATTCTTATATTGCAATGTTTTCAGTTGACTAAGCAGCCATTCCCCCAAGTGTCTGAAGGTAATGTTTTCACTCTTTAGTGCGGCAATGGACATCAAATATTCGTCCCAAGAAGCTGATGCAACTGCTTTATTTACAGGTAGTGTGGCCGAGTGGTCAAAGGCGCTGGATTAAGGCTCCAGTCTCTCAGGAGGCGTGGGTTCAAATCCCACCACTGCCATTGTCAATGAAAGGTCTCTGGTAAAATGAGAGATTTGATGGTCTCACCTCATTCTGACTTGCATTCATAGCCAATCTTGTGTGAATCAACAATGATCAGTAGCTTGTGTCACTCCATGCTGGCTCGACCCTTTCTGTTATACTCAAAATGCTATGTTTTTAGATAACTAATCTAAGATTACTAATCTAAGTGTTATACTTGAAACAGGCATCCGCAGGTCAATGGAAACCCTTGCTTAAGGTTATTGTCTTATTTGTCTCAGTTTGAAAACACTTGTCCAAGCGAGGGCAACTGTTAAATGTTGCTCCTGTGACTGATTGTTCTAAACTATTTAGTTAGCTTCTCCGATTGCTGTTTGGGTTACAATGAACATTGAAGGCTGACGACTTTGCTTAGAGTGTGTTCAGAACAACTGGGCGGAGCAGGAACACTTCTCTGAAGCCAAGGTAGTGCGGCCGACTGGTCGAAGGCGCTGGATTTAGGCTCCAGTCTCTATGGAGGCGTGGGTTCAAATCCCACCACTGCCATTCTTTCTGGACTTTACTTTAAGATTATTGGAACACATGCATACACATGCTCACTGTTGTGTTTGTGCATCTTCACTTAAGTTAATGTGTGTACCCAGTAAGTTCTCATTGTAATTCCTTCACGGCGGAGTGGCTCAACACTTACTTCAATCCATACTCACATTGCCATGTTTTCAAATGCCTAAGCATTCATTCCCACAAGTGTATTCGTGAAATTTCTTGTAGACACTTTCAAGATTCTTGTTTGGAATTGGGGAAATCAATAGAAACAAGGTCGCTCCAGTCTCTAAGGAGGCGTGGGTTCTAATCCCACCACTGCCGTTCTTTCTGGACTTTACTTTAAGATTATTGGAACACATGCATACACATACTCACTGTTGTGTTTGTGCATCTTCACTTAAGTTAATGTGTGTACCCAGTAAGTTCTCATTGTAATACCTTCACGGCGGAGTGGCTCAACACTTACTTCAGTCCATACTCACATTGCCATGTTTTCAAATGCCTAAGCATTCATTCCCACAAGTGTATTTGTGAAATGTCTTGTGAACGCTTTTAAGATTCTTGTTTGGATTTGGGGAAATCACTAGAAACAAGGTTGCTGCAACATCCAAAATATGCATACTTTTGCAACCAGTTAGCTGCTGAAATATTGATTCCCTCTGATTCCCAAAGATTTCCACAACAACTAAAAGATATTTACAAGTCCCACTCTTTGAAAGAGAGAGCAGAGTGGTGCAGCGGAAGCGTGCTGGGCCCATAACCCAGATGTCGATGGATCGAAACCATCCTCTGCTAATTGTAAAGACTTTAGATAAGGCAAACTTCTCTATATTTTCAATCCATTCTTATATTGCAATGTTTTCAGTTGACTAAGCAGCCATTCCCCCAAGTGTCTGAAGGTAATGTTTTCACTCTTTAGTGCGGCAATGGACATCAAATATTCGTCCCAAGAAGCTGATGCAACTGCTTTATTTACAGGTAGTGTGGCCGAGTGGTCAAAGGCGCTGGATTAAGGCTCCAGTCTCTCAGGAGGCGTGGGTTCAAATCCCACCACTGCCATTGTCAATGAAAGGTCTCTGGTAAAATGAGAGATTTGATGGTCTCACCTCATTCTGACTTGCGTTCATAGCTAATCTTGTGTGAATCAACAATGATCAGTAACTTGTGTCACTCCATGCTGGCTTGACCCTTTCTGTTATACTCAAAATGCTATGTTTTTAGATAACTAATCTAAGATTACTAATCTAAGTGTTATACTTGAAACAGGCATCCGCAGGGCAATGGAAACCCTTGCTTAAGGTTACTGTCTTATTTGTCTCAGTTTGAAAACACTTGTCCAAGCGAGGGCAACTGTTAAATGTTGCTCCTGTGACTGATTGTTCTAAACTATTTAGTTAGCTTCTCCGATTGCTGTTTGGGTTACAATGAACATTGAAGGCTGACGACTTTGCTTAGAGTGTGTTCAGAACAACTGGGCGGAGCAGGAACACTTCTCTGAAGCCAAGGTAGTGTGGCCGAGTGGTCGAAGGCGCTGGATTTAGGCTCCAGTCTCTATGGAGGTGTGGGTTCAAACCCCACCACTGCCATTCTTTCTGGACTTTACTTTAAGATTATTGGAACACATGCATACACATGCTCACTGTTGTGTTTGTGCATCTTCACTTAAGTTAATGTGTGTACCCAGTAAGTTCTCATTGTAATTCCTTCACGGCGGAGTGGCTCAACACTTACTTCAATCCATACTCACATTGCCATGTTTTCAAATGCCTAAGCATTCATTCCCACAAGTGTATTCGTGAAATGTCTTGTAGACACTTTCAAGGTTCTTGTTTGGAATTGGGGAAATCAATAGAAACAAGGTCGCTCCAGTCTCTAAGGAGGCGTGGGTTCAAATCCCACCACTGCCATTCTTTCTGGACTTTACTTTAAGATTATTGGAACACATGCATACACATACTCACTGTTGTGTTTGTGCATCTTCACTTAAGTTAATGTGTGTACCCAGTAAGTTCTCATTGTAATACCTTCACGGCGGAGTGGCTCAACACTTACTTCAACCCATACTCACATTGCCATGTTTTCAAATGCCTAAACATTCATTCCCACAAGTGTATTCGTGAAATGTCTTGTGAACGCTTTTAAGATTCTTGTTTGGATTTGGGGAAATCACTAGAAACAAGGTCGCTGCAACATCCAAAATATGCATACTTTTGCAACCAGTTAGCTGCTGAAATATTGATTCCCTCTGATTCCCAAAGATTTCCACAACAACTAAAAGATATTTACAAGTCCCACTCTTTGAAAGAGAGAGCAGAGTGGCGCAGCGGAAGCGTGCTGGGCCCATAACCCAGATGTCGATGGATTGAAACCATCCTCTGCTAATTGTAAAGACTTTAGATAAGTCAAACTTCTCTATATTTTCAATCCATTCTTATATTGCAATGTTTTCAGTTGACTAAGCAGCCATTCCCCCAAGTGTCTGAAGGTAATGTTTTCACTCTTTAGTGCGGCAATGGACATCAAATATTCGTCCCAAGAAGCTGATGCAACTGTTTTATTTACGGGTAGTGTGGCCGAGTGGTCAAAGGCGCTGGATTAAGGCTCCAGTCTCTCAGGAGGCGTGGGTTCAAATCCCACCACTGCCATTGTCAATGAAAGGTCTCTGGTAAAATGAGAGATTTGATGATCTCACCTCATTCTGACTTGCGTTCATAGCCAATCTTGTGTGAATAAACAATGATCAGTAGCTTGTGTCACTCCATGCTGGCTTGACCCTTTCTGTTATACTCAAAATGCTATGTTTTTAGATAACTAATCTAAGATTACTAATCTAAGTGTTATACTTGAAACAGGCATCCGCAGGTCAATGGAAACCCTTGCTTAAGGTTACTGTCTTATTTGTCTCAGTTTGAAAACACTTGTCCAAGCGAGGGCAACTGTTAAATGTTGCTCCTGTGACTGATTGTTCTAAACTATTTAGTTAGCTTCTCCGATTGCTGTTTGGGTTACAATGAACATTGAAGGCTGACGACTTTGCTTAGAGTGTGTTCAGAACAACTGGGCGGAGCAGGAACACTTCTCTGAAGCCAAGGTAGTGTGGCCGAGTGGTCGAAGGCGCTGGATTTAGGCTCCAGTCTCTATGGAGGCGTGGGTTCAAATCCCACCACTGCCATTCTTTCTGGACTTTACTTTAAGATTATTGGAACACATGCATACACATGCTCACTGTTGTGTTTGTGCATCTTCACTTAGGTTAATGTGTGTACCCAGTAAGTTCTCATTGTAATTCCTTCACGGCGGAGTGGCTCAACACTTACTTCAATCCATACTCACATTGCCATGTTTTCAAATGCCTAAGCATTCATTCCCACAAGTGTATTCGTGAAATGTCTTGTAGACACTTTCAAGATTCTTGTTTGGAATTGGGGAAATCAATAGAAACAAGGTCGCTCCAGTCTCTAAGGAGGCGTGGGTTCAAATCCCACCACTGCCGTTCTTTCTGGACTTTACTTTAAGATTATTGGAACACATGCATACACATACTCACTGTTGTGTTTGTGCATCTTCACTTAAGTTAATGTGTGTACCCAGTAAGTTCTCATTGTAATACCTTCACGGCGGAGTGGCTCAACACTTACTTCAACCCATACTCACATTGCCATGTTTTCAAATGCCTAAACATTCATTCCCACAAGTGTATTCGTGAAATGTCTTGTGAACGCTTTTAAGATTCTTGTTTGGATTTGGGGAAATCACTAGAAACAAGGTCGCTGCAACATCCAAAATATGCATACTTTTGCAACCAGTTAGCTGCTGAAATATTGATTCCCTCTGATTCCCAAAGATTTCCACAACAACTAAAAGATATTTACAAGTCCCACTCTTTGAAAGAGAGAGCAGAGTGGCGCAGCGGAAGCGTGCTGGGCCCATAACCCAGATGTCAATGGATTGAAACCATCCTCTGCTAATTGTAAAGACTTTAGATAAGTCAAACTTCTCTATATTTTCAATCCATTCTTATATTGCAATGTTTTCAGTTGACTAAGCAGCCATTCCCCCAAGTGTCTGAAGGTAATGTTTTCACTCTTTAGTGCGGCAATGGACATCAAATATTCGTCCCAAGAAGCTGATGCAACTGTTTTATTTACGGGTAGTGTGGCCGAGTGGTCAAAGGCGCTGGATTAAGGCTCCAGTCTCTCAGGAGGCGTGGGTTCAAATCCCACCACTGCCATTGTCAATGAAAGGTCTCTGGTAAAATGAGAGATTTGATGATCTCACCTCATTCTGACTTGCGTTCATAGCCAATCTTGTGTGAATAAACAATGATCAGTAGCTTGTGTCACTCCATGCTGGCTTGACCCTTTCTGTTATACTCAAAATGCTATGTTTTTAGATAACTAATCTAAGATTACTAATCTAAGTGTTATACTTGAAACAGGCATCCGCAGGTCAATGGAAACCCTTGCTTAAGGTTACTGTCTTATTTGTCTCAGTTTGAAAACACTTGTCCAAGCGAGGGCAACTGTTAAATGTTGCTCCTGTGACTGATTGTTCTAAACTATTTAGTTAGCTTCTCCGATTGCTGTTTGGGTTACAATGAACATTGAAGGCTGACGACTTTGCTTAGAGTGTGTTCAGAACAACTGGGCGGAGCAGGAACACTTCTCTGAAGCCAAGGTAGTGTGGCCGAGTGGTCGAAGGCGCTGGATTTAGGCTCCAGTCTCTATGGAGGCGTGGGTTCAAATCCCACCACTGCCATTCTTTCTGGACTTTACTTTAAGATTATTGGAACACATGCATACACATGCTCACTGTTGTGTTTGTGCATCTTCACTTAGGTTAATGTGTGTACCCAGTAAGTTCTCATTGTAATTCCTTCACGGCGGAGTGGCTCAACACTTACTTCAATCCATACTCACATTGCCATGTTTTCAAATGCCTAAGCATTCATTCCCACAAGTGTATTCGTGAAATGTCTTGTAGACACTTTCAAGATTCTTGTTTGGAATTGGGGAAATCAATAGAAACAAGGTCGCTCCAGTCTCTAAGGAGGCGTGGGTTCAAATCCCACCACTGCCGTTCTTTCTGGACTTTACTTTAAGATTATTGGAACACATGCATACACATACTCACTGTTGTGTTTGTGCATCTTCACTTAAGTTAATGTGTGTACCCAGTAAGTTCTCATTGTAATACCTTCACGGCGGAGTGGCTCAACACTTACTTCAGTCCATACTCACATTGCCATGTTTTCAAATGCCTAAGCATTCATTCCCACAAGTGTATTTGTGAAATGTCTTGTGAACGCTTTTAAGATTCTTGTTTGGATTTGGGGAAATCACTAGAAACAAGGTTGCTGCAACATCCAAAATATGCATACTTTTGCAACCAGTTAGCTGCTGAAATATTGATTCCCTCTGATTCCCAAAGATTTCCACAACAACTAAAAGATATTTACAAGTCCCACTCTTTGAAAGAGAGAGCAGAGTGGCGCAGCGGAAGCGTGCTGGGCCCATAACCCAGATGTCGATGGATCGAAACCATCCTCTGCTAATTGTAAAGACTTTAGATAAGGCAAACTTCTCTATATTTTCAATCCATTCTTATATTGCAATGTTTTCAGTTGACTAAGCAGCCATTCCCCCAAGTGTCTGAAGGTAATGTTTTCACTCTTTAGTGCGGCAATGGACATCAAATATTCGTCCCAAGAAGCTGATGCAACTGCTTTATTTACAGGTAGTGTGGCCGAGTGGTCAAAGGCGCTGGATTAAGGCTCCAGTCTCTCAGGAGGCGTGGGTTCAAATCCCACCACTGCCATTGTCAATGAAAGGTCTCTGGTAAAATGAGAGATTTGATGGTCTCACCTCATTCTGACTTGCATTCATAGCCAATCTTGTGTGAATCAACAATGATCAGTAGCTTGTGTCACTCCATGCTGGCTCGACCCTTTCTGTTATACTCAAAATGCTATGTTTTTAGATAACTAATCTAAGATTACTAATCTAAGTGTTATACTTGAAACAGGCATCCGCAGGTCAATGGAAACCCTTGCTTAAGGTTATTGTCTTATTTGTCTCAGTTTGAAAACACTTGTCCAAGCGAGGGCAACTGTTAAATGTTGCTCCTGTGACTGATTGTTCTAAACTATTTAGTTAGCTTCTCCGATTGCTGTTTGGGTTACAATGAACATTGAAGGCTGACGACTTTGCTTAGAGTGTGTTCAGAACAACTGGGCGGAGCAGGAACACTTCTCTGAAGCCAAGGTAGTGCGGCCGACTGGTCGAAGGCGCTGGATTTAGGCTCCAGTCTCTATGGAGGCGTGGGTTCAAATCCCACCACTGCCATTCTTTCTGGACTTTACTTTAAGATTATTGGAACACATGCATACACATGCTCACTGTTGTGTTTGTGCATCTTCACTTAAGTTAATGTGTGTACCCAGTAAGTTCTCATTGTAATTCCTTCACGGCGGAGTGGCTCAACACTTACTTCAATCCATACTCACATTGCCATGTTTTCAAATGCCTAAGCATTCATTCCCACAAGTGTATTCGTGAAATTTCTTGTAGACACTTTCAAGATTCTTGTTTGGAATTGGGGAAATCAATAGAAACAAGGTCGCTCCAGTCTCTAAGGAGGCGTGGGTTCTAATCCCACCACTGCCGTTCTTTCTGGACTTTACTTTAAGATTATTGGAACACATGCATACACATACTCACTGTTGTGTTTGTGCATCTTCACTTAAGTTAATGTGTGTATCCAGTAAGTTCTCATTGTAATACCTTCACGGCGGAGTGGCTCAACACTTACTTCAGTCCATACTCACATTGCCATGTTTTCAAATGCCTAAGCATTCATTCCCACAAGTGTATTTGTGAAATGTCTTGTGAACGCTTTTAAGATTCTTGTTTGGATTTGGGGAAATCACTAGAAACAAGGTTGCTGCAACATCCAAAATATGCATACTTTTGCAACCAGTTAGCTGCTGAAATATTGATTCCCTCTGATTCCCAAAGATTTCCACAACAACTAAAAGATATTTACAAGTCCCACTCTTTGAAAGAGAGAGCAGAGTGGCGCAGCGGAAGCGTGCTGGGCCCATAACCCAGATGTCGATGGATCGAAACCATCCTCTGCTAATTGTAAAGACTTTAGATAAGGCAAACTTCTCTATATTTTCAATCCATTCTTATATTGCAATGTTTTCAGTTGACTAAGCAGCCATTCCCCCAAGTGTCTGAAGGTAATGTTTTCACTCTTTAGTGCGGCAATGGACATCAAATATTCGTCCCAAGAAGCTGATGCAACTGCTTTATTTACAGGTAGTGTGGCCGAGTGGTCAAAGGCGCTGGATTAAGGCTCCAGTCTCTCAGGAGGCGTGGGTTCAAATCCCACCACTGCCATTGTCAATGAAAGGTCTCTGGTAAAATGAGAGATTTGATGGTCTCACCTCATTCTGACTTGCGTTCATAGCTAATCTTGTGTGAATCAACAATGATCAGTAACTTGTGTCACTCCATGCTGGCTTGACCCTTTCTGTTATACTCAAAATGCTATGTTTTTAGATAACTAATCTAAGATTACTAATCTAAGTGTTATACTTGAAACAGGCATCCGCAGGGCAATGGAAACCCTTGCTTAAGGTTACTGTCTTATTTGTCTCAGTTTGAAAACACTTGTCCAAGCGAGGGCAACTGTTAAATGTTGCTCCTGTGACTGATTGTTCTAAACTATTTAGTTAGCTTCTCCGATTGCTGTTTGGGTTACAATGAACATTGAAGGCTGACGACTTTGCTTAGAGTGTGTTCAGAACAACTGGGCGGAGCAGGAACACTTCTCTGAAGCCAAGGTAGTGTGGCCGAGTGGTCGAAGGCGCTGGATTTAGGCTCCAGTCTCTATGGAGGTGTGGGTTCAAACCCCACCACTGCCATTCTTTCTGGACTTTACTTTAAGATTATTGGAACACATGCATACACATGCTCACTGTTGTGTTTGTGCATCTTCACTTAAGTTAATGTGTGTACCCAGTAAGTTCTCATTGTAATTCCTTCACGGCGGAGTGGCTCAACACTTACTTCAATCCATACTCACATTGCCATGTTTTCAAATGCCTAAGCATTCATTCCCACAAGTGTATTCGTGAAATGTCTTGTAGACACGTTCAAGGTTCTTGTTTGGAATTGGGGAAATCAATAGAAACAAGGTCGCTCCAGTCTCTAAGGAGGCGTGGGTTCAAATCCCACCACTGCCATTCTTTCTGGACTTTACTTTAAGATTATTGGAACACATGCATACACATACTCACTGTTGTGTTTGTGCATCTTCACTTAAGTTAATGTGTGTACCCAGTAAGTTCTCATTGTAATACCTTCACGGCGGAGTGGCTCAACACTTACTTCAACCCATACTCACATTGCCATGTTTTCAAATGCCTAAACATTCATTCCCACAAGTGTATTCGTGAAATGTCTTGTGAACGCTTTTAAGATTCTTGTTTGGATTTGGGGAAATCACTAGAAACAAGGTCGCTGCAACATCCAAAATATGCATACTTTTGCAACCAGTTTGCTGCTGAAATATTGATTCCCTCTGATTCCCAAAGATTTCCACAACAACTAAAAGATATTTACAAGTCCCACTCTTTGAAAGAGAGAGCAGAGTGGCGCAGCGGAAGCGTGCTGGGCCCATAACCCAGATGTCGATGGATTGAAACCATCCTCTGCTAATTGTAAAGACTTTAGATAAGTCAAACTTCTCTATATTTTCAATCCATTCTTATATTGCAATGTTTTCAGTTGACTAAGCAGCCATTCCCCCAAGTGTCTGAAGGTAATGTTTTCACTCTTTAGTGCGGCAATGGACATCAAATATTCGTCCCAAGAAGCTGATGCAACTGTTTTATTTACGGGTAGTGTGGCCGAGTGGTCAAAGGCGCTGGATTAAGGCTCCAGTCTCTCAGGAGGCGTGGGTTCAAATCCCACCACTGCCATTGTCAATGAAAGGTCTCTGGTAAAATGAGAGATTTGATGATCTCACCTCATTCTGACTTGCGTTCATAGCCAATCTTGTGTGAATAAACAATGATCAGTAGCTTGTGTCACTCCATGCTGGCTTGACCCTTTCTGTTATACTCAAAATGCTATGTTTTTAGATAACTAATCTAAGATTACTAATCTAAGTGTTATACTTGAAACAGGCATCCGCAGGTCAATGGAAACCCTTGCTTAAGGTTACTGTCTTATTTGTCTCAGTTTGAAAACACTTGTCCAAGCGAGGGCAACTGTTAAATGTTGCTCCTGTGACTGATTGTTCTAAACTATTTAGTTAGCTTCTCCGATTGCTGTTTGGGTTACAATGAACATTGAAGGCTGACGACTTTGCTTAGAGTGTGTTCAGAACAACTGGGCGGAGCAGGAACACTTCTCTGAAGCCAAGGTAGTGTGGCCGAGTGGTCGAAGGCGCTGGATTTAGGCTCCAGTCTCTATGGAGGCGTGGGTTCAAATCCCACCACTGCCATTCTTTCTGGACTTTACTTTAAGATTATTGGAACACATGCATACACATGCTCACTGTTGTGTTTGTGCATCTTCACTTAGGTTAATGTGTGTACCCAGTAAGTTCTCATTGTAATTCCTTCACGGCGGAGTGGCTCAACACTTACTTCAATCCATACTCACATTGCCATGTTTTCAAATGCCTAAGCATTCATTCCCACAAGTGTATTCGTGAAATGTCTTGTAGACACTTTCAAGATTCTTGTTTGGAATTGGGGAAATCAATAGAAACAAGGTCGCTCCAGTCTCTAAGGAGGCGTGGGTTCAAATCCCACCACTGCCGTTCTTTCTGGACTTTACTTTAAGATTATTGGAACACATGCATACACATACTCACTGTTGTGTTTGTGCATCTTCACTTAAGTTAATGTGTGTACCCAGTAAGTTCTCATTGTAATACCTTCACGGCGGAGTGGCTCAACACTTACTTCAGTCCATACTCACATTGCCATGTTTTCAAATGCCTAAGCATTCATTCCCACAAGTGTATTTGTGAAATGTCTTGTGAACGCTTTTAAGATTCTTGTTTGGATTTGGGGAAATCACTAGAAACAAGGTTGCTGCAACATCCAAAATATGCATACTTTTGCAACCAGTTAGCTGCTGAAATATTGATTCCCTCTGATTCCCAAAGATTTCCACAACAACTAAAAGATATTTACAAGTCCCACTCTTTGAAAGAGAGAGCAGAGTGGCGCAGCGGAAGCGTGCTGGGCCCATAACCCAGATGTCGATGGATCGAAACCATCCTCTGCTAATTGTAAAGACTTTAGATAAGGCAAACTTCTCTATATTTTCAATCCATTCTTATATTGCAATGTTTTCAGTTGACTAAGCAGCCATTCCCCCAAGTGTCTGAAGGTAATGTTTTCACTCTTTAGTGCGGCAATGGACATCAAATATTCGTCCCAAGAAGCTGATGCAACTGTTTTATTTACGGGTAGTGTGGCCGAGTGGTCAAAGGCGCTGGATTAAGGCTCCAGTCTCTCAGGAGGCGTGGGTTCAAATCCCACCACTGCCATTGTCAGTGAAAGGTCTCTGGTAAAATGAGAGATTTGATGGTCTCACCTCATTCTGACTTGCGTTCATAGCTAATCTTGTGTGAATCAACAATGATCAGTAACTTGTGTCACTCCATGCTGGCTTGACCCTTTCTGTTATAATCAAAATGCTATGTTTTTAGATAACTAATCTAAGATTACTAATCTAAGTGTTATACTTGAAACAGGCATCCGCAAGTCAATGGAAACCCTTGCTTAAGGTTACTGTCTTATTTGTCTCAGTTTGAAAACACTTGTCCAAGCGAGGGCAACTGTTAAATGTTGCTCCTGTGACTGATTGTTCTAAACTATTTAGTTAGCTTCTCCGATTGCTGTTTGGGTTACAATGAACATTGAAGGCTGACGAATTTGCTTAGAGTGTGTTCAGAACAACTGGGCGGAGCAGGAACACTTCTCTGAAGCCAAGGTAGTGCGGCCGACTGGTCGAAGGCGCTGGATTTAGGCTCCAGTCTCTATGGAGGCGTGTGTTCAAATCCCACCACTGCCATTCTTTCTGGACTTTACTTTAAGATTATTGGAACACATGCATACACATGCTCACTGTTGTGTTTGTGCATCTTCACTTAAGTTAATGTGTGTACCCAGTAAGTTCTCATTGTAATTCCTTCACGGCGGAGTGGCTCAACACTTACTTCAATCCATACTCACATTGCCATGTTTTCAAATGCCTAAGCATTCATTCCCACAAGTGTATTCGTGAAATGTCTTGTAGACACTTTCAAGGTTCTTGTTTGGAATTGGGGAAATCAATAGAAACAAGGTCGCTCCAGTCTCTAAGGAGGCGTGGGTTCAAATCCCACCACTGCCATTCTTTCTGGACTTTACTTTAAGATTATTGGAACACATGCATACACATACTCACTGTTGTGTTTGTGCATCTTCACTTAAGTTAATGTGTGTACCCAGTAAGTTCTCATTGTAATACCTTCACGGTGGAGTGGCTCAACACTTACTTCAACCCATACTCACATTGCCATGTTTTCAAATGCCTAAACATTCATTCCCACAAGTGTATTTGTGAAATGTCTTGTGAACGCTTTTAAGATTCTTGTTTGGATTTGGGGAAATCACTAGAAACAAGGTCGCTGCAACATCCAAAATATGCATACTTTTGCAACCAGTTAGCTGCTGAAATATTGATTCCCTCTGATTCCCAAAGATTTCCACAACAACTAAAAGATATTTACAAGTCCCACTCTTTGAAAGAGAGAGCAGAGTGGCGCAGCGGAAGCGTGCTGGGCCCATAACCCAGATGTCGATGGATCGAAACCATCCTCTGCTAATTGTAAAGACTTTAGATAAGTCAAACTTCTCTATATTTTCAATCCATTCTTATATTGCAATGTTTTCAGTTGACTAAGCAGCCATTCCCCCAAGTGTCTGAAGGTAATGTTTTCACTCTTTAGTGCGGCAATGGACATCAAATATTCGTCCCAAGAAGCTGATGCAACTGTTTTATTTACGGGTAGTGTGGCCGAGTGGTCAAAGGCGCTGGATTAAGGCTCCAGTCTCTCAGGAGGCGTGGGTTCAAATCCCACCACTGCCATTGTCAATGAAAGGTCTCTGGTAAAATGAGAGATTTGATGATCTCACCTCATTCTGACTTGCATTCATAGCCAATCTTGTGTGAATAAACAATGATCAGTAGCTTGTGTCACTCCATGCTGGCTTGACCCTTTCTGTTATACTCAAAATGCTATGTTTTTAGATAACTAATCTAAGATTACTAATCTAAGTGTTATACTTGAAACAGGCATCCGCAGGTCAATGGAAACCCTTGCTTAAGGTTACTGTCTTATTTGTCTCAGTTTGAAAACACTTGTCCAAGCGAGGGCAACTGTTAAATGTTGCTCCTGTGACTGATTGTTCTAAACTATTTAGTTAGCTTCTCCGATTGCTGTTTGGGTTACAATGAACATTGAAGGCTGACGACTTTGCTTAGAGTGTGTTCAGAACAACTGGGCGGAGCAGGAACACTTCTCTGAAGCCAAGGTAGTGTGGCCGAGTGGTCGAAGGCGCTGGATTTAGGCTCCAGTCTCTATGGAGGCGTGGGTTCAAATCCCACCACTGCCATTCTTTCTGGACTTTACTTTAAGATTATTGGAACACATGCATACACATGCTCACTGTTGTGTTTGTGCATCTTCACTTAGGTTAATGTTTGTACCCAGTAAGTTCTCATTGTAATTCCTTCACGGCGGAGTGGCTCAACACTTACTTCAATCCATACTCACATTGCCATGTTTTCAAATGCCTAAGCATTCATTCCCACAAGTGTATTCGTGAAATGTCTTGTAGACACTTTCAAGATTCTTGTTTGGAATTGGGGAAATCAATAGAAACAAGGTCGCTCCAGTCTCTAAGGAGGCGTGGGTTCAAATCCCACCACTGCCGTTCTTTCTGGACTTTACTTTAAGATTATTGGAACACATGCATACACATACTCACTGTTGTGTTTGTGCATCTTCACTTAAGTTAATGTGTGTACCCAGTAAGTTCTCATTGTAATACCTTCACGGCGGAGTGGCTCAACACTTACTTCAGTCCATACTCACATTGCCATGTTTTCAAATGCCTAAGCATTCATTCCCACAAGTGTATTTGTGAAATGTCTTGTGAACGCTTTTAAGATTCTTGTTTGGATTTGGGGAAATCACTAGAAACAAGGTTGCTGCAACATCCAAAATATGCATACTTTTGCAACCAGTTAGCTGCTGAAATATTGATTCCCTCTGATTCCCAAAGATTTCCACAACAACTAAAAGATATTTACAAGTCCCACTCTTTGAAAGAGAGAGCAGAGTGGCGCAGCGGAAGCGTGCTGGGCCCATAACCCAGATGTCGATGGATCGAAACCATCCTCTGCTAATTGTAAAGACTTTAGATAAGGCAAACTTCTCTATATTTTCAATCCATTCTTATATTGCAATGTTTTCAGTTGACTAAGCAGCCATTCCCCCAAGTGTCTGAAGGTAATGTTTTCACTCTTTAGTGCGGCAATGGACATCAAATATTCGTCCCAAGAAGCTGATGCAACTGTTTTATTTACGGGTAGTGTGGCCGAGTGGTCAAAGGCGCTGGATTAAGGCTCCAGTCTCTCAGGAGGCGTGGGTTCAAATCCCACCACTGCCATTGTCAGTGAAAGGTCTCTGGTAAAATGAGAGATTTGATGGTCTCACCTCATTCTGACTTGCGTTCATAGCTAATCTTGTGTGAATCAACAATGATCAGTAACTTGTGTCACTCCATGCTGGCTTGACCCTTTCTGTTATAATCAAAATGCTATGTTTTTAGATAACTAATCTAAGATTACTAATCTAAGTGTTATACTTGAAACAGGCATCCGCAAGTCAATGGAAACCCTTGCTTAAGGTTACTGTCTTATTTGTCTCAGTTTGAAAACACTTGTCCAAGCGAGGGCAACTGTTAAATGTTGCTCCTGTGACTGATTGTTCTAAACTATTTAGTTAGCTTCTCCGATTGCTGTTTGGGTTACAATGAACATTGAAGGCTGACGAATTTGCTTAGAGTGTGTTCAGAACAACTGGGCGGAGCAGGAACACTTCTCTGAAGCCAAGGTAGTGCGGCCGACTGGTCGAAGGCGCTGGATTTAGGCTCCAGTCTCTATGGAGGCGTGTGTTCAAATCCCACCACTGCCATTCTTTCTGGACTTTACTTTAAGATTATTGGAACACATGCATACACATGCTCACTGTTGTGTTTGTGCATCTTCACTTAAGTTAATGTGTGTACCCAGTAAGTTCTCATTGTAATTCCTTCACGGCGGAGTGGCTCAACACTTACTTCAATCCATACTCACATTGCCATGTTTTCAAATGCCTAAGCATTCATTCCCACAAGTGTATTCGTGAAATGTCTTGTAGACACTTTCAAGGTTCTTGTTTGGAATTGGGGAAATCAATAGAAACAAGGTCGCTCCAGTCTCTAAGGAGGCGTGGGTTCAAATCCCGCCATTCTTTCTGGACTTTACTTTAAGATTATTGGAACACATGCATACACATACTCACTGTTGTGTTTGTGCATCTTCACTTAAGTTAATGTGTGTACCCAGTAAGTTCTCATTGTAATACCTTCACGGTGGAGTGGCTCAACACTTACTTCAACCCATACTCACATTGCCATGTTTTCAAATGCCTAAACATTCATTCCCACAAGTGTATTTGTGAAATGTCTTGTGAACGCTTTTAAGATTCTTGTTTGGATTTGGGGAAATCACTAGAAACAAGGTCGCTGCAACATCCAAAATATGCATACTTTTGCAACCAGTTAGCTGCTGAAATATTGATTCCCTCTGATTCCCAAAGATTTCCACAACAACTAAAAGATATTTACAAGTCCCACTCTTAGAAAGAGAGAGCAGAGTGGCGCAGCGGAAGCGTGCTGGGCCCATAACCCAGATGTCGATGGATCGAAACCATCCTCTGCTAATTGTAAAGACTTTAGATAAGTCAAACTTCTCTATATTTTCAATCCATTCTTATATTGCAATGTTTTCAGTTGACTAAGCAGCCATTCCCCCAAGTGTCTGAAGGTAATGTTTTCACTCTTTAGTGCGGCAATGGACATCAAATATTCGTCCCAAGAAGCTGATGCAACTGTTTTATTTACGGGTAGTGTGGCCGAGTGGTCAAAGGCGCTGGATTAAGGCTCCAGTCTCTCAGGAGGCGTGGGTTCAAATCCCACCACTGCCATTGTCAATGAAAGGTCTCTGGTAAAATGAGAGATTTGATGATCTCACCTCATTCTGACTTGCATTCATAGCCAATCTTGTGTGAATAAACAATGATCAGTAGCTTGTGTCACTCCATGCTGGCTTGACCCTTTCTGTTGTACTCAAAATGCTATGTTTTTAGATAACTAATCTAAGATTACTAATCTAAGTGTTATACTTGAAACAGGCATCCGCAAGTCAATGGAAACCCTTGCTTAAGGTTACTGTCTTATTTGTCTCAGTTTGAAAACACTTGTCCAAGCGAGGGCAACTGTTAAATGTTGCTCCTGTGACTGATTGTTCTAAACTATTTAGTTAGCTTCTCCGATTGCTGTTTGGGTTACAATGAACATTGAAGGCTGACGACTTTGCTTAGAGTGTGTTCAGAACAACTGGGCGGAGCAGGAACACTTCTCTGAAGCCAAGGTAGTGTGGCCGAGTGGTCGAAGGCGCTGGATTTAGGCTCCAGTCTCTATGGAGGCGTGGGTTCAAATCCCACCACTGCCATTCTTTCTGGACTTTACTTTAAGATTATTGGAACACATGCATACACATGCTCACTGTTGTGTTTGTGCATCTTCACTTAGGTTAATGTTTGTACCCAGTAAGTTCTCATTGTAATTCCTTCACGGCGGAGTGGCTCAACACTTACTTCAATCCATACTCACATTGCCATGTTTTCAAATGCCTAAGCATTCATTCCCACAAGTGTATTCGTGAAATGTCTTGTAGACACTTTCAAGATTCTTGTTTGGAATTGGGGAAATCAATAGAAACAAGGTCGCTCCAGTCTCTAAGGAGGCGTGGGTTCAAATCCCACCACTGCCGTTCTTTCTGGACTTTACTTTAAGATTATTGGAACACATGCATACACATACTCACTGTTGTGTTTGTGCATCTTCACTTAAGTTAATGTGTGTACCCAGTAAGTTCTCATTGTAATACCTTCACGGCGGAGTGGCTCAACACTTACTTCAGTCCATACTCACATTGCCATGTTTTCAAATGCCTAAGCATTCATTCCCACAAGTGTATTTGTGAAATGTCTTGTGAACGCTTTTAAGATTCTTGTTTGGATTTGGGGAAATCACTAGAAACAAGGTTGCTGCAACATCCAAAATATGCATACTTTTGCAACCAGTTAGCTGCTGAAATATTGATTCCCTCTGATTCCCAAAGATTTCCACAACAACTAAAAGATATTTACAAGTCCCACTCTTTGAAAGAGAGAGCAGAGTGGCGCAGCGGAAGCGTGCTGGGCCCATAACCCAGATGTCGATGGATCGAAACCATCCTCTGCTAATTGTAAAGACTTTAGATAAGGCAAACTTCTCTATATTTTCAATCCATTCTTATATTGCAATGTTTTCAGTTGACTAAGCAGCCATTCCCCCAAGTGTCTGAAGGTAATGTTTTCACTCTTTAGTGCGGCAATGGACATCAAATATTCGTCCCAAGAAGCTGATGCAACTGTTTTATTTACGGGTAGTGTGGCCGAGTGGTCAAAGGCGCTGGATTAAGGCTCCAGTCTCTCAGGAGGCGTGGGTTCAAATCCCACCACTGCCATTGTCAGTGAAAGGTCTCTGGTAAAATGAGAGATTTGATGGTCTCACCTCATTCTGACTTGCGTTCATAGCTAATCTTGTGTGAATCAACAATGATCAGTAACTTGTGTCACTCCATGCTGGCTTGACCCTTTCTGTTATAATCAAAATGCTATGTTTTTAGATAACTAATCTAAGATTACTAATCTAAGTGTTATACTTGAAACAGGCATCCGCAAGTCAATGGAAACCCTTGCTTAAGGTTACTGTCTTATTTGTCTCAGTTTGAAAACACTTGTCCAAGCGAGGGCAACTGTTAAATGTTGCTCCTGTGACTGATTGTTCTAAACTATTTAGTTAGCTTCTCCGATTGCTGTTTGGGTTACAATGAACATTGAAGGCTGACGAATTTGCTTAGAGTGTGTTCAGAACAACTGGGCGGAGCAGGAACACTTCTCTGAAGCCAAGGTAGTGCGGCCGACTGGTCGAAGGCGCTGGATTTAGGCTCCAGTCTCTATGGAGGCGTGTGTTCAAATCCCACCACTGCCATTCTTTCTGGACTTTACTTTAAGATTATTGGAACACATGCATACACATGCTCACTGTTGTGTTTGTGCATCTTCACTTAAGTTAATGTGTGTACCCAGTAAGTTCTCATTGTAATTCCTTCACGGCGGAGTGGCTCAACACTTACTTCAATCCATACTCACATTGCCATGTTTTCAAATGCCTAAGCATTCATTCCCACAAGTGTATTCGTGAAATGTCTTGTAGACACTTTCAAGGTTCTTGTTTGGAATTGGGGAAATCAATAGAAACAAGGTCGCTCCAGTCTCTAAGGAGGCGTGGGTTCAAATCCCACCACTGCCATTCTTTCTGGACTTTACTTTAAGATTATTGGAACACATGCATACACATACTCACTGTTGTGTTTGTGCATCTTCACTTAAGTTAATGTGTGTACCCAGTAAGTTCTCATTGTAATACCTTCACGGTGGAGTGGCTCAACACTTACTTCAACCCATACTCACATTGCCATGTTTTCAAATGCCTAAACATTCATTCCCACAAGTGTATTTGTGAAATGTCTTGTGAACGCTTTTAAGATTCTTGTTTGGATTTGGGGAAATCACTAGAAACAAGGTCGCTGCAACATCCAAAATATGCATACTTTTGCAACCAGTTAGCTGCTGAAATATTGATTCCCTCTGATTCCCAAAGATTTCCACAACAACTAAAAGATATTTACAAGTCCCACTCTTTGAAAGAGAGAGCAGAGTGGCGCAGCGGAAGCGTGCTGGGCCCATAACCCAGATGTCGATGGATCGAAACCATCCTCTGCTAATTGTAAAGACTTTAGATAAGTCAAACTTCTCTATATTTTCAATCCATTCTTATATTGCAATGTTTTCAGTTGACTAAGCAGCCATTCCCCCAAGTGTCTGAAGGTAATGTTTTCACTCTTTAGTGCGGCAATGGACATCAAATATTCGTCCCAAGAAGCTGATGCAACTGTTTTATTTACGGGTAGTGTGGCCGAGTGGTCAAAGGCGCTGGATTAAGGCTCCAGTCTCTCAGGAGGCGTGGGTTCAAATCCCACCACTGCCATTGTCAATGAAAGGTCTCTGGTAAAATGAGAGATTTGATGATCTCACCTCATTCTGACTTGCATTCATAGCCAATCTTGTGTGAATAAACAATGATCAGTAGCTTGTGTCACTCCATGCTGGCTTGACCCTTTCTGTTATACTCAAAATGCTATGTTTTTAGATAACTAATCTAAGATTACTAATCTAAGTGTTATACTTGAAACAGGCATCCGCAGGTCAATGGAAACCCTTGCTTAAGGTTACTGTCTTATTTGTCTCAGTTTGAAAACACTTGTCCAAGCGAGGGCAACTGTTAAATGTTGCTCCTGTGACTGATTGTTCTAAACTATTTAGTTAGCTTCTCCGATTGCTGTTTGGGTTACAATGAACATTGAAGGCTGACGACTTTGCTTAGAGTGTGTTCAGAACAACTGGGCGGAGCAGGAACACTTCTCTGAAGCCAAGGTAGTGTGGCCGAGTGGTCGAAGGCGCTGGATTTAGGCTCCAGTCTCTATGGAGGCGTGGGTTCAAATCCCACCACTGCCATTCTTTCTGGACTTTACTTTAAGATTATTGGAACACATGCATACACATGCTCACTGTTGTGTTTGTGCATCTTCACTTAGGTTAATGTTTGTACCCAGTAAGTTCTCATTGTAATTCCTTCACGGCGGAGTGGCTCAACACTTACTTCAATCCATACTCACATTGCCATGTTTTCAAATGCCTAAGCATTCATTCCCACAAGTGTATTCGTGAAATGTCTTGTAGACACTTTCAAGATTCTTGTTTGGAATTGGGGAAATCAATAGAAACAAGGTCGCTCCAGTCTCTAAGGAGGCGTGGGTTCAAATCCCACCACTGCCGTTCTTTCTGGACTTTACTTTAAGATTATTGGAACACATGCATACACATACTCACTGTTGTGTTTGTGCATCTTCACTTAAGTTAATGTGTGTACCCAGTAAGTTCTCATTGTAATACCTTCACGGCGGAGTGGCTCAACACTTACTTCAGTCCATACTCACATTGCCATGTTTTCAAATGCCTAAGCATTCATTCCCACAAGTGTATTTGTGAAATGTCTTGTGAACGCTTTTAAGATTCTTGTTTGGATTTGGGGAAATCACTAGAAACAAGGTTGCTGCAACATCCAAAATATGCATACTTTTGCAACCAGTTAGCTGCTGAAATATTGATTCCCTCTGATTCCCAAAGATTTCCACAACAACTAAAAGATATTTACAAGTCCCACTCTTTGAAAGAGAGAGCAGAGTGGCGCAGCGGAAGCGTGCTGGGCCCATAACCCAGATGTCGATGGATCGAAACCATCCTCTGCTAATTGTAAAGACTTTAGATAAGGCAAACTTCTCTATATTTTCAATCCATTCTTATATTGCAATGTTTTCAGTTGACTAAGCAGCCATTCCCCCAAGTGTCTGAAGGTAATGTTTTCACTCTTTAGTGCGGCAATGGACATCAAATATTCGTCCCAAGAAGCTGATGCAACTGTTTTATTTACGGGTAGTGTGGCCGAGTGGTCAAAGGCGCTGGATTAAGGCTCCAGTCTCTCAGGAGGCGTGGGTTCAAATCCCACCACTGCCATTGTCAGTGAAAGGTCTCTGGTAAAATGAGAGATTTGATGGTCTCACCTCATTCTGACTTGCGTTCATAGCTAATCTTGTGTGAATCAACAATGATCAGTAACTTGTGTCACTCCATGCTGGCTTGACCCTTTCTGTTATAATCAAAATGCTATGTTTTTAGATAACTAATCTAAGATTACTAATCTAAGTGTTATACTTGAAACAGGCATCCGCAAGTCAATGGAAACCCTTGCTTAAGGTTACTGTCTTATTTGTCTCAGTTTGAAAACACTTGTCCAAGCGAGGGCAACTGTTAAATGTTGCTCCTGTGACTGATTGTTCTAAACTATTTAGTTAGCTTCTCCGATTGCTGTTTGGGTTACAATGAACATTGAAGGCTGACGAATTTGCTTAGAGTGTGTTCAGAACAACTGGGCGGAGCAGGAACACTTCTCTGAAGCCAAGGTAGTGCGGCCGACTGGTCGAAGGCGCTGGATTTAGGCTCCAGTCTCTATGGAGGCGTGTGTTCAAATCCCACCACTGCCATTCTTTCTGGACTTTACTTTAAGATTATTGGAACACATGCATACACATGCTCACTGTTGTGTTTGTGCATCTTCACTTAAGTTAATGTGTGTACCCAGTAAGTTCTCATTGTAATTCCTTCACGGCGGAGTGGCTCAACACTTACTTCAATCCATACTCACATTGCCATGTTTTCAAATGCCTAAGCATTCATTCCCACAAGTGTATTCGTGAAATGTCTTGTAGACACTTTCAAGGTTCTTGTTTGGAATTGGGGAAATCAATAGAAACAAGGTCGCTCCAGTCTCTAAGGAGGCGTGGGTTCAAATCCCGCCATTCTTTCTGGACTTTACTTTAAGATTATTGGAACACATGCATACACATACTCACTGTTGTGTTTGTGCATCTTCACTTAAGTTAATGTGTGTACCCAGTAAGTTCTCATTGTAATACCTTCACGGTGGAGTGGCTCAACACTTACTTCAACCCATACTCACATTGCCATGTTTTCAAATGCCTAAACATTCATTCCCACAAGTGTATTTGTGAAATGTCTTGTGAACGCTTTTAAGATTCTTGTTTGGATTTGGGGAAATCACTAGAAACAAGGTCGCTGCAACATCCAAAATATGCATACTTTTGCAACCAGTTAGCTGCTGAAATATTGATTCCCTCTGATTCCCAAAGATTTCCACAACAACTAAAAGATATTTACAAGTCCCACTCTTAGAAAGAGAGAGCAGAGTGGCGCAGCGGAAGCGTGCTGGGCCCATAACCCAGATGTCGATGGATCGAAACCATCCTCTGCTAATTGTAAAGACTTTAGATAAGTCAAACTTCTCTATATTTTCAATCCATTCTTATATTGCAATGTTTTCAGTTGACTAAGCAGCCATTCCCCCAAGTGTCTGAAGGTAATGTTTTCACTCTTTAGTGCGGCAATGGACATCAAATATTCGTCCCAAGAAGCTGATGCAACTGTTTTATTTACGGGTAGTGTGGCCGAGTGGTCAAAGGCGCTGGATTAAGGCTCCAGTCTCTCAGGAGGCGTGGGTTCAAATCCCACCACTGCCATTGTCAATGAAAGGTCTCTGGTAAAATGAGAGATTTGATGATCTCACCTCATTCTGACTTGCATTCATAGCCAATCTTGTGTGAATAAACAATGATCAGTAGCTTGTGTCACTCCATGCTGGCTTGACCCTTTCTGTTGTACTCAAAATGCTATGTTTTTAGATAACTAATCTAAGATTACTAATCTAAGTGTTATACTTGAAACAGGCATCCGCAAGTCAATGGAAACCCTTGCTTAAGGTTACTGTCTTATTTGTCTCAGTTTGAAAACACTTGTCCAAGCGAGGGCAACTGTTAAATGTTGCTCCTGTGACTGATTGTTCTAAACTATTTAGTTAGCTTCTCCGATTGCTGTTTGGGTTACAATGAACATTGAAGGCTGACGACTTTGCTTAGAGTGTGTTCAGAACAACTGGGCGGAGCAGGAACACTTCTCTGAAGCCAAGGTAGTGTGGCCGAGTGGTCGAAGGCGCTGGATTTAGGCTCCAGTCTCTATGGAGGCGTGGGTTCAAATCCCACCACTGCCATTCTTTCTGGACTTTACTTTAAGATTATTGGAACACATGCATACACATGCTCACTGTTGTGTTTGTGCATCTTCACTTAGGTTAATGTTTGTACCCAGTAAGTTCTCATTGTAATTCCTTCACGGCGGAGTGGCTCAACACTTACTTCAATCCATACTCACATTGCCATGTTTTCAAATGCCTAAGCATTCATTCCCACAAGTGTATTCGTGAAATGTCTTGTAGACACTTTCAAGATTCTTGTTTGGAATTGGGGAAATCAATAGAAACAAGGTCGCTCCAGTCTCTAAGGAGGCGTGGGTTCAAATCCCACCACTGCCGTTCTTTCTGGACTTTACTTTAAGATTATTGGAACACATGCATACACATACTCACTGTTGTGTTTGTGCATCTTCACTTAAGTTAATGTGTGTACCCAGTAAGTTCTCATTGTAATACCTTCACGGCGGAGTGGCTCAACACTTACTTCAGTCCATACTCACATTGCCATGTTTTCAAATGCCTAAGCATTCATTCCCACAAGTGTATTTGTGAAATGTCTTGTGAACGCTTTTAAGATTCTTGTTTGGATTTGGGGAAATCACTAGAAACAAGGTTGCTGCAACATCCAAAATATGCATACTTTTGCAACCAGTTAGCTGCTGAAATATTGATTCCCTCTGATTCCCAAAGATTTCCACAACAACTAAAAGATATTTACAAGTCCCACTCTTTGAAAGAGAGAGCAGAGTGGCGCAGCGGAAGCGTGCTGGGCCCATAACCCAGATGTCGATGGATCGAAACCATCCTCTGCTAATTGTAAAGACTTTAGATAAGGCAAACTTCTCTATATTTTCAATCCATTCTTATATTGCAATGTTTTCAGTTGACTAAGCAGCCATTCCCCCAAGTGTCTGAAGGTAATGTTTTCACTCTTTAGTGCGGCAATGGACATCAAATATTCGTCCCAAGAAGCTGATGCAACTGTTTTATTTACGGGTAGTGTGGCCGAGTGGTCAAAGGCGCTGGATTAAGGCTCCAGTCTCTCAGGAGGCGTGGGTTCAAATCCAACCACTGCCATTGTCAGTGAAAGGTCTCTGGTAAAATGAGAGATTTGATGGTCTCACCTCATTCTGACTTGCGTTCATAGCTAATCTTGTGTGAATCAACAATGATCAGTAACTTGTGTCACTCCATGCTGGCTTGACCCTTTCTGTTATAATCAAAATGCTATGTTTTTAGATAACTAATCTAAGATTACTAATCTAAGTGTTATACTTGAAACAGGCATCCGCAAGTCAATGGAAACCCTTGCTTAAGGTTACTGTCTTATTTGTCTCAGTTTGAAAACACTTGTCCAAGCGAGGGCAACTGTTAAATGTTGCTCCTGTGACTGATTGTTCTAAACTATTTAGTTAGCTTCTCCGATTGCTGTTTGGGTTACAATGAACATTGAAGGCTGACGAATTTGCTTAGAGTGTGTTCAGAACAACTGGGCGGAGCAGGAACACTTCTCTGAAGCCAAGGTAGTGCGGCCGACTGGTCGAAGGCGCTGGATTTAGGCTCCAGTCTCTATGGAGGCGTGTGTTCAAATCCCACCACTGCCATTCTTTCTGGACTTTACTTTAAGATTATTGGAACACATGCATACACATGCTCACTGTTGTGTTTGTGCATCTTCACTTAAGTTAATGTGTGTACCCAGTAAGTTCTCATTGTAATTCCTTCACGGCGGAGTGGCTCAACACTTACTTCAATCCATACTCACATTGCCATGTTTTCAAATGCCTAAGCATTCATTCCCACAAGTGTATTCGTGAAATGTCTTGTAGACACTTTCAAGGTTCTTGTTTGGAATTGGGGAAATCAATAGAAACAAGGTCGCTCCAGTCTCTAAGGAGGCGTGGGTTCAAATCCCACCACTGCCATTCTTTCTGGACTTTACTTTAAGATTATTGGAACACATGCATACACATACTCACTGTTGTGTTTGTGCATCTTCACTTAAGTTAATGTGTGTACCCAGTAAGTTCTCATTGTAATTCCTTCACGGCGGAGTGGCTCAACACTTACTTCAATCCATACTCACATTGCCATGTTTTCAAATGCCTAAGCATTCATTCCCACAAGTGTATTCGTGAAATGTCTTGTAGACACTTTCAAGGTTCTTGTTTGGAATTGGGGAAATCAATAGAAACAAGGTCGCTCCAGTCTCTAAGGAGGCGTGGGTTCAAATCCCGCCATTCTTTCTGGACTTTACTTTAAGATTATTGGAACACATGCATACACATACTCACTGTTGTGTTTGTGCATCTTCACTTAAGTTAATGTGTGTACCCAGTAAGTTCTCATTGTAATACCTTCACGGTGGAGTGGCTCAACACTTACTTCAACCCATACTCACATTGCCATGTTTTCAAATGCCTAAACATTCATTCCCACAAGTGTATTTGTGAAATGTCTTGTGAACGCTTTTAAGATTCTTGTTTGGATTTGGGGAAATCACTAGAAACAAGGTCGCTGCAACATCCAAAATATGCATACTTTTGCAACCAGTTAGCTGCTGAAATATTGATTCCCTCTGATTCCCAAAGATTTCCACAACAACTAAAAGATATTTACAAGTCCCACTCTTAGAAAGAGAGAGCAGAGTGGCGCAGCGGAAGCGTGCTGGGCCCATAACCCAGATGTCGATGGATCGAAACCATCCTCTGCTAATTGTAAAGACTTTAGATAAGTCAAACTTCTCTATATTTTCAATCCATTCTTATATTGCAATGTTTTCAGTTGACTAAGCAGCCATTCCCCCAAGTGTCTGAAGGTAATGTTTTCACTCTTTAGTGCGGCAATGGACATCAAATATTCGTCCCAAGAAGCTGATGCAACTGTTTTATTTACGGGTAGTGTGGCCGAGTGGTCAAAGGCGCTGGATTAAGGCTCCAGTCTCTCAGGAGGCGTGGGTTCAAATCCCACCACTGCCATTGTCAATGAAAGGTCTCTGGTAAAATGAGAGATTTGATGATCTCACCTCATTCTGACTTGCATTCATAGCCAATCTTGTGTGAATAAACAATGATCAGTAGCTTGTGTCACTCCATGCTGGCTTGACCCTTTCTGTTGTACTCAAAATGCTATGTTTTTAGATAACTAATCTAAGATTACTAATCTAAGTGTTATACTTGAAACAGGCATCCGCAAGTCAATGGAAACCCTTGCTTAAGGTTACTGTCTTATTTGTCTCAGTTTGAAAACACTTGTCCAAGCGAGGGCAACTGTTAAATGTTGCTCCTGTGACTGATTGTTCTAAACTATTTAGTTAGCTTCTCCGATTGCTGTTTGGGTTACAATGAACATTGAAGGCTGACGACTTTGCTTAGAGTGTGTTCAGAACAACTGGGCGGAGCAGGAACACTTCTCTGAAGCCAAGGTAGTGTGGCCGAGTGGTCGAAGGCGCTGGATTTAGGCTCCAGTCTCTATGGAGGCGTGGGTTCAAATCCCACCACTGCCATTCTTTCTGGACTTTACTTTAAGATTATTGGAACACATGCATACACATGCTCACTGTTGTGTTTGTGCATCTTCACTTAGGTTAATGTTTGTACCCAGTAAGTTCTCATTGTAATTCCTTCACGGCGGAGTGGCTCAACACTTACTTCAATCCATACTCACATTGCCATGTTTTCAAATGCCTAAGCATTCATTCCCACAAGTGTATTCGTGAAATGTCTTGTAGACACTTTCAAGATTCTTGTTTGGAATTGGGGAAATCAATAGAAACAAGGTCGCTCCAGTCTCTAAGGAGGCGTGGGTTCAAATCCCACCACTGCCGTTCTTTCTGGACTTTACTTTAAGATTATTGGAACACATGCATACACATACTCACTGTTGTGTTTGTGCATCTTCACTTAAGTTAATGTGTGTACCCAGTAAGTTCTCATTGTAATACCTTCACGGCGGAGTGGCTCAACACTTACTTCAGTCCATACTCACATTGCCATGTTTTCAAATGCCTAAGCATTCATTCCCACAAGTGTATTTGTGAAATGTCTTGTGAACGCTTTTAAGATTCTTGTTTGGATTTGGGGAAATCACTAGAAACAAGGTTGCTGCAACATCCAAAATATGCATACTTTTGCAACCAGTTAGCTGCTGAAATATTGATTCCCTCTGATTCCCAAAGATTTCCACAACAACTAAAAGATATTTACAAGTCCCACTCTTTGAAAGAGAGAGCAGAGTGGCGCAGCGGAAGCGTGCTGGGCCCATAACCCAGATGTCGATGGATCGAAACCATCCTCTGCTAATTGTAAAGACTTTAGATAAGGCAAACTTCTCTATATTTTCAATCCATTCTTATATTGCAATGTTTTCAGTTGACTAAGCAGCCATTCCCCCAAGTGTCTGAAGGTAATGTTTTCACTCTTTAGTGCGGCAATGGACATCAAATATTCGTCCCAAGAAGCTGATGCAACTGTTTTATTTACGGGTAGTGTGGCCGAGTGGTCAAAGGCGCTGGATTAAGGCTCCAGTCTCTCAGGAGGCGTGGGTTCAAATCCCACCACTGCCATTGTCAGTGAAAGGTCTCTGGTAAAATGAGAGATTTGATGGTCTCACCTCATTCTGACTTGCGTTCATAGCTAATCTTGTGTGAATCAACAATGATCAGTAACTTGTGTCACTCCATGCTGGCTTGACCCTTTCTGTTATAATCAAAATGCTATGTTTTTAGATAACTAATCTAAGATTACTAATCTAAGTGTTATACTTGAAACAGGCATCCGCAAGTCAATGGAAACCCTTGCTTAAGGTTACTGTCTTATTTGTCTCAGTTTGAAAACACTTGTCCAAGCGAGGGCAACTGTTAAATGTTGCTCCTGTGACTGATTGTTCTAAACTATTTAGTTAGCTTCTCCGATTGCTGTTTGGGTTACAATGAACATTGAAGGCTGACGAATTTGCTTAGAGTGTGTTCAGAACAACTGGGCGGAGCAGGAACACTTCTCTGAAGCCAAGGTAGTGCGGCCGACTGGTCGAAGGCGCTGGATTTAGGCTCCAGTCTCTATGGAGGCGTGTGTTCAAATCCCACCACTGCCATTCTTTCTGGACTTTACTTTAAGATTATTGGAACACATGCATACACATGCTCACTGTTGTGTTTGTGCATCTTCACTTAAGTTAATGTGTGTACCCAGTAAGTTCTCATTGTAATTCCTTCACGGCGGAGTGGCTCAACACTTACTTCAATCCATACTCACATTGCCATGTTTTCAAATGCCTAAGCATTCATTCCCACAAGTGTATTCGTGAAATGTCTTGTAGACACTTTCAAGGTTCTTGTTTGGAATTGGGGAAATCAATAGAAACAAGGTCGCTCCAGTCTCTAAGGAGGCGTGGGTTCAAATCCCACCACTGCCATTCTTTCTGGACTTTACTTTAAGATTATTGGAACACATGCATACACATACTCACTGTTGTGTTTGTGCATCTTCACTTAAGTTAATGTGTGTACCCAGTAAGTTCTCATTGTAATACCTTCACGGTGGAGTGGCTCAACACTTACTTCAACCCATACTCACATTGCCATGTTTTCAAATGCCTAAACATTCATTCCCACAAGTGTATTTGTGAAATGTCTTGTGAACGCTTTTAAGATTCTTGTTTGGATTTGGGGAAATCACTAGAAACAAGGTCGCTGCAACATCCAAAATATGCATACTTTTGCAACCAGTTAGCTGCTGAAATATTGATTCCCTCTGATTCCCAAAGATTTCCACAACAACTAAAAGATATTTACAAGTCCCACTCTTTGAAAGAGAGAGCAGAGTGGCGCAGCGGAAGCGTGCTGGGCCCATAACCCAGATGTCGATGGATCGAAACCATCCTCTGCTAATTGTAAAGACTTTAGATAAGTCAAACTTCTCTATATTTTCAATCCATTCTTATATTGCAATGTTTTCAGTTGACTAAGCAGCCATTCCCCCAAGTGTCTGAAGGTAATGTTTTCACTCTTTAGTGCGGCAATGGACATCAAATATTCGTCCCAAGAAGCTGATGCAACTGTTTTATTTACGGGTAGTGTGGCCGAGTGGTCAAAGGCGCTGGATTAAGGCTCCAGTCTCTCAGGAGGCGTGGGTTCAAATCCCACCACTGCCATTGTCAATGAAAGGTCTCTGGTAAAATGAGAGATTTGATGATCTCACCTCATTCTGACTTGCATTCATAGCCAATCTTGTGTGAATAAACAATGATCAGTAGCTTGTGTCACTCCATGCTGGCTTGACCCTTTCTGTTATACTCAAAATGCTATGTTTTTAGATAACTAATCTAAGATTACTAATCTAAGTGTTATACTTGAAACAGGCATCCGCAGGTCAATGGAAACCCTTGCTTAAGGTTACTGTCTTATTTGTCTCAGTTTGAAAACACTTGTCCAAGCGAGGGCAACTGTTAAATGTTGCTCCTGTGACTGATTGTTCTAAACTATTTAGTTAGCTTCTCCGATTGCTGTTTGGGTTACAATGAACATTGAAGGCTGACGACTTTGCTTAGAGTGTGTTCAGAACAACTGGGCGGAGCAGGAACACTTCTCTGAAGCCAAGGTAGTGTGGCCGAGTGGTCGAAGGCGCTGGATTTAGGCTCCAGTCTCTATGGAGGCGTGGGTTCAAATCCCACCACTGCCATTCTTTCTGGACTTTACTTTAAGATTATTGGAACACATGCATACACATGCTCACTGTTGTGTTTGTGCATCTTCACTTAGGTTAATGTTTGTACCCAGTAAGTTCTCATTGTAATTCCTTCACGGCGGAGTGGCTCAACACTTACTTCAATCCATACTCACATTGCCATGTTTTCAAATGCCTAAGCATTCATTCCCACAAGTGTATTCGTGAAATGTCTTGTAGACACTTTCAAGATTCTTGTTTGGAATTGGGGAAATCAATAGAAACAAGGTCGCTCCAGTCTCTAAGGAGGCGTGGGTTCAAATCCCACCACTGCCGTTCTTTCTGGACTTTACTTTAAGATTATTGGAACACATGCATACACATACTCACTGTTGTGTTTGTGCATCTTCACTTAAGTTAATGTGTGTACCCAGTAAGTTCTCATTGTAATACCTTCACGGCGGAGTGGCTCAACACTTACTTCAGTCCATACTCACATTGCCATGTTTTCAAATGCCTAAGCATTCATTCCCACAAGTGTATTTGTGAAATGTCTTGTGAACGCTTTTAAGATTCTTGTTTGGATTTGGGGAAATCACTAGAAACAAGGTTGCTGCAACATCCAAAATATGCATACTTTTGCAACCAGTTAGCTGCTGAAATATTGATTCCCTCTGATTCCCAAAGATTTCCACAACAACTAAAAGATATTTACAAGTCCCACTCTTTGAAAGAGAGAGCAGAGTGGCGCAGCGGAAGCGTGCTGGGCCCATAACCCAGATGTCGATGGATCGAAACCATCCTCTGCTAATTGTAAAGACTTTAGATAAGGCAAACTTCTCTATATTTTCAATCCATTCTTATATTGCAATGTTTTCAGTTGACTAAGCAGCCATTCCCCCAAGTGTCTGAAGGTAATGTTTTCACTCTTTAGTGCGGCAATGGACATCAAATATTCGTCCCAAGAAGCTGATGCAACTGTTTTATTTACGGGTAGTGTGGCCGAGTGGTCAAAGGCGCTGGATTAAGGCTCCAGTCTCTCAGGAGGCGTGGGTTCAAATCCCACCACTGCCATTGTCAGTGAAAGGTCTCTGGTAAAATGAGAGATTTGATGGTCTCACCTCATTCTGACTTGCGTTCATAGCTAATCTTGTGTGAATCAACAATGATCAGTAACTTGTGTCACTCCATGCTGGCTTGACCCTTTCTGTTATAATCAAAATGCTATGTTTTTAGATAACTAATCTAAGATTACTAATCTAAGTGTTATACTTGAAACAGGCATCCGCAAGTCAATGGAAACCCTTGCTTAAGGTTACTGTCTTATTTGTCTCAGTTTGAAAACACTTGTCCAAGCGAGGGCAACTGTTAAATGTTGCTCCTGTGACTGATTGTTCTAAACTATTTAGTTAGCTTCTCCGATTGCTGTTTGGGTTACAATGAACATTGAAGGCTGACGAATTTGCTTAGAGTGTGTTCAGAACAACTGGGCGGAGCAGGAACACTTCTCTGAAGCCAAGGTAGTGCGGCCGACTGGTCGAAGGCGCTGGATTTAGGCTCCAGTCTCTATGGAGGCGTGTGTTCAAATCCCACCACTGCCATTCTTTCTGGACTTTACTTTAAGATTATTGGAACACATGCATACACATGCTCACTGTTGTGTTTGTGCATCTTCACTTAAGTTAATGTGTGTACCCAGTAAGTTCTCATTGTAATTCCTTCACGGCGGAGTGGCTCAACACTTACTTCAATCCATACTCACATTGCCATGTTTTCAAATGCCTAAGCATTCATTCCCACAAGTGTATTCGTGAAATGTCTTGTAGACACTTTCAAGGTTCTTGTTTGGAATTGGGGAAATCAATAGAAACAAGGTCGCTCCAGTCTCTAAGGAGGCGTGGGTTCAAATCCCGCCATTCTTTCTGGACTTTACTTTAAGATTATTGGAACACATGCATACACATACTCACTGTTGTGTTTGTGCATCTTCACTTAAGTTAATGTGTGTACCCAGTAAGTTCTCATTGTAATACCTTCACGGTGGAGTGGCTCAACACTTACTTCAACCCATACTCACATTGCCATGTTTTCAAATGCCTAAACATTCATTCCCACAAGTGTATTTGTGAAATGTCTTGTGAACGCTTTTAAGATTCTTGTTTGGATTTGGGGAAATCACTAGAAACAAGGTCGCTGCAACATCCAAAATATGCATACTTTTGCAACCAGTTAGCTGCTGAAATATTGATTCCCTCTGATTCCCAAAGATTTCCACAACAACTAAAAGATATTTACAAGTCCCACTCTTAGAAAGAGAGAGCAGAGTGGCGCAGCGGAAGCGTGCTGGGCCCATAACCCAGATGTCGATGGATCGAAACCATCCTCTGCTAATTGTAAAGACTTTAGATAAGTCAAACTTCTCTATATTTTCAATCCATTCTTATATTGCAATGTTTTCAGTTGACTAAGCAGCCATTCCCCCAAGTGTCTGAAGGTAATGTTTTCACTCTTTAGTGCGGCAATGGACATCAAATATTCGTCCCAAGAAGCTGATGCAACTGTTTTATTTACGGGTAGTGTGGCCGAGTGGTCAAAGGCGCTGGATTAAGGCTCCAGTCTCTCAGGAGGCGTGGGTTCAAATCCCACCACTGCCATTGTCAATGAAAGGTCTCTGGTAAAATGAGAGATTTGATGATCTCACCTCATTCTGACTTGCATTCATAGCCAATCTTGTGTGAATAAACAATGATCAGTAGCTTGTGTCACTCCATGCTGGCTTGACCCTTTCTGTTGTACTCAAAATGCTATGTTTTTAGATAACTAATCTAAGATTACTAATCTAAGTGTTATACTTGAAACAGGCATCCGCAAGTCAATGGAAACCCTTGCTTAAGGTTACTGTCTTATTTGTCTCAGTTTGAAAACACTTGTCCAAGCGAGGGCAACTGTTAAATGTTGCTCCTGTGACTGATTGTTCTAAACTATTTAGTTAGCTTCTCCGATTGCTGTTTGGGTTACAATGAACATTGAAGGCTGACGACTTTGCTTAGAGTGTGTTCAGAACAACTGGGCGGAGCAGGAACACTTCTCTGAAGCCAAGGTAGTGTGGCCGAGTGGTCGAAGGCGCTGGATTTAGGCTCCAGTCTCTATGGAGGCGTGGGTTCAAATCCCACCACTGCCATTCTTTCTGGACTTTACTTTAAGATTATTGGAACACATGCATACACATGCTCACTGTTGTGTTTGTGCATCTTCACTTAGGTTAATGTTTGTACCCAGTAAGTTCTCATTGTAATTCCTTCACGGCGGAGTGGCTCAACACTTACTTCAATCCATACTCACATTGCCATGTTTTCAAATGCCTAAGCATTCATTCCCACAAGTGTATTCGTGAAATGTCTTGTAGACACTTTCAAGATTCTTGTTTGGAATTGGGGAAATCAATAGAAACAAGGTCGCTCCAGTCTCTAAGGAGGCGTGGGTTCAAATCCCACCACTGCCGTTCTTTCTGGACTTTACTTTAAGATTATTGGAACACATGCATACACATACTCACTGTTGTGTTTGTGCATCTTCACTTAAGTTAATGTGTGTACCCAGTAAGTTCTCATTGTAATACCTTCACGGCGGAGTGGCTCAACACTTACTTCAGTCCATACTCACATTGCCATGTTTTCAAATGCCTAAGCATTCATTCCCACAAGTGTATTTGTGAAATGTCTTGTGAACGCTTTTAAGATTCTTGTTTGGATTTGGGGAAATCACTAGAAACAAGGTTGCTGCAACATCCAAAATATGCATACTTTTGCAACCAGTTAGCTGCTGAAATATTGATTCCCTCTGATTCCCAAAGATTTCCACAACAACTAAAAGATATTTACAAGTCCCACTCTTTGAAAGAGAGAGCAGAGTGGCGCAGCGGAAGCGTGCTGGGCCCATAACCCAGATGTCGATGGATCGAAACCATCCTCTGCTAATTGTAAAGACTTTAGATAAGGCAAACTTCTCTATATTTTCAATCCATTCTTATATTGCAATGTTTTCAGTTGACTAAGCAGCCATTCCCCCAAGTGTCTGAAGGTAATGTTTTCACTCTTTAGTGCGGCAATGGACATCAAATATTCGTCCCAAGAAGCTGATGCAACTGTTTTATTTACGGGTAGTGTGGCCGAGTGGTCAAAGGCGCTGGATTAAGGCTCCAGTCTCTCAGGAGGCGTGGGTTCAAATCCAACCACTGCCATTGTCAGTGAAAGGTCTCTGGTAAAATGAGAGATTTGATGGTCTCACCTCATTCTGACTTGCGTTCATAGCTAATCTTGTGTGAATCAACAATGATCAGTAACTTGTGTCACTCCATGCTGGCTTGACCCTTTCTGTTATAATCAAAATGCTATGTTTTTAGATAACTAATCTAAGATTACTAATCTAAGTGTTATACTTGAAACAGGCATCCGCAAGTCAATGGAAACCCTTGCTTAAGGTTACTGTCTTATTTGTCTCAGTTTGAAAACACTTGTCCAAGCGAGGGCAACTGTTAAATGTTGCTCCTGTGACTGATTGTTCTAAACTATTTAGTTAGCTTCTCCGATTGCTGTTTGGGTTACAATGAACATTGAAGGCTGACGAATTTGCTTAGAGTGTGTTCAGAACAACTGGGCGGAGCAGGAACACTTCTCTGAAGCCAAGGTAGTGCGGCCGACTGGTCGAAGGCGCTGGATTTAGGCTCCAGTCTCTATGGAGGCGTGTGTTCAAATCCCACCACTGCCATTCTTTCTGGACTTTACTTTAAGATTATTGGAACACATGCATACACATGCTCACTGTTGTGTTTGTGCATCTTCACTTAAGTTAATGTGTGTACCCAGTAAGTTCTCATTGTAATTCCTTCACGGCGGAGTGGCTCAACACTTACTTCAATCCATACTCACATTGCCATGTTTTCAAATGCCTAAGCATTCATTCCCACAAGTGTATTCGTGAAATGTCTTGTAGACACTTTCAAGGTTCTTGTTTGGAATTGGGGAAATCAATAGAAACAAGGTCGCTCCAGTCTCTAAGGAGGCGTGGGTTCAAATCCCACCACTGCCATTCTTTCTGGACTTTACTTTAAGATTATTGGAACACATGCATACACATACTCACTGTTGTGTTTGTGCATCTTCACTTAAGTTAATGTGTGTACCCAGTAAGTTCTCATTGTAATACCTTCACGGTGGAGTGGCTCAACACTTACTTCAACCCATACTCACATTGCCATGTTTTCAAATGCCTAAACATTCATTCCCACAAGTGTATTTGTGAAATGTCTTGTGAACGCTTTTAAGATTCTTGTTTGGATTTGGGGAAATCACTAGAAACAAGGTCGCTGCAACATCCAAAATATGCATACTTTTGCAACCAGTTAGCTGCTGAAATATTGATTCCCTCTGATTCCCAAAGATTTCCACAACAACTAAAAGATATTTACAAGTCCCACTCTTTGAAAGAGAGAGCAGAGTGGCGCAGCGGAAGCGTGCTGGGCCCATAACTCTGATGTCGATGGATCGAAACCATCCTCTGCTAATTGTAAAGACTTTAGATAAGTCAAACTTCTCTATATTTTCAATCCATTCTTATATTGCAATGTTTTCAGTTGACTAAGCAGCCATTCCCCCAAGTGTCTGAAGGTAATGTTTTCACTCTTTAGTGCGGCAATGGACATCAAATATTCGTCCCAAGAAGCTGATGCAACTGTTTTATTTACGGGTAGTGTGGCCGAGTGGTCAAAGGCGCTGGATTAAGGCTCCAGTCTCTCAGGAGGCGTGGGTTCAAATCCCACCACTGCCATTGTCAATGAAAGGTCTCTGGTAAAATGAGAGATTTGATGATCTCACCTCATTCTGACTTGCATTCATAGCCAATCTTGTGTGAATAAACAATGATCAGTAGCTTGTGTCGCTCCATGCTGGCTTGACCCTTTCTGTTATACTCAAAATGCTATGTTTTTAGATAACTAATCTAAGATTACTAATCTAAGTGTTATACTTGAAACAGGCATCCGCAGGTCAATGGAAACCCTTGCTTAAGGTTACTGTCTTATTTGTCTCAGTTTGAAAACACTTGTCCAAGCGAGGGCAACTGTTAAATGTTGCTCCTGTGACTGATTGTTCTAAACTATTTAGTTAGCTTCTCCGATTGCTGTTTGGGTTACAATGAACATTGAAGGCTGACGACTTTGCTTAGAGTGTGTTCAGAACAACTGGGCGGAGCAGGAACACTTCTCTGAAGCCAAGGTAGTGTGGCCGAGTGGTCGAAGGCGCTGGATTTAGGCTCCAGTCTCTATGGAGGCGTGGGTTCAAATCCCACCACTGCCATTCTTTCTGGACTTTACTTTAAGATTATTGGAACACATGCATACACATGCTCACTGTTGTGTTTGTGCATCTTCACTTAGGTTAATGTGTGTACCCAGTAAGTTCTCATTGTAATTCCTTCACGGCGGAGTGGCTCAACACTTACTTCAATCCATACTCACATTGCCATGTTTTCAAATGCCTAAGCATTCATTCCCACAAGTGTATTCGTGAAATGTCTTGTAGACACTTTCAAGATTCTTGTTTGGAATTGGGGAAATCAATAGAAACAAGGTCGCTCCAGTCTCTAAGGAGGCGTGGGTTCAAATCCCACCACTGCCGTTCTTTCTGGACTTTACTTTAAGATTATTGGAACACATGCATACACATACTCACTGTTGTGTTTGTGCATCTTCACTTAAGTTAATGTGTGTACCCAGTAAGTTCTCATTGTAATACCTTCACGGCGGAGTGGCTCAACACTTACTTCAGTCCATACTCACATTGCCATGTTTTCAAATGCCTAAGCATTCATTCCCACAAGTGTATTTGTGAAATGTCTTGTGAACGCTTTTAAGATTCTTGTTTGGATTTGGGGAAATCACTAGAAACAAGGTCGCTGCAACATCCAAAATATGCATACTTTTGCAACCAGTTAGCTGCTGAAATATTGATTCCCTCTGATTCCCAAAGATTTCCACAACAATTAAAAGATATTTACAAGTCCCACTCTTTGAAAGAGAGAGCAGAGTGGCGCAGCGGAAGCGTGCTGGGCCCATAACCCAGATGTCGATGGATCGAAACCGTCCTCTGCTACTTGTAAAGACTTTAGATAGATAAGTCAAACTTCTCTATATTTTCAATCCATTCTTATATTGCAATGTTTTCAGTTGACTAAGCAGCCATTCCCCCAAGTGTCTGAAGGTAATGTTTTCACTCTTTAGTGCGGCAATGGACATCAAATATTCGTCCCAAGAAGCTGATGCAACTGTTTTATTTACGGGTAGTGTGGCCGAGTGGTCAAAGGCGCTGGATTAAGGCTCCAGTCTCTCAGGAGGCGTGGGTTCAAATCCCACCACTGCCATTGTCAATGAAAGGTCTCTGGTAAAATGAGAGATTTGATGATCTCACCTCATTCTGACTTGCGTTCATAGCCAATCTTGTGTGAATAAACAATGATCAGTAGCTTGTGTCACTCCATGCTGGCTTGACCCTTTCTGTTATACTCAAAATGCTATGTTTTTAGATAACTAATCTAAGATTACTAATCTAAGTGTTATACTTGAAACAGGCATCCGCAGGTCAATGGAAACCCTTGCTTAAGGTTACTGTCTTATTTGTCTCAGTTTGAAAACACTTGTCCAAGCGAGGGCAACTGTTAAATGTTGCTCCTGTGACTGATTGTTCTAAACTATTTAGTTAGCTTCTCCGATTGCTGTTTGGGTTACAATGAACATTGAAGGCTGACGACTTTGCTTAGAGTGTGTTCAGAACAACTGGGCGGAGCAGGAACACTTCTCTGAAGCCAAGGTAGTGTGGCCGAGTGGTCGAAGGCGCTGGATTTAGGCTCCAGTCTCTATGGAGGCGTGGGTTCAAATCCCACCACTGCCATTCTTTCTGGACTTTACTTTAAGATTATTGGAACACATGCATACACATGCTCACTGTTGTGTTTGTGCATCTTCACTTAGGTTAATGTGTGTACCCAGTAAGTTCTCATTGTAATTCCTTCACGGCGGAGTGGCTCAACACTTACTTCAATCCATACTCACATTGCCATGTTTTCAAATGCCTAAGCATTCATTCCCACAAGTGTATTCGTGAAATGTCTTGTAGACACTTTCAAGATTCTTGTTTGGAATTGGGGAAATCAATAGAAACAAGGTCGCTCCAGTCTCTAAGGAGGCGTGGGTTCAAATCCCACCACTGCCGTTCTTTCTGGACTTTACTTTAAGATTATTGGACCACATGCATACACATACTCACTGTTGTGTTTGTGCATCTTCACTTAAGTTAATGTGTGTACCCAGTAAGTTCTCATTGTAATACCTTCACGGCGGAGTGGCTCAACACTTACTTCAGTCCATACTCACATTGCCATGTTTTCAAATGCCTAAGCATTCATTCCCACAAGTGTATTTGTGAAATGTCTTGTGAACGCTTTTAAGATTCTTGTTTGGATTTGGGGAAATCACTAGAAACAAGGTTGCTGCAACATCCAAAATATGCATACTTTTGCAACCAGTTAGCTGCTGAAATATTGATTCCCTCTGATTCCCAAAGATTTCCACAACAACTAAAAGATATTTACAAGTCCCACTCTTTGAAAGAGAGAGCAGAGTGGCGCAGCGGAAGCGTGCTGGGCCCATAACCCAGATGTCGATGGATCGAAACCATCCTCTGCTAATTGTAAAGACTTTAGATAAGGCAAACTTCTCTATATTTTCAATCCATTCTTATATTGCAATGTTTTCAGTTGACTAAGCAGCCATTCCCCCAAGTGTCTGAAGGTAATGTTTTCACTCTTTAGTGCGGCAATGGACATCAAATATTCGTCCCAAGAAGCTGATGCAACTGCTTTATTTACAGGTAGTGTGGCCGAGTGGTCAAAGGCGCTGGATTAAGGCTCCAGTCTCTCAGGAGGCGTGGGTTCAAATCCCACCACTGCCATTGTCAATGGTAAAATGTCTCTGGTAAAATGAGAGATTTGATGATCTCACCTCATTCTGACTTGCGTTCATAGCCAATCTTGTGTGAATAAACAATGATCAGTAGCTTGTGTCACTCCATGCTGGCTTGACCCTTTCTGTTATACTCAAAATGCTATGTTTTTAGATAACTAATCTAAGATTACTAATCTAAGTGTTATACTTGAAACAGGCATCCGCAGGTCAATGGAAACCCTTGCTTAAGGTTACTGTCTTATTTGTCTCAGTTTGAAAACACTTGTCCAAGCGAGGGCAACTGTTAAATGTTGCTCCTGTGACTGATTGTTCTAAACTATTTAGTTAGCTTCTCCGATTGCTGTTTGGGTTACAATGAACATTGAAGGCTGACGACTTTGCTTAGAGTGTGTTCAGAACAACTGGGCGGAGCAGGAACACTTCTCTGAAGCCAAGGTAGTGTGGCCGAGTGGTCGAAGGCGCTGGGTTTAGGCTCCAGTCTCTATGGAGGCGTGGGTTCAAATCCCACCACTGCCATTCTTTCTGGACTTTACTTTAAGATTATTGGAACACATGCATACACATGCTCACTGTTGTGTTTGTGCATCTTCACTTAGGTTAATGTGTGTACCCAGTAAGTTCTCATTGTAATTCCTTCACGGCGGAGTGGCTCAACACTTACTTCAATCCATACTCACATTGCCATGTTTTCAAATGCCTAAGCATTCATTCCCACAAGTGTATTCGTGAAATGTCTTGTAGACACTTTCAAGGTTCTTGTTTGGAATTGGGGAAATCAATAGAAACAAGGTCGCTCCAGTCTCTAAGGAGGCGTGGGTTCAAATCCCACCACTGCCGTTCTTTCTGGACTTTACTTTAAGATTATTGGAACACATGCATACACATACTCACTGTTGTGTTTGTGCATCTTCACTTAAGTTAATGTGTGTACCCAGTAAGTTCTCATTGTAATACCTTCACGGCGGAGTGGCTCAACACTTACTTCAGTCCATACTCACATTGCCATGTTTTCAAATGCCTAAGCATTCATTCCCACAAGTGTATTTGTGAAATGTCTTGTGAACGCTTTTAAGATTCTTGTTTGGATTTGGGGAAATCACTAGAAACAAGGTTGCTGCAACATCCAAAATATGCATACTTTTGCAACCAGTTAGCTGCTGAAATATTGATTCCCTCTGATTCCCAAAGATTTCCACAACAACTAAAAGATATTTACAAGTCCCACTCTTTGAAAGAGAGAGCAGAGTGGCGCAGTGGAAGCGTGCTGGGCCCATAACCCAGATGTCGATGGATCGAAACCATCCTCTGCTAATTGTAAAGACTTTAGATAAGGCAAACTTCTCTATATTTTCAATCCATTCTTATATTGCAATGTTTTCAGTTGACTAAGCAGCCATTCCCCCAAGTGTCTGAAGGTAATGTTTTCACTCTTTAGTGCGGCAATGGACATCAAATATTCGTCCCAAGAAGCTGATGCAACTGTTTTATTTACGGGTAGTGTGGCCGAGTGGTCAAAGGCGCTGGATTAAGGCTCCAGTCTCTCAGGAGGCGTGGGTTCAAATCCCACCACTGCCATTGTCAGTGAAAGGTCTCTGGTAAAATGAGAGATTTGATGGTCTCACCTCATTCTGACTTGCGTTCATAGCTAATCTTGTGTGAATCAACAATGATCAGTAACTTGTGTCACTCCATGCTGGCTTGACCCTTTCTGTTATACTCAAAATGCTATGTTTTTAGATAACTAATCTAAGATTACTAATCTAAGTGTTATACTTGAAACAGGCATCCGCAAGTCAATGGAAACCCTTGCTTAAGGTTACTGTCTTATTTGTCTCAGTTTGAAAACACTTGTCCAAGCGAGGGCAACTGTTAAATGTTGCTCCTGTGACTGATTGTTCTAAACTATTTAGTTAGCTTCTCCGATTGCTGTTTGGGTTACAATGAACATTGAAGGCTGACGACTTTGCTTAGAGTGTGTTCAGAACAACTGGGCGGAGCAGGAACACTTCTCTGAAGCCAAGGTAGTGCGGCCGACTGGTCGAAGGCGCTGGATTTAGGCTCCAGTCTCTATGGAGGCGTGGGTTCAAATCCCACCACTGCCATTCTTTCTGGACTTTACTTTAAGATTATTGGAACACATGCATACACATGCTCACTGTTGTGTTTGTGCATCTTCACTTAAGTTAATGTGTGTACCCAGTAAGTTCTCATTGTAATTCCTTCACGGCGGAGTGGCTCAACACTTACTTCAATCCATACTCACATTGCCATGTTTTCAAATGCCTAAGCATTCATTCCCACAAGTGTATTCGTGAAATTTCTTGTAGACACTTTCAAGATTCTTGTTTGGAATTGGGGAAATCAATAGAAACAAGGTCGCTCCAGTCTCTAAGGAGGCGTGGGTTCTAATCCCACCACTGCCGTTCTTTCTGGACTTTACTTTAAGATTATTGGAACACATGCATACACATACTCACTGTTGTGTTTGTGCATCTTCACTTAAGTTAATGTGTGTACCCAGTAAGTTCTCATTGTAATACCTTCACGGCGGAGTGGCTCAACACTTACTTCAGTCCATACTCACATTGCCATGTTTTCAAATGCCTAAGCATTCATTCCCACAAGTGTATTTGTGAAATGTCTTGTGAACGCTTTTAAGATTCTTGTTTGGATTTGGGGAAATCACTAGAAACAAGGTTGCTGCAACATCCAAAATATGCATACTTTTGCAACCAGTTAGCTGCTGAAATATTGATTCCCTCTGATTCCCAAAGATTTCCACAACAACTAAAAGATATTTACAAGTCCCACTCTTTGAAAGAGAGAGCAGAGTGGTGCAGCGGAAGCGTGCTGGGCCCATAACCCAGATGTCGATGGATCGAAACCATCCTCTGCTAATTGTAAAGACTTTAGATAAGGCAAACTTCTCTATATTTTCAATCCATTCTTATATTGCAATGTTTTCAGTTGACTAAGCAGCCATTCCCCCAAGTGTCTGAAGGTAATGTTTTCACTCTTTAGTGCGGCAATGGACATCAAATATTCGTCCCAAGAAGCTGATGCAACTGCTTTATTTACAGGTAGTGTGGCCGAGTGGTCAAAGGCGCTGGATTAAGGCTCCAGTCTCTCAGGAGGCGTGGGTTCAAATCCCACCACTGCCATTGTCAATGAAAGGTCTCTGGTAAAATGAGAGATTTGATGGTCTCACCTCATTCTGACTTGCGTTCATAGCTAATCTTGTGTGAATCAACAATGATCAGTAACTTGTGTCACTCCATGCTGGCTTGACCCTTTCTGTTATACTCAAAATGCTATGTTTTTAGATAACTAATCTAAGATTACTAATCTAAGTGTTATACTTGAAACAGGCATCCGCAGGGCAATGGAAACCCTTGCTTAAGGTTACTGTCTTATTTGTCTCAGTTTGAAAACACTTGTCCAAGCGAGGGCAACTGTTAAATGTTGCTCCTGTGACTGATTGTTCTAAACTATTTAGTTAGCTTCTCCGATTGCTGTTTGGGTTACAATGAACATTGAAGGCTGACGACTTTGCTTAGAGTGTGTTCAGAACAACTGGGCGGAGCAGGAACACTTCTCTGAAGCCAAGGTAGTGTGGCCGAGTGGTCGAAGGCGCTGGATTTAGGCTCCAGTCTCTATGGAGGTGTGGGTTCAAACCCCACCACTGCCATTCTTTCTGGACTTTACTTTAAGATTATTGGAACACATGCATACACATGCTCACTGTTGTGTTTGTGCATCTTCACTTAAGTTAATGTGTGTACCCAGTAAGTTCTCATTGTAATTCCTTCACGGCGGAGTGGCTCAACACTTACTTCAATCCATACTCACATTGCCATGTTTTCAAATGCCTAAGCATTCATTCCCACAAGTGTATTCGTGAAATGTCTTGTAGACACTTTCAAGGTTCTTGTTTGGAATTGGGGAAATCAATAGAAACAAGGTCGCTCCAGTCTCTAAGGAGGCGTGGGTTCAAATCCCACCACTGCCATTCTTTCTGGACTTTACTTTAAGATTATTGGAACACATGCATACACATACTCACTGTTGTGTTTGTGCATCTTCACTTAAGTTAATGTGTGTACCCAGTAAGTTCTCATTGTAATACCTTCACGGCGGAGTGGCTCAACACTTACTTCAACCCATACTCACATTGCCATGTTTTTAAATGCCTAAACATTCATTCCCACAAGTGTATTCGTGAAATGTCTTGTGAACGCTTTTAAGATTCTTGTTTGGATTTGGGGAAATCACTAGAAACAAGGTCGCTGCAACATCCAAAATATGCATACTTTTGCAACCAGTTAGCTGCTGAAATATTGATTCCCTCTGATTCCCAAAGATTTCCACAACAACTAAAAGATATTTACAAGTCCCACTCTTTGAAAGAGAGAGCAGAGTGGCGCAGCGGAAGCGTGCTGGGCCCATAACCCAGATGTCGATGGATTGAAACCATCCTCTGCTAATTGTAAAGACTTTAGATAAGTCAAACTTCTCTATATTTTCAATCCATTCTTATATTGCAATGTTTTCAGTTGACTAAGCAGCCATTCCCCCAAGTGTCTGAAGGTAATGTTTTCACTCTTTAGTGCGGCAATGGACATCAAATATTCGTCCCAAGAAGCTGATGCAACTGTTTTATTTACGGGTAGTGTGGCCGAGTGGTCAAAGGCGCTGGATTAAGGCTCCAGTCTCTCAGGAGGCGTGGGTTCAAATCCCACCACTGCCATTGTCAATGAAAGGTCTCTGGTAAAATGAGAGATTTGATGATCTCACCTCATTCTGACTTGCGTTCATAGCCAATCTTGTGTGAATAAACAATGATCAGTAGCTTGTGTCACTCCATGCTGGCTTGACCCTTTCTGTTATAATCAAAATGCTATGTTTTTAGATAACTAATCTAAGATTACTAATCTAAGTGTTATACTTGAAACAGGCATCCGCAAGTCAATGGAAACCCTTGCTTAAGGTTACTGTCTTATTTGTCTCAGTTTGAAAACACTTGTCCAAGCGAGGGCAACTGTTAAATGTTGCTCCTGTGACTGATTGTTCTAAACTATTTAGTTAGCTTCTCCGATTGCTGTTTGGGTTACAATGAACATTGAAGGCTGACGAATTTGCTTAGAGTGTGTTCAGAACAACTGGGCGGAGCAGGAACACTTCTCTGAAGCCAAGGTAGTGCGGCCGACTGGTCGAAGGCGCTGGATTTAGGCTCCAGTCTCTATGGAGGCGTGTGTTCAAATCCCACCACTGCCATTCTTTCTGGACTTTACTTTAAGATTATTGGAACACATGCATACACATGCTCACTGTTGTGTTTGTGCATCTTCACTTAAGTTAATGTGTGTACCCAGTAAGTTCTCATTGTAATTCCTTCACGGCGGAGTGGCTCAACACTTACTTCAATCCATACTCACATTGCCATGTTTTCAAATGCCTAAGCATTCATTCCCACAAGTGTATTCGTGAAATGTCTTGTAGACACTTTCAAGGTTCTTGTTTGGAATTGGGGAAATCAATAGAAACAAGGTCGCTCCAGTCTCTAAGGAGGCGTGGGTTCAAATCCCGCCATTCTTTCTGGACTTTACTTTAAGATTATTGGAACACATGCATACACATACTCACTGTTGTGTTTGTGCATCTTCACTTAAGTTAATGTGTGTACCCAGTAAGTTCTCATTGTAATACCTTCACGGTGGAGTGGCTCAACACTTACTTCAACCCATACTCACATTGCCATGTTTTCAAATGCCTAAACATTCATTCCCACAAGTGTATTTGTGAAATGTCTTGTGAACGCTTTTAAGATTCTTGTTTGGATTTGGGGAAATCACTAGAAACAAGGTCGCTGCAACATCCAAAATATGCATACTTTTGCAACCAGTTAGCTGCTGAAATATTGATTCCCTCTGATTCCCAAAGATTTCCACAACAACTAAAAGATATTTACAAGTCCCACTCTTAGAAAGAGAGAGCAGAGTGGCGCAGCGGAAGCGTGCTGGGCCCATAACCCAGATGTCGATGGATCGAAACCATCCTCTGCTAATTGTAAAGACTTTAGATAAGTCAAACTTCTCTATATTTTCAATCCATTCTTATATTGCAATGTTTTCAGTTGACTAAGCAGCCATTCCCCCAAGTGTCTGAAGGTAATGTTTTCACTCTTTAGTGCGGCAATGGACATCAAATATTCGTCCCAAGAAGCTGATGCAACTGTTTTATTTACGGGTAGTGTGGCCGAGTGGTCAAAGGCGCTGGATTAAGGCTCCAGTCTCTCAGGAGGCGTGGGTTCAAATCCCACCACTGCCATTGTCAATGAAAGGTCTCTGGTAAAATGAGAGATTTGATGATCTCACCTCATTCTGACTTGCATTCATAGCCAATCTTGTGTGAATAAACAATGATCAGTAGCTTGTGTCACTCCATGCTGGCTTGACCCTTTCTGTTGTACTCAAAATGCTATGTTTTTAGATAACTAATCTAAGATTACTAATCTAAGTGTTATACTTGAAACAGGCATCCGCAAGTCAATGGAAACCCTTGCTTAAGGTTACTGTCTTATTTGTCTCAGTTTGAAAACACTTGTCCAAGCGAGGGCAACTGTTAAATGTTGCTCCTGTGACTGATTGTTCTAAACTATTTAGTTAGCTTCTCCGATTGCTGTTTGGGTTACAATGAACATTGAAGGCTGACGACTTTGCTTAGAGTGTGTTCAGAACAACTGGGCGGAGCAGGAACACTTCTCTGAAGCCAAGGTAGTGTGGCCGAGTGGTCGAAGGCGCTGGATTTAGGCTCCAGTCTCTATGGAGGCGTGGGTTCAAATCCCACCACTGCCATTCTTTCTGGACTTTACTTTAAGATTATTGGAACACATGCATACACATGCTCACTGTTGTGTTTGTGCATCTTCACTTAGGTTAATGTTTGTACCCAGTAAGTTCTCATTGTAATTCCTTCACGGCGGAGTGGCTCAACACTTACTTCAATCCATACTCACATTGCCATGTTTTCAAATGCCTAAGCATTCATTCCCACAAGTGTATTCGTGAAATGTCTTGTAGACACTTTCAAGATTCTTGTTTGGAATTGGGGAAATCAATAGAAACAAGGTCGCTCCAGTCTCTAAGGAGGCGTGGGTTCAAATCCCACCACTGCCGTTCTTTCTGGACTTTACTTTAAGATTATTGGAACACATGCATACACATACTCACTGTTGTGTTTGTGCATCTTCACTTAAGTTAATGTGTGTACCCAGTAAGTTCTCATTGTAATACCTTCACGGCGGAGTGGCTCAACACTTACTTCAGTCCATACTCACATTGCCATGTTTTCAAATGCCTAAGCATTCATTCCCACAAGTGTATTTGTGAAATGTCTTGTGAACGCTTTTAAGATTCTTGTTTGGATTTGGGGAAATCACTAGAAACAAGGTTGCTGCAACATCCAAAATATGCATACTTTTGCAACCAGTTAGCTGCTGAAATATTGATTCCCTCTGATTCCCAAAGATTTCCACAACAACTAAAAGATATTTACAAGTCCCACTCTTTGAAAGAGAGAGCAGAGTGGCGCAGCGGAAGCGTGCTGGGCCCATAACCCAGATGTCGATGGATCGAAACCATCCTCTGCTAATTGTAAAGACTTTAGATAAGGCAAACTTCTCTATATTTTCAATCCATTCTTATATTGCAATGTTTTCAGTTGACTAAGCAGCCATTCCCCCAAGTGTCTGAAGGTAATGTTTTCACTCTTTAGTGCGGCAATGGACATCAAATATTCGTCCCAAGAAGCTGATGCAACTGTTTTATTTACGGGTAGTGTGGCCGAGTGGTCAAAGGCGCTGGATTAAGGCTCCAGTCTCTCAGGAGGCGTGGGTTCAAATCCAACCACTGCCATTGTCAGTGAAAGGTCTCTGGTAAAATGAGAGATTTGATGGTCTCACCTCATTCTGACTTGCGTTCATAGCTAATCTTGTGTGAATCAACAATGATCAGTAACTTGTGTCACTCCATGCTGGCTTGACCCTTTCTGTTATAATCAAAATGCTATGTTTTTAGATAACTAATCTAAGATTACTAATCTAAGTGTTATACTTGAAACAGGCATCCGCAAGTCAATGGAAACCCTTGCTTAAGGTTACTGTCTTATTTGTCTCAGTTTGAAAACACTTGTCCAAGCGAGGGCAACTGTTAAATGTTGCTCCTGTGACTGATTGTTCTAAACTATTTAGTTAGCTTCTCCGATTGCTGTTTGGGTTACAATGAACATTGAAGGCTGACGAATTTGCTTAGAGTGTGTTCAGAACAACTGGGCGGAGCAGGAACACTTCTCTGAAGCCAAGGTAGTGCGGCCGACTGGTCGAAGGCGCTGGATTTAGGCTCCAGTCTCTATGGAGGCGTGTGTTCAAATCCCACCACTGCCATTCTTTCTGGACTTTACTTTAAGATTATTGGAACACATGCATACACATGCTCACTGTTGTGTTTGTGCATCTTCACTTAAGTTAATGTGTGTACCCAGTAAGTTCTCATTGTAATTCCTTCACGGCGGAGTGGCTCAACACTTACTTCAATCCATACTCACATTGCCATGTTTTCAAATGCCTAAGCATTCATTCCCACAAGTGTATTCGTGAAATGTCTTGTAGACACTTTCAAGGTTCTTGTTTGGAATTGGGGAAATCAATAGAAACAAGGTCGCTCCAGTCTCTAAGGAGGCGTGGGTTCAAATCCCACCACTGCCATTCTTTCTGGACTTTACTTTAAGATTATTGGAACACATGCATACACATACTCACTGTTGTGTTTGTGCATCTTCACTTAAGTTAATGTGTGTACCCAGTAAGTTCTCATTGTAATACCTTCACGGTGGAGTGGCTCAACACTTACTTCAACCCATACTCACATTGCCATGTTTTCAAATGCCTAAACATTCATTCCCACAAGTGTATTTGTGAAATGTCTTGTGAACGCTTTTAAGATTCTTGTTTGGATTTGGGGAAATCACTAGAAACAAGGTCGCTGCAACATCCAAAATATGCATACTTTTGCAACCAGTTAGCTGCTGAAATATTGATTCCCTCTGATTCCCAAAGATTTCCACAACAACTAAAAGATATTTACAAGTCCCACTCTTTGAAAGAGAGAGCAGAGTGGCGCAGCGGAAGCGTGCTGGGCCCATAACCCAGATGTCGATGGATCGAAACCATCCTCTGCTAATTGTAAAGACTTTAGATAAGTCAAACTTCTCTATATTTTCAATCCATTCTTATATTGCAATGTTTTCAGTTGACTAAGCAGCCATTCCCCCAAGTGTCTGAAGGTAATGTTTTCACTCTTTAGTGCGGCAATGGACATCAAATATTCGTCCCAAGAAGCTGATGCAACTGTTTTATTTACGGGTAGTGTGGCCGAGTGGTCAAAGGCGCTGGATTAAGGCTCCAGTCTCTCAGGAGGCGTGGGTTCAAATCCCACCACTGCCATTGTCAATGAAAGGTCTCTGGTAAAATGAGAGATTTGATGATCTCACCTCATTCTGACTTGCATTCATAGCCAATCTTGTGTGAATAAACAATGATCAGTAGCTTGTGTCGCTCCATGCTGGCTTGACCCTTTCTGTTATACTCAAAATGCTATGTTTTTAGATAACTAATCTAAGATTACTAATCTAAGTGTTATACTTGAAACAGGCATCCGCAGGTCAATGGAAACCCTTGCTTAAGGTTACTGTCTTATTTGTCTCAGTTTGAAAACACTTGTCCAAGCGAGGGCAACTGTTAAATGTTGCTCCTGTGACTGATTGTTCTAAACTATTTAGTTAGCTTCTCCGATTGCTGTTTGGGTTACAATGAACATTGAAGGCTGACGACTTTGCTTAGAGTGTGTTCAGAACAACTGGGCGGAGCAGGAACACTTCTCTGAAGCCAAGGTAGTGTGGCCGAGTGGTCGAAGGCGCTGGATTTAGGCTCCAGTCTCTATGGAGGCGTGGGTTCAAATCCCACCACTGCCATTCTTTCTGGACTTTACTTTAAGATTATTGGAACACATGCATACACATGCTCACTGTTGTGTTTGTGCATCTTCACTTAGGTTAATGTGTGTACCCAGTAAGTTCTCATTGTAATTCCTTCACGGCGGAGTGGCTCAACACTTACTTCAATCCATACTCACATTGCCATGTTTTCAAATGCCTAAGCATTCATTCCCACAAGTGTATTCGTGAAATGTCTTGTAGACACTTTCAAGATTCTTGTTTGGAATTGGGGAAATCAATAGAAACAAGGTCGCTCCAGTCTCTAAGGAGGCGTGGGTTCAAATCCCACCACTGCCGTTCTTTCTGGACTTTACTTTAAGATTATTGGAACACATGCATACACATACTCACTGTTGTGTTTGTGCATCTTCACTTAAGTTAATGTGTGTACCCAGTAAGTTCTCATTGTAATACCTTCACGGCGGAGTGGCTCAACACTTACTTCAGTCCATACTCACATTGCCATGTTTTCAAATGCCTAAGCATTCATTCCCACAAGTGTATTTGTGAAATGTCTTGAGAACGCTTTTAAGATTCTTGTTTGGATTTGGGGAAATCACTAGAAACAAGGTCGCTGCAACATCCAAAATATGCATACTTTTGCAACCAGTTAGCTGCTGAAATATTGATTCCCTCTGATTCCCAAAGATTTCCACAACAATTAAAAGATATTTACAAGTCCCACTCTTTGAAAGAGAGAGCAGAGTGGCGCAGCGGAAGCGTGCTGGGCCCATAACCCAGATGTCGATGGATCGAAACCATCCTCTGCTACTTGTAAAGACTTTAGATAAGTCAAACTTCTCTATATTTTCAATCCATTCTTATATTGCAATGTTTTCAGTTGACTAAGCAGCCATTCCCCCAAGTGTCTGAAGGTAATGTTTTCACTCTTTAGTGCGGCAATGGACATGAAATATTCGTCCCAAGAAGCTGATGCAACTGTTTTATTTACGGGTAGTGTGGCCGAGTGGTCAAAGGCGCTGGATTAAGGCTCCAGTCTCTCAGGAGGCGTGGGTTCAAATCCCACCACTGCCATTGTCAATGAAAGGTCTCTGGTAAAATGAGAGATTTGATGGTCTCACCTCATTCTGACTTGCGTTCATAGCTAATCTTGTGTGAATCAACAATGATCAGTAATTTGTGTCACTCTATGCTGGCTTGACCCTTTCTGTTATACTCAAAATGCTATGCTTTTAGATAACTAATCTAAGATTACTAATCTAAGTGTTATACTTGAAACAGGCATCCGCAGGTCAATGGAAACCCTTGCTTAAGGTTATTGTCTTATTTGTCTCAGTTTGAAAACACTTGTCCAAGCGAGGGCAACTGTTAAATGTTGCTCCTGTGACTGATTGTTCTAAACTATTTAGTTAGCTTCTCCGATTGCTGTTTGGGTTACAATGAACATTGAAGGCTGACGACTTTGCTTAGAGTGTGTTCAGAACAACTGGGCGGAGCAGGAACACTTCTCTGAAGCCAAGGTAGTGTGGCCGAGTGGTCGAAGGCGCTGGATTTAGGCTCCAGTCTCTATGGAGGCGTGGGTTCAAATCCCACCACTGCCATTCTTTCTGGACTTTACTTTAAGATTATTGGAACACATGCATACACATGCTCACTGTTGTGTTTGTGCATCTTCACTTAGGTTAATGTGTGTACCCAGTAAGTTCTCATTGTAATTCCTTCACGGCGGAGTGGCTCAACACTTACTTCAATCCATACTCACATTGCCATGTTTTCAAATGCCTAAGCATTCATTCCCACAAGTGTATTCGTGAAATGTCTTGTAGACACTTTCAAGATTCTTGTTTGGAATTGGGGAAATCAATAGAAACAAGGTCGCTCCAGTCTCTAAGGAGGCGTGGGTTCAAATCCCACCACTGCCGTTCTTTCTGGACTTTACTTTAAGATTATTGGAACACATGCATACACATACTCACTGTTGTGTTTGTGCATCTTCACTTAAGTTAATGTGTGTACCCAGTAAGTTCTCATTGTAATACCTTCACGGCGGAGTGGCTCAACACTTACTTCAGTCCATACTCACATTGCCATGTTTTCAAATGCCTAAGCATTCATTCCCACAAGTGTATTTGTGAAATGTCTTGTGAACGCTTTTAAGATTCTTGTTTGGATTTGGGGAAATCACTAGAAACAAGGTTGCTGCAACATCCAAAATATGCATACTTTTGCAACCAGTTAGCTGCTGAAATATTGATTCCCTCTGATTCCCAAAGATTTCCACAACAACTAAAAGATATTTACAAGTCCCACTCTTTGAAAGAGAGAGCAGAGTGGCGCAGCGGAAGCGTGCTGGGCCCATAACCCAGATGTCGATGGATCGAAACCGTCCTCTGCTACTTGTAAAGACTTTAGATAAGTCAAACTTCTCTATATTTTCAATCCATTCTTATATTGCAATGTTTTCAGTTGACTAAGCAGCCATTCCCCCAAGTGTCTGAAGGTAATGTTTTCACTCTTTAGTGCGGCAATGGACATCAAATATTCGTCCCAAGAAGCTGATGCAACTGTTTTATTTACGGGTAGTGTGGCCGAGTGGTCAAAGGCGCTGGATTAAGGCTCCAGTCTCTCAGGAGGCGTGGGTTCAAATCCCACCACTGCCATTGTCAATGAAAGGTCTCTGGTAAAATGAGAGATTTGATGGTCTCACCTCATTCTGACTTGCATTCATAGCTAATCTTGTGTGAATCAACAATGATCAGTAATTTGTGTCACTCCATGCTGGCTTGACCCTTTCTGTTATACTCAAAATGCTATGTTTTTAGATAACTAATCTAAGATTACTAATCTAAGTGTTATACTTGAAACAGGCATCCGCAGGTCAATGGAAACCCTTGCTTAAGGTTATTGTCTTATTTGTCTCAGTTTGAAAACACTTGTCCAAGCGAGGGCAACTGTTAAATGTTGCTCCTGTGACTGATTGTTCTAAACTATTTAGTTAGCTTCTCCGATTGCTGTTTGGGTTACAATGAACATTGAAGGCTGACGAATTTGCTTAGAGTGTGTTCAGAACAACTGGGCGGAGCAGGAACACTTCTCTGAAGCCAAGGTAGTGCGGCCGACTGGTCGAAGGCGCTGGATTTAGGCTCCAGTCTCTATGGAGGCGTGGGTTCAAATCCCACCACTGCCATTCTTTCTGGACTTTACTTTAAGATTATTGGAACACATGCATACACATGCTCACTGTTGTGTTTGTGCATCTTCACTTAAGTTAATGTGTGTACCCAGTAAGTTCTCATTGTAATTCCTTCACGGCGAGTGGCTCAACACTTACTTCAATCCATACTCACATTGCCATGTTTTCAAATGCCTAAGCATTCATTCCCACAAGTGTATTCGTGAAATGTCTTGTAGACACTTTCAAGATTCTTGTTTGGAATTGGGGAAATCAATAGAAACAAGGTCGCTCCAGTCTCTAAGGAGGCGTGGGTTCTAATCCCACCACTGCCGTTCTTTCTGGACTTTACTTTAAGATTATTGGAACACATGCATACACATACTCACTGTTGTGTTTGTGCATCTTCACTTAAGTTAATGTGTGTACCCAGTAAGTTCTCATTGTAATACCTTCACGGTGGAGTGGCTCAACACTTACTTCAGTCCATACTCACATTGCCATGTTTTCAAATGCCTAAGCATTCATTCCCACAAGTGTATTTGTGAAATGTCTTGTGAACGCTTTTAAGATTCTTGTTTGGATTTGGGGAAATCACTAGAAACAAGGTCGCTGCAACATCCAAAATATGCATACTTTTGCAACCAGTTAGCTGCTGAAATATTGATTCCCTCTGATTCCCAAAGATTTCCACAACAACTAAAAGATATTTACAAGTCCCACTCTTTGAAAGAGAGAGCAGAGTGGCGCAGCGGAAGCGTGCTGGGCCCATAACCCAGATGTCGATGGATCGAAACCATCCTCTGCTACTTGTAAAGACTTTAGATAAGTCAAACTTCTCTATATTTTCAATCCATTCTTATATTGCAATGTTTTCAGTTGACTAAGCAGCCATTCCCCCAAGTGTCTGAAGGTAATGTTTTCACTCTTTAGTGCGGCAATGGACATCAAATATTCGTCCCAAGAAGCTGATGCAACTGTTTTATTTACGGGTAGTGTGGCCGAGTGGTCAAAGGCGCTGGATTAAGGCTCCAGTCTCTCAGGAGGCGTGGGTTCAAATCCCACCACTGCCATTGTCAATGAAAGGTCTCTGGTAAAATGAGAGATTTGATGGTCTCACCTCATTCTGACTTGCATTCATAGCTAATCTTGTGTGAATCAACAATGATCAGTAATTTGTGTCACTCCATGCTGGCTTGACCCTTTCTGTTATACTCAAAATGCTATGTTTTTAGATAACTAATCTAAGATTACTAATCTAAGTGTTATACTTGAAACAGGCATCCGCAGGTCAATGGAAACCCTTGCTTAAGGTTATTGTCTTATTTGTCTCAGTTTGAAAACACTTGTCCAAGCGAGGGCAACTGTTAAATGTTGCTCCTGTGACTGATTGTTCTAAACTATTTAGTTAGCTTCTCCGATTGCTGTTTGGGTTACAATGAACATTGAAGGCTGACGAATTTGCTTAGAGTGTGTTCAGAACAACTGGGCGGAGCAGGAACACTTCTCTGAAGCCAAGGTAGTGCGGCCGACTGGTCGAAGGCGCTGGATTTAGGCTCCAGTCTCTATGGAGGCGTGGGTTCAAATCCCACCACTGCCATTCTTTCTGGACTTTACTTTAAGATTATTGGAACACATGCATACACATGCTCACTGTTGTGTTTGTGCATCTTCACTTAAGTTAATGTGTGTACCCAGTAAGTTCTCATTGTAATTCCTTCACGGCGAGTGGCTCAACACTTACTTCAATCCATACTCACATTGCCATGTTTTCAAATGCCTAAGCATTCATTCCCACAAGTGTATTCGTGAAATGTCTTGTAGACACTTTCAAGATTCTTGTTTGGAATTGGGGAAATCAATAGAAACAAGGTCGCTCCAGTCTCTAAGGAGGCGTGGGTTCTAATCCCACCACTGCCGTTCTTTCTGGACTTTACTTTAAGATTATTGGAACACATGCATACACATACTCACTGTTGTGTTTGTGCATCTTCACTTAAGTTAATGTGTGTACCCAGTAAGTTCTCATTGTAATACCTTCACGGTGGAGTGGCTCAACACTTACTTCAGTCCATACTCACATTGCCATGTTTTCAAATGCCTAAGCATTCATTCCCACAAGTGTATTTGTGAAATGTCTTGTGAACGCTTTTAAGATTCTTGTTTGGATTTGGGGAAATCACTAGAAACAAGGTCGCTGCAACATCCAAAATATGCATACTTTTGCAACCAGTTAGCTGCTGAAATATTGATTCCCTCTGATTCCCAAAGATTTCCACAACAACTAAAAGATATTTACAAGTCCCACTCTTTGAAAGAGAGAGCAGAGTGGCGCAGCGGAAGCGTGCTGGGCCCATAACCCAGATGTCGATGGATCGAAACCATCCTCTGCTAATTGTAAAGACTTTAGATAAGGCAAACTTCTCTATATTTTCAATCCATTCTTATATTGCAATGTTTTCAGTTGACTAAGCAGCCATTCCCCCAAGTGTCTGAAGGTAATGTTTTCACTCTTTAGTGCGGCAATGGACATCAAATATTCGTCCCAAGAAGCTGATGCAACTGTTTTATTTACGGGTAGTGTGGCCGAGTGGTCAAAGGCGCTGGATTAAGGCTCCAGTCTCTCAGGAGGCGTGGGTTCAAATCCCACCACTGCCATTGTCAATGAAAGGTCTCTGGTAATGAGAGATTTGATGGTCTTACTTCCTTTTCACTGAGTTAACTGGAAGGACTTTGATGAATGATGCATGGTGTATGTGAGTCAGCAAATGCTTTGTATACTTTTTCAAACAGTGTGTCAAATGTCCGGTCGATCACCTAAACAATGTTTCCCCACTGTACCTGTTCATTCCTCGGAACAAATTCACTCATCTATAGCAAATGTTTAAAAGAGGAAAACTTTCAACTTGAAGCTATAAACAAAGCAATTTGTAAGAACAAAACTTTATTTTGACAACAAACTCAAAATTTTATTTTTTGTGGTCTGTGCATGGAGTCTGCAAATTGTGCTGTGGGTAGAACACCATGTTACTGAACGTTGGCATATCCTAATATATACCAAAGCATGCTATGAAAGACAGAATTAAGGTTGTGCCACGGCCATTAAAATCGGATTCAATCACAAACCCAAAATTTTAGTCACTGCTGAACGGGGTTAAACAGACCTACATATTGCTTTACGCAAAAGCCTGCGGTTATATGTTGTTTTCTTTGTAGCGCATAAAGGCTGCAGGGAATACCTGGGGGGGACCCTCTCTCACAAACATTTACACACACAAATAATCAGAACCAAATATAAATGTGTGCATATAGATGCATACAGATCCACCAACAAGGGACCAAATACAGAACATATGTTTGATTTAAAAATCCTTTTTGCAAAAGTACACATACAAACACATGACTACACACAAAACCACACACAAGCATATACATGCAGGCAGACAAATAAATATTAATAAATGATGCATAGTCACACAGTTACAAATGGACAAAAACGTGACTAACTCATGTGCCTGATGACCTCACATGCTCTCCCTTGCCTCCTCCCACACACGGCAGGCACACAACACGTTGACTGACCTGACCTTTGTTAATGTCACATCTGCCCTCTCCCAAGTCCCCCAAGTCCCCCAGCCCCCCTCTGACTGGCTTATACTGCCGTTATGCTCTAATACGTTGAGATGTCAAAGATAACCTGCCTTCATTCTGAAGTTGAGGAGAGAGAGATAAGGACGTGGAGGACAGGAGGAGGATGAGGTGGCTGATTGATATGTAGATGATTCGATGAAAAGGTGACAAAGGGTGACTGTCACCAACACACACACACACACACACACACACACACACACACACACACAAAACAGCGCTCACGTTCACCCTCAAGGTGTTTGTGGACATTATGCACACAAACAAACGCTCTATGCATGCCAGAGTGTTTGATGTGTGTGTGTGTGTGTGTGTATGTATGTGTGTGTGTGTGTGTGTGTGTGTGTGTGTGTGTGTGTGTGTGTGTGTGTGTGTGTGTGTGTGTGTGTGTGTGTGTGTGTGTGCACCAGTGCTGAAAGTAAATAGTTACTTAACGTACGTAAAAAAGTTTTTTCCAATACTGCTACCCCAAACCTTTATCGCTTCATGTTGGTCTTCTCCCGACTTCATGCAACCCTGAACACTTAAATTACATTTTGTTTTTAGACATGAATGGTGTAGAAACATTTTTTTTATTTTTCAATGGTGCCACAGAATAATATGTGAACTTTAAAAAAACTATTCAAAGTCGTAACAATTTTACAACAAAATCTATTTAACAGCAGTTGGACAGTGTGCATGCACTGTGTGTGTTGAGAAAAGTAAAGACGCAAATTTGTTGACATTTGGCACTAGTTTTTTGTAACACATGATTAATCACCCAATCTTCAGAAATTGAATATGCCTATGTAGAAACTGCAAATGGATGCACAAGAAGAGCAGTTGGCTCTCTTCTTGTTTTTCAACCACTGTTCCAAAGCGTCCTCAGTGGATGCGAATCTTATCAAAGAAGCCTCCAAAGACAAATCCGATACGTTTTGATATTTTAATGAAAAAACTAAACAAAAAGACATTCTTGGTCTGTGTACATTTTGATAGTCTGTTTTATCTAAAAAAACGAAAATACAGGAATACCATGTTTTTTTTTGTTCTCCATTTTTAATCAAAAACAAAAAAGGAAAAGCACAGCCGTTTTTCCATTTGTGTTGTCTGAATCCAAAAACGGAAAAACAAGAGAACCAAAGTTTTTTGCAAATCCCTCTTTTGTTTTTTCTTTTGAAGAGACACGCAAGAACGGGTATGTCCAAATAAAAGCCATAGATTTAGTTATATTTACCTGTATCTTTGTGAATTTTCTAGATTATTGATACAGATGTAGCAGTTTATTTGACCTGGTATTTGTTGTTGATGCTTAATTTGTAACCTAGTTATATCCATCATGTATTTACTTGTTTTATTTGTGTCATTTAAGAACTAAACATACCTACATGTAAGAGTGAGCATGTGTTGATCAAGAGGCAAAAAATAATGGCTTTAAAAAAAAAAAAGAGACTTTTGGTTTATTTTTAAATACTAAGCATAATTTACCTACCACATTGATTTATTTGTCACACTTAAATCCTGAATTGAATGATTAAACAACAAGAGGTCAAAGGGCCAAGATAAAAAGATATAATGTTGGTCAAATGCTGTGGTCCAAATAAAATGACTTCAGTTTCATTGCCATTGAGATTCAGAAAGTTTGACTCTAGAATATTTTAAATTTTTGAAAACAAGAGCAAAAACAAGATTAATTGGTTCTCTTTTCTCTTCTTTGCTACCATGTTACTTGTCAGTTGATCTCTGGAGCTGTAGACGAATGCAGACCGTCAGATTTAATAATATTTTGAAAATAGTCAGCCTTAAATTATTGTTATAATTTGAGTTCCACCTCAAAGCCAGATTTTAGTTCAGCTTCTCGAATGCTCAGAAGGGCCACATAATTAGAACAATTTCATTTCAAAGAGAAAACCATTGTTAAACATTACATTTTTATCATAGGGAAAGGGATCCCTAGTTACTTGGCCAGAGAAGGATGCGCTGTTCACAGATCTTTGCCGGCTGCAGAGTGGTATGAAGAAGAGGTGGGCTCACTGACATGAGTGTCACACTTTGGCACCAACCCCTTTCACAGAGCACAGGACCAGGAAGCTGCAAAGAGGGAATTTGCTCTGCAGTGCCTAAATGTGAGCTTTTGCTGGACAATGCTGTCAATAATCTGCCACAACTTTTTAGAGATGGACTCAAATGCCTGATTAATGTTACAAGACATTGTCAACACTGATGTTTTTTTATTTTTATCTCGCATCACCATCTACTTGTATATCGGTCAAATATAGAATGTGAAATTAACAGTAAGCGGTATTGTTACACAAGTGACAACCGTATTTTTTCTTTTTACCTTTTATTATCAAAAATACAAAATATAATCAAATCGATTCACTTCATCTTTTACACAAAATGATTTACATGTTATTTACAAGAGGAAGAAAAACTAAATTACATTAGTCATTTAGCAGACGCTTTTATCCAAAGCGACTTACAATAAGTGCATCAACATTGGTAATCAAAAGAACTACTAGTCACCAGAAGTCATAAGTACATTTCCTTTTCCAAACAAGCATCTAAGAGCATGAAGCAGAGCATAACTCAGAGCCAAAGTACAGTGCAGAAACAAGAAAAACAGTTAGTGCTATAAGTAATACGAATACAATAAGTGCAACAAGCTAGTATGAATACAATAAGTGCTAAGTGGAAGTCTCAGGGTAGCACTTCCTGAAGAGGTGGGTTTTCAGCCTGCGCCGAAAGATGGGCAGCAACTCTGCTGTCCTGACGTCAGTGGGAAGTTCATTCCACCACTGTGGGGCCAGGACAGAAAACAGCCGTGACTGGGTCGATCGGCCGCCAGGACCTCTGAGCGACGGGGCAACCAATCGCCCCGAGGCAGCAGAGCGAAGTGGTCGGGCGGGGGTGTAAGGCTTGACCATGGCCTGGAGATAGGAAGGAGCTGTTCCTTTCACTGCCCTGTAGGCTAGCAACAGAGTCTTAAACTGGATGCGAGCTCTTACAGGTAGCCAGTGTAGAGAACGGAGAAAGGAAGTTGTGTGGGAGAACTTGGGGCGATTGAACACCAGGCGAGCTGCGGCTTTCTGGACAAGCTCCAGAGGTCTGATGGCCGACGCCGGGGCTCCGGCGAGTAGAGAGTTGCAGTAGTCCAGGCGGGAGATGACAAGAGCCTGGATGAGAACCTGCGCCGTCTCGTCAGTCAGGAAGGGACGAATCCTCCTGATGTTGTAGAGCAGGAATCTGCAGGAGCGTGTAACGGATGAAATATTTGCCGAGAATGACAGTTGGTCATCCAGGGTCACACCCAGGTTCCTCGCAGTCCGAGTTGGCGTCACCACGGTATCATCAATGGTGATGGACAGGTCCCGGTGCGGGCAACCCTTCCCCGGGAGGAACAGTAGCTCAGTTTTGTCTAGGTTGAGCTTGAGGTGGTGTGTCGTCATCCACTTCGAGATGTCAGCCAAACACACAGCGATGCGCGTCTCCACTTGGGTGTGCGAATGTGCGAAATAAAAACAATAACCATCAAACCTTCTCCATGAACAAAAAGAAAGACCCCTAATTACCCACTTGTGAAAACAAAAATTCTTGAAAACTTAAAGTCTCAATTTATGTGTTAGTTTAAAGTGAATATTCCCGCCCAATTAACCAAAACGGGCAACAAAAAAAAAAAAAAATAAAAAAAAATAAAAAATAAAAAAATCAAAAAAAAATCACTGGAGTTCATCCTGTTCATTTCGCAGCAATCTCATATTGGCAAGCATTATCAAGGGGAGCGGTGGGCATGTTTGCTTAGTGTTTTTTGGGCTTGGAGCGAGTGAACTGGGTGCTTTTGAATATTGCACCGATTTAAAATGTGAACACAGAATTTTTTTTTGCAGAATACACAGTTTCAGAGATGTTGGTAGCTGCTGGCAATCAGGAGTCACTCACCAGTGAATATTTCAGTTTAGTCAAGTTTAATCTATCCCTCACACAATCAGACACAAGTGACCTACTCAACAAAACATGCTTTAATAAAGCACAAACACAGACAGCTTCGTGGCCAGGAGAAAATGGAGCTGCTGCCTGGTGCCCGCAGCAGCCAGGAACAACTGTCAGTAGCTGGGTTATCATTATGTTAACCCTGTGTCCTCTCGTGGCTCCTGGGAGTCTACTGGCACGGAGCGTCATCTCCTTTTGCGTCCACTTGAACTCTGACATGAGTCACACTTCGACCACTCCAACTTTATAATAAATATACGGTATTTATATATACACTAGGCGAGGATAAAAATCTGACAAAAGGTTTTTTCTTTATTGCATTTACTCTGGAATGATAAAAGAAAATGTAGGTTTACTTACAATGGATTCAGATTTCTTAGCTTCTTACCTTTCAAATGAGACCAGAAATATGAAAAACGCCTTATGGTTTTCCTGTTTATCTTTAAGAGACACACATGCGATATACTAAACTATATTGTTCTATACAATCTATACTCCTGATCACTCCAAACTGATTGCTGTCACAAAGAAAAGAAAAACGTTTATCCAGCCTGCTTTACTGACAGCCACTCATATTGTAAGTTATTGTATGTGTCTATGGTATTTTCTGTGCCCAGATGCCAGTATGTTAAAAGCATAGGGGTCATAGTGTGACATCCATGCAAGACGCTACCTCCATTGTGTCTACCCAAAAACCAGAGGAAGTCAGCAAAACAGGTGAGCGTAAAGGAATAAAGCAGATTGATGGTCCGAGTGTTTCCCTTGGGGTATTTCGTGTAGGATGAGGATTTTATTGATACTAATATTCTTAGCGGTTTGGTTCTTTATGAATACTCTTATCTATTATTTTTCAGAAGAATATTTGGTAGAGAAGGGAGGGGCTGCTTTGTTTGAGCCAGCAGATAAGTTCAGCTTTTGTTTGTTTGTATGTAAAATTTTTCTATTAGCCAAGGTAGCCCGCTGCGCTTTTGTGAACATTAGCGTAGATGAATGAGAAACTGCAGACCGAGCAGACGAAAATATCGCTTCTCTACATGTTTACTCTTGTTGAACAGGTGAATTGATAAAGTATTGGCTACAGAAAGGAGCATAGTTGTCATGGTTATCTTCACTTCACCTGCTTCACTTCATTGTCTCCACTGCATCCTCTCTGCTACGCTCTGTGTAGGTGTAGTTGAAGGAGCTCAGCCCCGACCGACACAGAGAGCAAAGGAGATGCGCGCTGTGGCGTGATATGTTTCACCAAACTGTTAAATAGTGCCGTTTTGGGGTAGAACAAAAACAAAGTCCTTTTTCTGCACTAAATGGAGACATATAGATTAGCAATATGTTTGTGAAAACCCATTATCACATAGTAGACTCTACAGCCAAAATCTCAACATGAGGAGTACGGAGCTTCTCCTTCACAGTGACATGATTCGCATGACTGGAGAAGATTTGATACTTGGGGTTTACTGCATTAGCCAGGAATAATAATAATGATGAAAATGAACAATACCATTATTTGTACTTCCTTTCCGAAGCGGATAACACCCAAGTTCCATGTGTCATACCTCGGCTTTGCGTGTGAAAGAGGTACCAGGAAGACATTAGTTTGGTTAGAGGTCTGAAAGTAGACAGAAGTTTAGATAATCTACCCACAACTGTTGTGGGTAATAAAGACTATATTTCTTAGGGACTGTTGGAGAGTGTGATCAATCCAAAAGTGTTTTATTATGACTTAGTAAATTCTTAAACCTTTAACATTTTTATTCCTACTTAGGAAAACAAACTGCTGTCCGAAGAAGCTGGACACAGGAAGAAGCATTTAAAACCTTTTGGACCCTAGACCGATTTTTAGGCCCTCAGCTTGAAAATAGCATACCCATACGATGAGTGTAGCGTTGCAACTGTAAGGGCTATTTTAATACTTTTGGTATTAAAATAACCCTAACACTTGTGAGAGATAGATAGATAGATAGATAGATAGATAGATAGATAGATAGATGGTTAAGAGTAAATTAATTAAGATGGCACAGCACAAATTGAAAATTCAAATTTGACTGGAAAAAAAAAAAGGCAATTTCAGGATATTTCTTGATTAGAAATCATGTAGATACGAGCTTTCAAGCTCACCCAGATCATATAACTATATGTTGAGGGTCTCTAAACAAATTTTTACTTTGACAAAGTGAAGCTTTATCTAGTACATCTTGATCTAGTACGGAGAGATCAAACGAGGTCAACCAAAATGTAATCTTGTTCCAGCTGTTTCGTTGTAATTTTATATACTATATAATTATATATTTCACTTCCTTTATCACTAATAGTGTTCAATCTATCCATATGCAGCAGTTTGGCATAATTTTGAGAGCCTGGATCCTCTCTGAGACTGTTAATGTTTGTCATCCATGGGATTTTATCATCTGAATTCCAGTTTTTGTTCTCTTCCAGAGCCTTACAGCCTGTGTGAAGGGCCGATTTGACCCAATGAACATTCCATAGACGTGTCACAGCCTGCTCTGTTGAGACAACCCAACGTGACTTTGATTGACAGAATCCGTTAGCCAATCAGAAAATAAAAACTACCTGAGTGTCAAATTTCTCAAGTCCGATTTGCTGAGACGTATAACCCTGCCCCTTCCGCTAGCAGGCACACAATGTCACAGGGTGTAAGCCGAACAGAGGTGGACTCAAATGCTGGATTCAAGTGTATGAAAAAGATTTATTTTTTTCTTTTAGAGAAGTGGAACGAGATAGGAACACTGGCTGAGCCAGAGAAACATTGGGGAAACCAGGAGAACGCAGGGGTCCGAACGACAGGTGCAACTGGATATAGAGAGATTGGTTAGTGTGGGCGTCCAAGTAGGGAAATGTTCCAGAGAGGGGAAACTGAGACTGTCTTACTGTGAGCTGGTGAAAACACAACTGGAGGGTGAGGCAGAGACTGACTGGTTGGAGGGTGTTTTCCAGTGTGGCGGCGGGTGAGCAGGCAGGTGGTGAGGCAGATCCAGGTAATGCTGAGATGTGGGAGAGATGCAACAGGAAGCCAGGGAATCCGTCAGACTCGGGAGGAATGAGACTGGAACGAGGCTGGAACGAGGAGACAGGTTAAAGACACAACAACAACAACTTCTTTAGTCAAAGAAAACTCGAGAGACAGGAGCTGGCCTGATTACCACGGGAATGGTAAAACGATCTGGCGAAGACTGGTGCTCCTGCTGCTCCTTAAGTAGGGTTCTTGATGGTGAATGAAGAACAGGTGTGACAGCAGGCAGCAGCCAGACTCCACTCTGGTCTCCACGGAAACCTGCTCACCCAGCCTGAAACTCAGAAGACACACCTCCCAGCCAAGTCAGATCATGACACACGACAGCAGCGCCAGCTTTGAATTCACACAGAGCGGCTTGGCGATGAACAGATTGACTGTAAACATGAACAGATTAATTATTTTTTTTGCTGCAGAACATCTCAAAGTAAGGAGCTGGTTTATGATGTGATCGATTATCCGGATTATGATGATGGCTTTGTTTTGTAAGTAAAACTACGAGGCTGTTGTAGCGGAATGTGAAAAATTGGCTGAGACGTCTGGTCGCTAGCGATCTCCTGAGCTAACGGGTGTTAGCATTGAATTAATTTTTCAAAACGTTATTGGCATAAATGTGGCGAGTGGGACTGCCTAGGGGGCGCTATATTGATTGTGTTACTTGATATTATACGTAGCTTTGTCATATGTTGTGTTTGGAGTGTGTACAAACAGCTGAGATGACATTGTAGCGCAGGAGCTGCAGTTTGAGCAGGTATGCAGCATCATTATATTCGTTACATATGAGTGCACGTTATGAGTGGATTAATTTTTGGATGCATGCGTTCCCCCCGCCGGTGGGGGCACTCGGGGTTAAGGAGATGCATAACCAACCAAGTCCCAGAAAAATTGACTATCAGCTACTGCAGAACCTCAAGCCTCAGGAAACCGATATACGAAGGCAAGAGGGAGGATCCCCAAAAGTGCTTTAGTATCTGGGACCCCTACTGGAGGTAGAACCAAGTATGTTTGTTCCTTCAAGTCTCACACATATAAAATGGATTATTATTATTATATAAAAACATTTGAATGATTTGCTTAAATTGACTGATATTGTGACAAAATAAAGCCAGGCTAAATGGGACATGATACACCTAAACTCATGTAATTTAATAATGTAAGAATCAATTGTATATGTGGGAGATCTCAGCAAATAAAAAAAAAATTAAAAAATTGTGCTTTGTAATACCTATGGTATGGATCTCAAAATGTAGAATGCCTTCCCACTGGCCTACATATCTAAACACGTTTTTTTTCTCCTCTCCCCATGCTTTCCCTTAGCTCTACTATGACAAAGGACAACCTTTATAGACGGGTTTCGGAGAAGCAGCCGAGCAGAAACCACACTACGCCCCTTGCGGAAGAGGACGGCAGTTAGCTGCTCGCGGACTAATATCACCGGCAGTAAGTTGGTGAAAAGGCTCTGACGAGAGTGGCGGCGCGAAATGACGGCCGTGTCTGTACCTAGATTAAAGTGTTTTAAAGTTTCAAGACTGTGTGCGTGCAAATAACCAGTAAGTAACAAAGTTCGGTGTTGGTTGTATTTCACCATAAGGTTTATCTTCTGTCATTTGCACGGCAATCTAGTCTCTTCTATTTAGCCGCTCGTTCGTTGTTGTTTGCTTAGTGACGACCGTAGGAGATACAATGTACAGCCTATTCAGCATGTTGCCTTTATCATTGCATGTTCTTACTAGCAAAGCAATGTTTGTACAAAGGTTGCAGAAATGATGCCTTAGTAGTTACTGGTTTGTAGTTCATATTAGGCATCTACTAAACATCTCTGCTGACATGTGGAGTTGCACTGTGGACTTGTATGGTACAACAACATGTTACTTTATATAGAGGTTTTTTACTAATTTTATTTTATTTCATGTATATCTGTTTCAGAACCACACACACTTGCTTGTTTGACTACTGTCAATAAACATCTCTAAGGAACATCTTGTCTGGAGTGCATGCTGATAGATGCCCCCTGGTGGCCACAATTGAAACCAGTCAAATTATACAGTCCTTACATCTACGCTTCCCTTTTTCTTTCTCTCCCACCTCTTATAGACTTCTTCCAAGTCCCAGCGTGGAAAGCGGACACACACGCACATGCACAAACACACAAAAAAGTTTAGTCAAAGAATAGGGTGCTGTTAGTTATTGAGTTAATTTTGTATGTGGTGTATTCATGGTATTAGTTCCCTTGTGTGATACATGAGCAACATCAGCCTCACAACAGCCCTAGTTTCAATCCATCTCTCCTTTTCTCTGTCTTACACACACACACACATACACTTTTTAAGTGCGTTCACTCTACCTTTCTCCCCACTCATTCAAGCTCAGGTCATGCTTCATGAACAAACAAAAATGAAAAATGTAAGAGTAGGAGCACTTGTTCAATGGAACATTAGTTGTGCACTTTCCCAGTAGGACATTTGGGATCTCTTTAGAATAAATTCAGCTTGACTTTTTTTTTCTTTTTTCGCTCAGTCAGTAAAGGGGAAGAGCGAGGAGAAGACATGCTGCAAAGGGCTGTGGGTCGGCTTTCAGCCAGGCTTTGATCTGAAATTTGGGTGGTCTCTGCTGTAGTAAAGTAATGTTCAGAGCATTTTTCTTGACAAAATGGACATCTCCAGATACCAATCAAAACGGTCTATGCTTATAAACAGGGAGCTGCATAAATGATGACATTCAGTGCACTGCAAAACTGGTATTTACCATGGAGTTATTTGTATCTGTGGAATCCGCAGAATCTTTAGTTGTAGGGAATGCCTCCCTTTAACAAATGTAACCTTTAAGAGCCTCTGATAGGTGGATTAAAGACCTTTTCACCAACAGACCCCAGCATGTCAGGATCGGCCACCACACCTCCTCCACCATCATTCACAACACCAGCATCCCCCAGGGCTGTGTTCTCAGTCCAGCTCTCTACTCACTTTCCACACACGACTGCACTCCCTCTCACAACTCCAACACTCTGAATACATTACAGTCATTTAGCAGACACTTTTATCCAAAGCAACTTACAATAAGTGCATTCAACATAGGTATTCAAGAGAAGTCATAAGTACATCTCCTTTTCCAAACAAGCATCCAAGAGCATGAAGCGGAGCATAACTCAGAGCCAAAGTACAGTGCAGAAACAAACAAAAACAGTAAGTGCAAAAAAAAGTGCAACAAGCTAGTATGAATACAATAAGTGCTAAGTGGAAGGCTCAGGGTAGCACTTCCTGAAGAGGTGGGTTTTCAGCCTGTGCCGAAAGATGGGCAGCGACTCTGTTGTCCAGACGTCAGTGGGAAGTTCATTCCACCACTGTGGGGCCAGGACAGAAAACAGCCTTGACTGGGTCAATCGGCCACAGGGACCTCTGAGCGGCAGGGCAACCAATCGACTCTGTCACCGCAAGGAGGGCTGTCTCTGTCGAGTGACCCACTTTGAACCCGGACTGGTGGGGGTCCAAAAGGCTGTTCTGGTGGAGATAGAAAGACAGTTAAAGACAGCACGTTCAAGTGTTTTGGATAGAAAGGGTAGAAGAGAAAACGGTCTGAAGTTCTTGACATCAGAGGGGTCGAGCGATGGTTTCTTCAGAAGGGGGGTGACTCTGGCAGTCTTGAAGGCCGTGGGAAAGCATCCTGAAACAAGAGATGGGTTGATGAGGTGGGTGAGGAAAGGAAGGAGTTCAGTCGCAATAGACTGAATAAGAGGGGAAGGGATCGGGTCAAGGGAGCACGTGGTGGGGCAGTTGGATATAACAAGGTTGAGGACCTCGTTAGGGGAGAGGGGAGCCAGATAGTGTAAGATGGGGCATGGAGAGGGGAGGGAGAGCTGTGGGGGCAGGGCTGGACAGGGTGGAGAGGGAGATGGTGGACAAGGACACGGAGAGGGAGAGAGAGGGTGGACAGGGAGAGGGGGGCTGAGAGACGAAGGATCTGATATTGTTTACCTTCTTGTCAAAGAAGTTGGCAAAATCATCAGGGAGAAGGGAGGAAGTAGGAGAGGGGGGTGGGGGTTGGAGGAGTGAAGTGAAAGTTTCAAAGAGTTTCTTAGGATTGGAAGCAGAGGTTAGGATTTTAGAGTGGAAGAACGCAGCTTTAGCAGTAGATAGAGAGGAGGAAAAAGAGGAAAGAAGAGCTTGGAAGTTAAGAAGGTCCTCCAGGAGTTTGCCTTTTCTCCATTTACGCTCTGCCTCTCTTAGGCTCCGTCTATCAGTACGCACTGAGTCCGACAGCCAGGGGGCAGGTGGGGTTGGCAGTGCAGGCCTGGAGGTGAAGGGACAGAGTTTGTCCAAAGAAGAAGTAAGGGTGGAGAGGTGAAGATCAGTAGCAGTATCAGGGGATAGGAGAGATAAGTATTCAGGGTCAGGGAGAGCAGAGGTAACAGAAGAGGAAAGATCAGCAGGGGAGAGGGAGCGGAGATGACTACGGGTAGAAACCATGTGGGTAGGTGGAGGAAGTGATGGTGGCGAGGGAGTAGGACATGAAGTAGTGGTCAAAGAGCTGGAGGGGAGTGACAGAGAGGTTAGCAGTAGAGCAGTGTCTAGTGAAGATAAGATCCAGCTGGTTGCCGGCCTTGTGGGTAGGAGGAGAAGAGGAGTGGTAAAAGTCGAAGGTGGAGAGGAAGGAGAGAAGAGGTTCAAACTTATCAGTCTGGATGTTGAAGTCGCCAAGCAGGATGAGTGCGAGCCATCGTCAATAAATTTGCAGATGACACTACCATAGTGGGACTCATATCAAACAATAACGAAATAACCTACAGGGAAGAGGCCCAGACCTTGTCTGCCTGGCGCAAGGACAACAACCTCATTCTCAATACAAAGAAAACAAAAGAAATAATAATTGACTTCAGGAAAACCAAAAAAACACATCATAGCGGACTGTGTATTAACGGGGAGGAGGTGGAGAGGGTTGCAAGTTTTAAGTTCCTGGGGGTGCACATAGCTGAGGACCTGACCTGGAGCCTGAACACCGCCCACATCATCAAAAAAGCCCAGCAGAGGTTGTTCTTTCTGAGGACACTGAAACGCAACAGGCTACCTCAGAAACTCATGGTCAACTTCTACCTCAGCACCATTGAGAGCATACTGACATACTGCTGCACTGTGTGGTACTCCAGCTGCACTGCAGCTGAAAAAAAAGACCTGCAGCGGGTTGTCAAGACGGCTGAGAGGATCATCGGCTCTGTGCAATGGTGGTCTACGTGTAATAACTGTTGCTTTTTACTGTTTTACTATATGTCAATATGCTGCTAAACAGAACAGACTGTTTAAACAATATTTCATTGTATAACATGCAATGACAAATAAAGAAATCTAAGCATGTCTAAACATAGACAGTAATGCATTTAGTCACTTTTTGCTTTACTTTTTACTTGTTTTACACTGTACAGTGTCCTTGAGTTTTGTGTTTTTAATTTATCTCAAGTGTATTATGATTATTTGAACATTCAAAGTATTATGAAGAGTTGTTTAATCTTTTTTTGTTGTTATATTTTTTGTTTTTCTTGTCCAACTGTTGACCCTGTATTAACTTACATATGACTGATAAAAATCTAAAACGAAAATGACTAAAACAGAACTGAACCTGTTCTTCTGGGAGGCCGTCACTCTGATGAACATTTAAATTGTTCATAGACTGTCAACCCTCTAGTACCAAAATACATTGAGTCCACAGTGAGCAAAACATTCAGCCATTTTCAGCATCCTCAAAACGTACAGAAGAATAGAAAGCAGTGTTACTGTGTCAGTTATCAAAAAGTGACTAGGACGCCTTGAGCTTCAGGTCAACCTGTACTTCCTCAGTAATGTGCTGAAGATTTTCCATGATATTGTGCCGCTGTTGAGAGGCCGAGATTATGTGTGAACTATATGAGATTATGTTCACTCTCAAGGCAAAGATCCAACAAACACAGACAGATTCCTTCTTTGGAATAAAGACCAGTGCCATCCTCCAACAGTTTCCAGACCGAAAGACAGCAGCAATCTAACAGGATCTTTCAACTTTCTACAAGGTTGCACTCAACTATCTTGAAAACTGGTATGACTTCTGAAGACAACAACCACCAGAAGAATGTTGCATGCTTGGCATCGAAGAAAGTATTCACACTCTCGCATCTCTGTGATGCACTGGAGGTCATCCAGAAAAGGGGGAAACTGGACGTAGATGAACTGTATGAAGAATACTGTGTGACTCTGACATGCCAGCAGGAAATTGCGGAGAGAAGAGCTCCTGCTGTGAAGAAGTGGTCAATATTGCTTCAAACAAAAAGTATTAAGTAAAGAAGAACATCTAAGGTAAGATTAACTTTATTTACAATACAGAATAGAACACTTTGTGGGCCACCAGTGTGGTCCGAGATTGTAATACCAGGCCGGTGCTATTCATGTATTTCAGTCAGGTGCTCTCGTGCTGGTACGAGTGCATAACCTTCTTTCTTTTTTTAATGAAATGCAATAATTGGATTTGGGTTATGTGGCATCACAAGGGGCCATGTATTAGAGGGGTGCTACATTCCCTTTCAAGATCAGCAGCCACACCACAAAATCGGCGCCGATGCACACATTACAGCTCCCAGAATGCCTCACCACTCACCCAGATGTAGGTGTTTAAGCCACCTAATTGAGGCAGGACTGGAGAGCTGCAGGAGGCAGAGGAGAGGAGGAGAGGGAGAGACAGCACACGGCTGGAAGGAGCTCAGAGAACCATATTGGACTGGAGAACTGCTTAAAGGAACGTACAGGACCAGACTGAAAATGATTCACAGAAAGAAAACCCTGTAGCCTGTGGAAACAGGGGACATTCTAAGTTGAGTTTTTTCTAATGCTGTTCAGTTTAAAGAACCTTTATCTCCGCTTGGAGTTTTTTTGGATTTTGATAAAGAAAAGAAGAATAAACCTTTTTTTTGGAACCTTTGATTTTTGTATAGGTGGATTCAGTGTTGAGAAGAAGCACTGTACTTTCAACAGTTACTGTGAAGGAAAGAGGGAATACATGGCAATAAAAATAATGACATTTAAACTTCCTTTGATGACTATATGTTTTCTTTTTAAGTTAATTTGACATTATATAAGGGGTAACCTCAAATAGTTGACTTTTGGTTGATTCTATCGAAGGAGCCTCACAGTTGAGATGTCACAGGGAACATATGGCATAGAAGCAAAGCATAATTCATTAATTAAAAACAACATGGCTATTTCAAAATCAGAAAGGTAGCACTATCGGAACACAAAATATATTTAGAATTTAAGATGGAATTCTCTAAAATCTGTTGGGTGAGGCACATAGAAACAACTTTTTGCAGCTTGCGTCAACTCTTTCTCTGTCTCGCTTTCTTTGACTGTCCCTTAACTTCCCCGTCATTTCCCTTCTGTCTGTGGATTGCAGCAATGGGGGAAATGGAATTGGGTTGGAAAGTTCTATTTACAACCTAGAAAAGCAAGCATTAGAAGTAAAAGTGTTTCTTTGTCTATTGATATCTGCTTCGTGTCAGTACCATGGACATGACTACACACACATACACACGATGTCCCTTAGAAACTGTCTTATTTAAAAAAAATTTCCACATCCGGGGTTTTACAATAACTCTGCAGAGGCAGTTCAGGAAGTTCCAAAGTCACCCACACTGCCACTATGCAATCCCAGTTGGGAAATAGACGCACCTTTCAAAGCCTGCCAAAACACAAACAGCACTTTGCTGCAAGCCTTTGGCTGCGATGATACTCAAAGTCAAAGACAACATCAACCAAATACAACCCTGCAGCATGTCTTTGCACATGAAATATAGTGGAGGATTTACTTCATTAAATCCTTATTAATTTTCAAACTTTTCTATGTAAAAAAATTTGATTTCATCTGGTTGTCTGCTTCAAAATGCACCCATCGTTATTTCTAACACACTGTAGTTGATGCAGCATGTTTCTTTCTCACTGCAACAAAGCCAAGAGTGGTAGCAGTCTATCCGTCCACATTTCTATTCATCCATGTCAAACAGTATTTCAGATCATGCTGGTCAGATTTTCAAAAACCTTAATGAAGCGACATTTAAAGTCCTGACAGCCTTGACTACTTTGGAAAGGAGCTATGTTAGTGTAGCAGCAAAGGAATGCTTTTACTTCTGCCATTGTCTTCACAACCTCTAGTACTGCTGTCTATCTTCACACTCTCATGTCACTGAACTAAAACCACAGACACCATCTGCATTAGGGTAAAGTGCTCAACGACTTAAAGTGGTGGTGCTGAGCCACAGGAGCACCACCAGTGGGGGGGTGGGGATCCTCTTCTCCAAAAGATTTTAAGCAGTGTTTTAGGCAGAGTGAATGTGGAGGATTTTGTTTATTTTTGGGAGGAGATTTTAACTGTACTGAGAATGATTCAATAGACAGGAACCACCTGGAACCTCACGGTCCATCACAGCGAGCTGTTAAAGGTGCATGATGTGGTCGATGTGTGGAGGAGGATGAATGGAGACAAGAGACAGTATACTTGGGCTCACTCGAGAGGGAATATAATTTGCTCGGTTGGACAGGTTTTATTGTTTTAAACACCATTTTAACATTTTTAAAAAGTGCAACATGTTGCCTGTTGGGTTTACTGACAACGCTCTGGTTATTTGCAACATTGTTATCCCTAACGTAAAGTCAGAAAGCGCATACTGGCATTTTAACACGGCTCTTTTAGATGATGCACACTTTAAGGAGGTTTTTAGATTTTTTTTTAGCAGTTTTAAAGACACAAAAAATTATTTTACGTCTTTAAAACAGAGCTGCTTTACCTCTACTTTTCCACGATCCCACCACTGTCAGCAGTACACTCTCAATGTCACACAGGACATTACCGGATCTATGAAAGACCTGGAGATTGAAATCGTGGCGCTGCAGAGTTTAGCAGAATCCACTGTAAATCAAGATCATATTAAAGATCTCAAGTCTAAAAAGTCTGCTGTTACAGTCTGCTCTTAAGGCACTAAGGCTCAGGGGGCGCTGGTCAGGTCTCACTTCACGAACGCTAATGGACGCACCGTCAAAGTTCTTCTTCGGACTGGAGAAGAAGAATGGGCAGAGAAGGGTCATTCATACTCTACGCTCTGATTCAGGGCAACAAGTTCAGAGACACAAATGAGATCCGGAAGAGAGTGGTGAGTTTTTACTCTAAACTCTACTCTGAGGAATACACAAATAACAATGAACTGTTTGAGTCCTTCTGTGAAGAGCTGCCAAAGGTCACAGAGGATGTGAACGCCGGGTTGGAGGGTCCTCTGGTGATAGATGAACTGTACACGGCTCTGCAGGGCATGGAGGGGGGGAAGGCCCCCGGAATTGACGGGATCCTAATAGAACTCTTCAAATAGTTTTTGAGCTTGATGAGGGAGGATCTTTTAACTGTTTTTAACAAGAGTTTTAAAGATATCATGCTGCCGCTCAGTTGCAGGAGGGCAATAATAACTTTGTTACCAAAAAAAGGAGATCTGCAAGAAATCAAGAATTGGCGTCCTGTGTCCCTTCTCTGTTCTTCCTACAAGATCCTGTCCAAAGCGCTGGCCAACAGACTAAGAGAAGTGATGGACCAGGTGATCCACCAAGATCAGACCTATTGTGTGCCTGGTAGGAGCACCCTGGACAATGTGTCCTTAATTTGTGATATTTTGGACATCTCTGGTTCTTTGGGCATTAAAACTGGTCTCATTTCGCTAGACCAGGAAAAGGCTTTTGACCGGGTTGAGCACCTTTACCTCTGGAAGACTTCAGAGTTTTGGCCTCTACCTTTTTTACCTTAAAAAGGTAGAGAATTGGTTTTAAACAATCGTATAGCATCCCAACTGTGGCACCGTCTAACCTGCCTAGACCCTCCCTCAGGCTCTCTGCTGGGTCTGCATTCTGTCCGGGTGGCGAGGCGGCTCCTGGGGCTGTGGAGCCAGAGGCTGACGGGGAAAGAGAGGAGCCTCCTCATGAACTACAGCCAAGGAAAAATCAAGCCAGACCCTGCAGACCCTTTCCCTCAGATCTCCCTGCCGGGGCTAGGGGAACTCACCAGCCCCCTGCTTGCTACAACACCCCCAGAAAAGTTGATATTACACAAGGCGGACAAAAATACCTTGTATCTTAACTGTGTAAAGGGCACAAACAAGACCGGACTGTGCAACAGGCTCCCCACTGTGTGGTCAGACAGACTGAGACAAAACGGACCTGGCCCACAGTGGAGGATTTTATATAAACCTCCCCTCAAAAAACGGACTGCCGACCTCCAGTGGAGAATTTTACATGGTGCTGTCGCCTCCAATGCTTTTATTTCTGCTCTTAATCCTTCTGTTCTTAACCAATGTCTGTGCTGTGGCCTTCGCGAGACTGTTTACCATGTTTTTTACTGAGTGTAGGAGACTTGCAGAGTTTTTCTCTTTTAACATTGGTTTTTAGTCTTTTTGATGTGGTTTTTACTGAAAGGGTTTTTATCATGGGAGCTGCATACAAGAAAACAGGAAAAGAAAAGTGGCAGCTCCTTAATTATCTTTCAGGGTAAGCCAAAATGGCAATTTATTTGAGCAGGAAGAACACAGTGGAGAACAGGGAGGGGCAGGAGGCCAGGTTAGTGTGGCTGTGCAATATCAGGGCCAGACTCTGGCTAGAGTTCAGGTTTTATAAACACATTGGAGACTTGGAAGCTTTTAAACAGCGTTGGTGTTTTATTAATAACATTGTTTGTTCAGTGGTTAGTGATGAGTTGATGTTTGCACAAGTTTTTATCAGATAAACTATTATATATATATCTTTTTTTAAACAACCTGTGAATTTAATGCATTAGCACTTTATTGAATTGTTGAAATTGTACAAATTATAAATATGTAAATAAAGTGTTTTTGTAATATCTCTCTCTCTCTCTCTCTCATCACCTCAAGTGTCTACCTTACCAAACATATCTGTACTCGAGATCTGCAGCAATTCTGAGCTTTACTGTACTTTCCTGCACATTTTATCTGATTCATATGTAGTCACTATGTGGTTAGAGCTTCCTAACAAGTTGCAGAAACTAATATTTCTCCCTCATCATGGCAGATCCTGTGCAAGTTGCCATGTCTAAAAGGTCCCCCTTTTGCAGCCGTTCCATTTTAGCACTGCAGTTGTATTCCACAACAATGTATTTCTGGTATTTAGCATGTAACAAGTACTCATATTCACAGAGCAAAATTTACTTCCAACTTTATTGGAATTCATTTTATTGTGTTTAGTTTATCATCTATTCATTTGCACCATTTATTATACATAGGAATCATTCTGGTTTATCATCTATTCATTTGGACCATTTATTATACATAGGAATCATTCTGAATTTCATGTTTAAAAGGATTGTCTTTCTACCTGTCTCAACTCTGCGTTCAAGTAGAAAATCCCTTGTGACTGTTAACATGGTAAAAGCTTGTCTTCAGTCCCAGAGATCTTTAGCAGCACCACCAAGGCGTTAAATAGAGGAGTTCACTAGCACCCAAAGCAATAATAGCCCCGTCATTCTCTCTCCAGCTCTCCCAGTCCTTGCTGCGCTCCCTTTCATTCTGCTTTCCTGACACGTTCCTCCCGTCAAAAGGTGGACTCATGCCTCTTTTACATGGTTATTGGAGAAGGTCCAATGCCCTCCTCGAAGATTTCACATTTCTCTTCCCTTCTACATTTTCACCTTTTGGAGGACACCCAATGAACTCTGCACTGATCTTGCTCACTCTCCCCCAGCTTGCCTTTCTCTCTCTCTCTCTTTCTCTCTGTCTTTGCCCGGTGCACCTCAGGTTTTTAAGATCTCGGTACTCAGAGGGTGATTTCATCCTTCACTGGGCCATGAAAGCGCTTTATAAGTACATCGCCACCACCAGCGCATTAATCGCCTCGGCCATATTGATTTGGCTGTTCTGTTGTGCAAGCCAGCATATGGAAGAGAGGGGGAGAAAGGAAGAAAGGGGAAGAAGAAGAGGGAGTGCAGGGGGTGCTGGGGAGGGAGAGAGATTGGGGAAGGAAATAGTGAGAGCAATAGGATCTAATTAGAATTACATAATGAAGTGTTTTGAAACTCAGTGTTAGAGGAATGAATACACGCATGAGACTTTGCTCTCACACGTTTTGAATACAGCCTGCCTTGTACGGCAGAAATGCATTCAATATAATGTGTTGCAGCAAGGGATGGCGTGCAGAAACTAAAGTTGAGTTGAAAAGATGACATTTTATCACTGTCAGAAATCAAGAGATGCAAAAATAGGGAACAAATTATTAAGAAGTGTTCAAACGGAATGCTAAGCAACTTTTAGCAGCTGTGTGATTTTGTACAAAGTCAATTCAAATAAACTGTTCCAAGCAGTGCAAACTGAGGTGAAGTATCACTAAAGACTAAATGGGTCATGATTATACAAATTAATACATAGAATTTCATGAAATAAATAAATAAGTGACGAAACATAAAAATGAGAAATACAATAAATAAATGTGAAATTTAAAACTTAAATACCTCTGCCTCGACAAATAAACAAAGAAGCAATATATTCATGAAATGATTCATTTAAATTATTTTTGTAGAGTTTTTAAAGTGTTTTTGTTTGGAATATGTATAATAAGCATATCATTTTTATTATCGCTACCGAGAATTTAACAAACATAACAAAAACAATAAAAAACACATGACGTAGATGGTTTTTCAGTTTTCAAGGTGTATATTTCAAATTGCATCTATTACACACATGTAAATAAAGTTGTGTCTCGGCTGAATATCTATTATCAGAATCATAACTGCATTTTAACTGCTACTGTGTAAATGGAATACTGCTGTTAAAAAGCACCGTATTTGTTTAAAGTGTTTGCAGACCAAATGTTATTGCACTTTGTTCATATAGCAGTACTTTTAAAATAAAAGTGCGCAATACACTACTTTTTAATTCATTATTAAAGTAGTGTATCTATCTACAGTGCGCGCTAGGCTAAATTAGCTGCTGATTAACTGTCTGCAGTCGAGTTGCATTGTGGGTAACATAGGTGGCAGGTTTTGACAAAGAAGAAGAATGCATAGAATGAAAGAAGACAATAACTCTGCTTCTGCTGTATCAATTTTGATTCTTTTCTTTCACTGTCCCTCACAATGTTCTGAGTGCAAAGCTTAATGAGTGTGTGCTCTTTTAACCACCATACACTCCATGATTTTATCTCCAAACTGTCAACACCAACTGGTCCAGACTGGCTTGGACTCAGACCGACTCAGTTCAATCACTCTAGCTGCCAACAGCATTTTTACATTTGGCACAACAATTCTAATGTGTCCCAGCCATTAGCAGAGTATGGAGCGACCGAGTGGGATGCTGACATTTTAAAACTGATTATGCATTCCTCTACTATGCTGAAAATAAGACTGTGCAGGTATATTCGTCTTGTAGCTGGTCAAAGTTCCTGAGCAGCTACTATTGCAGAGATGACCCGGGTGGTAACTCCCCTCTGCTGTCATTTAGGGAAGAAAGAAGTTTTTTCTTTGACTGATACAAAAACTGGGATCGTTCCAAAGTGGGGTTATGGCTAACAGCAAAGAGAATATGGTGAAGATGCAATTTTATTACTGTGCTTGAGAAAGAAAAGACGAAACATTGGTTTGATTTCTAAGGGAGGCATAATTTTGGGATTGATCTTATTATTTAGCTTTATGCTTTGATCTAACCGAAATAAAAAAAAGAGATTTTAGAGTGAAAGACAACATGATTAGATAATCGTGGCTCTAATTTCTAAAGTCTTTCTTCAGGGAGTCCTTTTCACCTCAAACTTCCACAAATGTCACTCATGACATTTGTGGAGTTTTACTAACTGCCAGAAATGACCTCTTACACTGTAAAGGCTCTGTTAAATGCATGAGTGAGTAAAAGAGCAATGAGGACCAAGCTTTTACTCTGAAATTTTTGGGATGTTTCAACAGAATCACAGTATGTATTGATTTTAAGACAGGAGGCTCCTACAACCAAAATGTCCTTTTCCTCTGAAACCTCTTTTTTCCCACATCACCTTCATCAACCAGAATTTAATAACTGAATTGATTATTGTTTCCAATAATTCCCCAATTTTTGGAGGACTATTTTCTGCTATCAATTGTGATGATTGGCGGCAAACAGCTTGCCTGTATAAGTCATTCAATAGGAGGGCAAAGAAGCAAACTGGTTGAATGATGAGACCATTACAACACATGTGAGGGAGTTTTAGCAAAGCGGAAAGAAGAGTTCACAGTGGATACTTGTTCACAAAGACTGCAACTCTCCCTGTCAAACGGTCTCTGCTTTAAAATGCAATATTGTTAATCTCCCACATTGATTCAACAGCAGCTGTCTGAAAATCCATATTTCATAGAGCAGAAGGCTCAGAGAGCGGGAGTCAAAGATTTAGCTCTATTTTGCTGTGGTGGCATTAAAAACTGCTGAACTGTTCACTTAAAAGAGGAATGAGACTGAATGGAAGTTTTGAAATATGGTATTCCTGTACCCTTCATGTGGACATTACAGCTTAAATTACTCAACAGACTGTGTTTGCAGTAGCCAGAGGGAAGACTTAGTGCCATCAACCTCTAATTGAGGAACATACTGGAGACATAATCATGATTGGCTGCAGCAGCAATACTGGACTATTCACTTAAATGCTTCATAAGCAAAAGTTAATCTCAGTTTTGAATGTCATTCCTGTATACTAGTGCAGCACTGTATTTCTGCTTATTGTAAAACAAGCAAGTCGTTACTATTATACAGCCGTAAAATTATATTTTCGTTGTTTGCTCAGAGAAATGACCTATAACCGTACAAAACTAGTTTTGCTGCTTTGTATTTCACCAGAGTTTGCGTTATAAAGTGTGTTTTCATCCACCCGAGTGGAACGCTTCAGCTCAAATGAGGTCAAAAATGGCAGCGAAAGAAAAGACATGAAATAAACAGAAATGCTATATTTCTATCATGTTTTATACATTATTTGAGGTTGTCTTTCTGGTGCTCTTTTAATTACATCATCTTGTGGCGACTTCTTCTTCTGCTAATAGTCTAATGGCACCTAAATGGAAAATTTGTGTCACCAGCTGTTTATGCACCCATCCTAGTATTCAAAATCAGTAACAATAGTGAATGCTAAGTCACATTCATTTGCATTTTCTGTATGGGAACATGGATAAAGGCCCTGCACATCCATGTTACCTCTCACAGGTGATTTTAGTTACTGTGGCTGATTGGACCGCATCCTCGGACTGTGCAGGCGTGTTCAGGCTGTCCACTATGTCCCACATCCATCTTCATTTACTATGTGGGGGAGCTACTTTCTCGCTTTAGCTATAAAGCTCAAAGCTAGCACGATACACCGCTACATTAACACTTTTGTTGAATGTAGCAAGCTATGATACAAGCTAATCAGAATAAGTTTCCTCTCTCTTGCCATGTGGCAAAGTGTAAATGTCACCTATACGCCAAGGCCGAACAATGTTAGAGAATTAATTTTGAGGCTGTACGTTTGGGATTTACTAGTCGGGGTTTACACCCCCATTAATGTCACCGTAACTGTGTGTGGCATTTAGCGCTGGTCTTTGTGAATTGGACTGTTTTGGCAATGAGACTCATTTGTATAGAATATTTGCAGCATATTTCGTGCAATATTTCTTAATTTAAATAAATGCAAACCGAGCACTGAGGCACTATTTACTTAGCAGTGCAGTTAGGGGTTGCTTTGAGAATAACTTGGTTTCTTGTCTAATCTGTGTAAATTTTATAAATTCTCCCCAAAGTGTTTCCAATCCCTGTCGATGTTTCACAACAATCCATCACATACATTGATACAATGAAATGTAAATTGAAAAAACACATTAGAGATATCTGGTCTAAGTATGTATCAGTCAACTGCAAAGATAACTGAGGTCAGGTTGAAATCCAGAATGAGCAGTGTTTAAATGTTTTTGCAATGTCCTTCAGGACATCCCAGAAGACTTAAGTATCACAGTTCACCGTGAACACTCTCTCAAATATTACACTAACGGCGGTGAAATCCAATAATGCTAACCTGTCACATCAATTCAGCATCAGCAAATCTATATTTTTCCACAACATCAGTAACATCTGACGGACCAGTGCGCGCCTGAGCCAGTAACTCTGGAAATAGAGACTGTTGCCTGAGTCAGACTGTTATCTGATTTTCTGAGGAGATACCCTCTGTCAGGATTGGGCTTTGGCCCCTGTTGTTCCTCTGTCTGTGTAGCTCCGCCCCTGGTCTCCTCCCAGCTCCCTACTGGGTCTGAGTGTGTTGCCTAATTTACCCTCATTCACTACACCTGTGCCCAATCACCTGCCCTTTGGTTTTCCCTCTGCCAACCCCTCTCATATAAACTCCCCTGCTTCCCTGTTCGGGTTGTCGGATAGTTTTTTGTTGCTTCCCTGTGTGTGGTCCATGTTCCAGCATTTGTCCTTCCCCGAGTGTGCTTCGTGTTCTGACGTTTTGTCCTCATGTTGGTTACTAGGTCCTATGGTTTGTGACTTTGCTTTTTATGGTTTGTGACTTTGCCCTTTTCTACAGTTTTTGCTCGCTCTCGTTTTGAATCGCTTTTGGTTCTGGTTTATTACCCTTTTGATGTCCAGTAAAAGACTTTGTTTTCAACTCCACCTCGTCTCCAGTGTCTGCGTTTGAGTCTTTGCTCTACCCCTGCACCACACCTCGTGACAGAACGATCCAACCATGTCAGACTCAGCAGACCGCCATTTGGTGCGCTTCGCACCACACCTGTTGGACCCGTTCAGGGAGATCTGTTGGGCCAGGGGAGGACCTTGGTGTTTCCAAGGAGCTAACCGCCACTCGTTGGACTCAGCGGACCAAGGTTTTAGGCCCTTATCCCCTGAGTGGTATGAACAGTTTGCGGGAACCTCCCAGGCCCTTGGAGGGCCTCGGGAGTTTCCAAAAAGCTAACCGAGACTTGTTGGACTCAGCGGACCAAGGTTTCAGGCCCTTATCCCCTGAGGGGTATGAACAGTTTTTCGGGAACCTGCCTGGCTTTTGGAGGGCCTCTGAGTGTCCAGAAGGCGAACTGTGACCTGATGGACTGCCACCTGTAATTGCCACCTGGCAGACCCTCCTCAACACAGCTAAGACAGCAATGAAAGGACTCCTGTTGCCTTGCTGTGATTGCTGTCTGTATGAGTGAACACATGGCTGGATGTGTGTAGGTGGTCCTCACCATGGTTCTGAATGTTTGCCATTCACTCTCTCAGACTCCTTGCCAACATGGTGCCTGAACCTGGCAGTGGATGCAGGCGCTGCTGGTGCCTCTGTGGACGGTGCCACTGCATCGTGTTTCTCTCTGTCTCAATGTCACCCTGTGTGGTACTGTTCGTTTTTGGGTTCACCCTGGAACATATTGCTGGCTACATCAAGTTAAGGGTTTTTCTGGCTTGGGTCTGACTGGGCCTACCCAGTTTCTCCCAATCTCCTTTTCTCCATACAGTCTTTTTACAGGAGGAGTTTGTCATTTTGAGCAATATGCCGTAAGCGTGGGTCACTGAGTTACCGGGGAGAACATTGCTAGGTCATGTACATTTATTAAATCTCCATCCTGCTTTACTTTGTCTTGTTTAGTTTTTCTGTAATTTAGATTGTTGAATGCCATATTAAATTTGTTTGTAACATCAACTTCTATCAATTTGATGAGTTAAAATTAGGGCTGGGCAAGTTAACGCATTAATTAACGCCAACAATTATTTTATCGCGCTTTAATGCAGCTTTTTTTATTATCAAGGGGACATTTTTAACACAAGAACCGGTGTTACGGTTTAACCAGGGACCCTGTTAACTGGCAACCTTCAGCCGACTGCACCGTAACTAAGACAACGGATGCAGTTTTTAACCGTAACACCAGGCAGCGAGCGGTGAACAGCTGTTTGTGTGGCGTCTCTTCCTGTTTCCTTCACCTACATTCCCCTGGGTCTTAAGTCCCTCCAAGTACAGCTTCTTATCACCCTCTATGTACATAACTCATACCACACATGGTAATCAGTGTTATATATTTGTCTGACCAAAATACCAGAAAAAGCAAAAAAGAAATGATTAATTTCAATTATTTTTTTTAGAGTTTTTAAAGTGTTTTTGTTTGGAATATGTATAATAAGCATATAATTTAGTTATTACTACTGAGAATTTAACAAACAAAACCATGACGTAGATAGGTTTGCAGTTTTATTAAGGTGTATATTTCAAATTGCATCTATTACACACATGAAGATAAAGTTGTGAACACCGGCTGAATATCTATTCTCAGAATCATTAAAACTGTATTTTAACTGCTACTGTGTAAAGGGAATACTGCTGTTAAAAAGAACCTTATTTCTTTAGTGTTTGCAAACCAAATGTTATATCACTTTTGTTCATATAGCAGTACTTTTAAAATACAAGTGCGCAATACACTACTTTTGAATTAATTATTGAACTTTGCACATAATGCGATTAATCGCAAAAAAAATCATACAATTAATCGCAATTAAAAATTGTAATTGTTGCCCAGCACTAGTTACAATAGAATAAGGTTCATTTTATTTCTATGTAAAGTCATATGAAAAACATGAATAGAAAGTTTTATATAATATAAATGAAAGTTTTATGAAATAATATATAATGTAAATAAATATACAAATCAGTGGTGGGCCATCAAGGCCAGCTAAGCCTTCTCTGCTGGCCTAAACAGAATCACAAAGTTATAACTATTTTATAATTTAATATTTTTTCACAAATACTACAAGTATTATAATATTTTTCCCATTACCTTATTTTGTCATTGCACAGCTCCTGTCTTCCTCAGTTGCTCTGCTTCCAGTGCAGCTTGTTTTAAGTAGAGCTCTTATCCAATCAGATTCAGCCTCTATTTCTCTATGTAAGGAGAGAGGGCCGAGGTCCTCTAGGTAGACCTTGCAGATTAAAGTATATTGGGACGATATTGTTGACTGTCATCGTCTTTAACCAATCAGATCTTTAGTTTGACATGTTGGGCGTATTCTTTGACGTGCCAGAGCTACCCAGGTAGCCTGCTAAGTACGTCAGCATTAAGGTGCGCTGTGATTGGTCAGTGGGCCAGCGTGACTTTTGTCAAACAGAAAGCTAGCTAGCAGATCTTAGTGTTTAGTAAGAGTTCAAGTTGAAACATATGTAAGAAGTTATGACATTAACATGACATTTTTAGCGTTTTTAAATGGATTTCTGGAGAAGGACATTTCCAGAAAAGCTGGACATCATATCAAAGAGTCGGTCAAGCCCACAGCTAGCAGCCCTGACCCAGCATGGAAAAGGATTTGTACGAACAGTATTTCTGGCTGACAGCGTTGTACATTTTATGGTTAAGAATGTGTTTCATTTGCAACTAGCTCTTGGTGTTTGGAGCTATGCTAAGATAACCAAGGGAGCTACATGACAGGACACGCACAAGCTACGTGCTTTTGAAAACTTTTGGAGAACTGAGTGGACTTTTTAAGTGAAGAGCAGCTGTGGTAAGTTAACTGATTTTGAGTCTTTACATCTGCAGTAGCGTTTCTACTGTGTTCATTTGTCTATTGTGTCATTTTTATGAATAATAAATGTTGCGCCGCAGTGTTGCTGGATTGATTTGTTGTCATTTAAATATATGTGACTGGTTCTTGTGAGTTTTTCTTGTCATTGTGTTAATTACATTGATTTGGACTATATGCATTGTCCGTTAATTACGAAGCATCCCGTCATGCACAGGGTTATTGTCTGGACAGTTGAATCCATTTGGGCTGTTGTTTCTCCGCTAGCTTAGCTGCAGTGTCTCAGCTGTTTTTTGTTATTGTTCCGGGTTCAGAGGTCACAAAGCCTGTTGTCTGTTACGTGACCGCAGTCCACCGAAAACATTATATTTCCCACAATTTAAGCTTCTGCATTTTCCAAATGCACTAGTATTATTCAAACGTATTGTTCGGTTCGCCTCGTACCAAACGGTTTAATACGAATACGTGTATTATTACACCCCTAGAAACAAATAACCATAGCTGTGGCGTCATAATGAGCCTATTAGGACATGGCTCAAGTCTAGTAGGACAGCACAGAAGGTCCAGGTATAAAATGCACGGTCCGCCACTGATACATATACTGTATATCATATTGTCTACACTAAAGGAATGATTTAATATTTTAGGAAATATGCTTATTTTCTACAGAATTTTGAGATGAGAAAATCGATACCACTCTCATATCTGTGCACGGGAAGCAGCCTTCTAAAACTTCTAAATGTATCTTGTTTGTTCCATTTGTACACAAGCGAATCAAGATGTGTTTTAACCTCTTGTCGTCGCTGTCGGTTTGCCAGTGCAGTGGTGACACAAATGTTTCCCAAAATGTTGAAATATACCTTTAAGAACAAGCACTGTAAATATGGGAAATACTGTTAAGCAAACATGCTGGTGGACATCGCAAAACGTGGGCATATAAACTTTCCATGTATGCTTGTGTGTAACACATGAGATGCTTTAAACTGGCAATTTATCTAACATCACTGAAACTGCAGAAGCCTGGATATTTCGCTTAACTTGGTCAACCCAAAAACGATTCGTTCATGACTTAGGCCTTACCGCCCCCATTGCAGCCTTATTGTCAGCGTTTTTACACCCTGTTGCCAATAGAAACATGCTGGATGGTAGATGGCACTTCTGTTAGTATGTTAAAACGTTTTCCTGGCAAAGTCGACCCGACCTGACAAGAAGATGATATGCAAAGCTCCAGTGTAGTAATCTCCCATTCAAGACCCACCTCTAAACATGAGCTCTCGATCTCGTTTCATCTGACTCTCATGCCCAGCAAGGATTTTGTCATTGAATAGATATTTACACGACTACTTGCAGCTACTTTCAAAGCAGCTTGCTCCCAAAATGGAAGCTAAGACAACTTTTTACCACATTGTGTTTTATTAAGAACACCTAGTGTTGCACATCTTCGCCAGTCAAAAGCTTGCTGGAATGTCTTCATGTAGATTGCAGTGGAGGAGCAGTGAAAGGAGCAGGGAGTAGTTTAACGCCTCGATGTGATGGTATTCTATAAAAGCTGAAAAGGAATGAAACGATTGCTGAGGCAAATGCAAACGAAGCAGAGTTCTGCTGGCCTGAGCTTGTGTCAGGTTATCTGGCTGAAAATGACAAGGCATGTTTTCTGGTGGAAATCACTCCTTGCTTTACATAACTGCTTGTGTAAAAAGCCAAACAGGAGCTGTGATAGTGAGGGCACTGAGTAAATGTCAGCCTACTCTACTGCATATCAATAACCTTTTAACAATTGCAGTTTGGAGTCTGGTGTGTCGGCAGTGCGGAAAAGGCAAGAGATTTTCATATTGAAGTTATGATACTCTATGTTTACTCAAATGTTTCATTCATTTGTTACAGTCTGCAGCCATCTCTGTGAGGCTATAATGCTTATTGTGAAGAAAAACAAAATAGTAAGATGGATAAAAGTTAAGGTCCAAAATTAGTTTTTGAGCTTTAACAGTGGCAGTGAAGTAAATGTAAATGTGGTAGATGGCTGTCACTTTTACCTTTATATACTTTACCTAACTGTTGTCAACAACCCGTTGATATCTCTGTATTTATTTTTCACCTCATTACACATACAAGTATACATTCCTGTCTACATTCAGTTTGTTTGAATACATTTTATTTATATATTTAGTTCTATATATTTTGCCAAACTCACAATGACAATATTAATGGGCATTTGAGTATTTAGCAGGTAATACGGTGTGTGTTAATGTGTGACAGAAGTTTCGCAATCAACTGAAAGCTCTGTAAAAAGGCAGTAAAAGCACCTTTGAGTTAGCACATAATGACAGATTCAACATGTAGATATTTAGCAGGTATTATGTATTGTGATTGTTGTCATCACCCAACAGAAATTCCACACCTAGGTCACATGTTGAACCTAGGCCCCTTCAATTTGTTGATTTCAGACTATTTTGTCACACTACTACTGTTGGGACTGAACGTCCCTCCATGCTCAAGTCACCAGGTGATGTTTGTCATGTTCACCATATGAGTTTAGCCTATTTGTATGCTAACATTTGCTGATATGCAAGTTATCAATAGAAGAAAGCTGAGGCAAATGGCCATGTCGCCAGTTTTTGGTAATTAATTACATATGTTGCCTTGGGCCCAACAAGTGTGTACCAAAATGTGTTGCAATTCATCCAATATGTATGGACTTAGCAGCTAATGTTGCCATTCCTAGAGCCTTATTGTGGCCCAAAAAAAAAAATCACTTATTACTTGGTGGTGTATTTCCCTTTAAAGATAGTCAATCCAGCCTCACATGTTTCCTGTACCATGCAATCTAGTTTAAAGTTGAAGTTTTCAATGAAGTTCTCAGCTATCTAATACATTGTTAGTCACTGCAAGCCCTCATTACATTACAATCACAGAACAGGCAGAAATTGTCATGTTTCCACCAACAGAAGCCTACTAATAATAATAATCATAATCTTTTCCTGTTTTTTTTTTTTTTTTTTTTGCAGTTAACGTGAAAATGTAACATAACCCTATAATGTAATTTGACTAATATTATGATAACGTTTTTACAGATAATCTAGTACCTTATTACATTATTAGGGATTCATTACATTATCTGGTGGGCAATTCTTTTTACCATTCTCAACGGATTAGGGTTAAATTTAGAGCACATTTTATTACATTTTCAGCACGTGTCAAAAGTATGAAAGGAATCCAATGAAGAAGGTTGAGTAATGTGGGCACAGCAAAAGTATAACGACTTCATAATGATACACTGTAACACTTGAAGAGCAAAAATCAGCACACGCTGATATCTAACATTCAAATACTGATATGAAGGTGGATTTCTCCTTAGGATGCAGAAGAAAGCAGCAACACAAACAACTACTTGCAAGTCTCCTTCTGCCCACGACCCTGACTAGGTTAAAGAGAGGAGCAACGGACAGGGAATCAACTGTACAAGCAGCCGGACTCTGGCTATTAGCAGCTCCAGTGTCTGGAGCCAAATCGGAAATGCCTCTTGTTCCTTAACATAGTCATTAACCTTGTTATTGTGACTGCACAAAGGCTACAGGATAAGGCTACAAATACAGGATAAGCTTGAGTCCTGCTCTTATTGACAGGAAGGCACACGCACCCACTCAAGTGTTTTTTAATGTATAACGTGATGACACAGAAGCCTACTCATGTATTTAGAACATTCACACGCAACCTTTGATTTTTTTTTTACCACACACAAACACAGATGCCGTTTTGTGACGACGACGCAGCTAATCCACAGGGTTTGGCCAATCATACACAGATTCAGAGGTATATAGTCACAAGCAAGGCATACACTCAAACTCGCATACAAACCCAGTATTGTGCCTTCACATAAAGTTTAGGACACAGCATGATGGACAAAATGTCATTGGATTTTCTGAGAAGAGTTTGCTCCATGACTAATGAAACATACACATGCATGCACAAATGCACTTGGATACACTATAAGGTCATTGAGTAATACTTGAACAGACTTAAGGCCATGACCGCAAGTCTATGTGTCATGTTTTTTACTATGTTTCTTACTATATATATATATATATATATATATATATATATATATATATATATATATATATATATATATATATATATATATATATATATATATATATATATATAGCAGCTACAATACATGCCAGGCCTATATGCTTGCCATTATCTAAAGGGAACATTCACAGTTGTTAGAGATCCGTCTTTTTGATCCCTATCCTCATCCACCCTGCCATCCATTGTCATCTGCTTGTTATTCCAGATGGACCCTATCCACAGCAAAGTTTTGTAAATCTTCCTGTGGAACCCCAAGATGTACCCAGGACAAATGATATATTATCCCTTCAGGGAGTTCTGGGTCTACCCGGTGCTTCTTACCTGTTGGGTGGGCCCGGAAAAAAACTCTAATAAGAGGCATCCTAATCGGATGTCCCAAACCACCTCAGTTGGCCATTTTTGATGCGAAGCAGCAGCTTCTCTACTCCAGTCAATCTTCATTTCGACCCTCACCTATGGCCATGAGCTTTGGATTGTGACCAAAAGAACAAGATCGAAGATACAAGCTGCCGAAATGAGTCTCCGGCGTAAGGTGGCTGGGCTCGGCCTTAGAGATGAGTGTGAGGAGCTCAGACGTTCCGGGGGAGCAATATACTCTTTTTAGGGATGATATTAGATGAGGTGTTTTTAATTGCACAGCAACCTCCCTGGGCTCAATTTGTCCCCCATAAAATCAAGGGCATGATCAATACTGCTGTCTTGTCGGTCTGTGAAATGAGAACGTTTAACTACTGTAAGCTAATGTTATTTGTAGCACAGCTGCCAAAGGGGAGACTGCAGCTGTCAACAGGATCAATTTGGATGATATCTGTTCAGTATACCACACAGCACTCACCAGTCAATGCAATTACACCTTTGAATGCAATTATTAAGTTAATGGCAAAGTGATATAAATTGTCAAAATTAATTGGTGTGTACTTTCTTATTTGCCTTATTATTCATCTGTAGGATTATTTCCTTAATAGTGTTATTTGTCTATGTAATGAAAATAGGCATGCTACTTTTTTTATCATTGATTTTTGTGTCCACTAATTTTTCATAACATGAAGGTTGCCATTTGACATTTGTTAGGACATTTTTTATACCAAAACACTCCCCAAGCAATCGACCCCACATCAATTGTTGTACATGGTCTATTGTTGATGCGGTCCAAGAATGGTCTCCATGTTTTTGCTTCCTGAGAGTTTAAGTATGACTGGTTCGCAACCTGCTATGTTGCACGTTAGTTCAATCCAGCACTTTGAAGATAAGATAGGTGACTGTTTTCCAAATTAGTAAATGTTTCTACCACTCAATCTGGAGTACCGTCCCCCCCAATATCTCACCGAAGTTATTGTAGTTCTTGTAGTGCCACTTCGCTTGATGCCGAGTGTACAAGCTGACGACCCTGTGGAATACTTTGACGTGAAAAAGAAAGTAACCCTCTGTAAATGAGGCATGCGAAAGCTGTTGCTTCAACACAGATGTGTTCTCTCACTCCTATTAAAATTTACATTTAGGCATTTGGCAGATGCTTTTATTCAGAATGACTTACAGTAAGTGCCAAAGTGACGATTCCTCAAGCATCAACTGAGTAAAGAGTCCAGTACTTCAGAGCGCAATAAGAAGCGAGTTCTATATCAGTCAAGACTGTCATGATCTGACTTGGCTGGGAGGTGTGTCTTCTGAGTTTCAGGCTGGGTGAGCAGGTTTCCGTGGAGACCAGGGCGGAGTCTGGCTGCTGCCTGCTGTCACACCTGTTCTTCATTCACCATCGAGAACCCTACTTAAGGTAGCAGGAGCACCAGTCTTCGCCAGATCGTTTTACTATTCCCGTGGTAACCAGGCCAGCTCCTGTCTCTCTCGAGTTTTCTTTGACTAAAGAAGTTGTTGTTGTGTCTTTAACCTGTCTCCTCGTTCCAGCCTCGTTCCAGTCTCATTCCTCCCCAGTCTGATGGATTCCCTGGCTTCCTGTTGCATCTCTCCCACATCTCTGCATTACCTGGATCTGCCTCACCACCTGCCTGCTCACCCGCCGCCACACTGGAAAACACCCTCCAGCCAGTCAGTCTCTGCCTCACCCTCCAGTTGTGCTTTCACCAGCTCACAGTAAGACAGTCTCAGTTTCCCCTCTTTGGAACATTCCCCTACTTGGACACCCACACTAACCAATCTCTCTATATCCAGTTGCACCTGTCGTTCGGACCCCTGCGTTCTCCTGGTTTCCCCAACGTTTCTCCGGCTCATGATCCAGCGTTCCTATCTCGTTCCACTTCTCTAAAAGAGAAAAATAAATCTTTTTCATACAATTGAATCCAGCATTTGAGTCCACCTCTGTTCGGCTTACACCCCGTGACATCACGATCTGGCCAAGCATGGACTCAGCGGATTCATTCCGTACTGCCCTTTCTAGCCAGGGATTGCTCTTGGGAGAGCATGAAAGGGCGCTCCGATCATTAATTGACCAACAAGGACATTGTAACCAACGTCTGGACCAAGTGTTTGAGATGATAGTGAAAGTGAATGATCATCTGTCTACTCTCTCCACAGTCCCCTCTGCTGACAGAAACCCACCTGTTCCACCTCAAGTTCCGGCGCCCCCCACACCTCCGGCCGAACCTCAGTTCCGGAATATCGCCTTTCCTACTCCTGACTCCTATGCTGGTGACGTTGGGGGGTGTGAAGGCTTCCTTCTCCAGTGTACCCTAGTTATGACTCAGTCCCCTCGTTCTTTTCCTTCTGACTTGGCGAAAAACGCTTTTGTTATCGGCCTTCTGAAGGGCAAAGCCTTAGCTTGGGCCTTAGCGTTCTCCAGAACCAACGCTCTCGAATCGTATCCCTTTGCCGACTTTATTAAAGAGTTTCGCAACGCTTTCGACCACCCACTTGGCCATGACAACGCCTCGAAGCGCTTACTGAACTTACGGCAGGGAACTCAATCGGTGGCGGACTTCCTGATCGAGTTTTGCATCCTCGCGGCTGAGACCGGTTGGGGTTCCGATGCCTTAAGAGGTACACTTCTAAATTCACTCAGCGAACAAATTAAGGACCAACTTGCGTTCCGTGATGAACCGTCTTCATTTGAAGAATTAGCTTCTTTAGCCATCCGAATTGATAACCGCATCAGAGAACGGAAAAAAGAAAGGGACTCAAACTCCCATAAGCCTCTGCGCGAGCGCAGCTCTCGCGAGAATTACCGTCTGCGTTCGCTGCCGTACCTTCACCCGGTTGACAATCCTCCTGTCACGGAAACCGAAGTTTCTGAGCCCATGCAGTTAGGACGTACTCGGTTAACGCCTGAGGAAAGATTGAGGCGTATGCGTAATAAGGAGTGCATTTACTGTGGTTCATCTAGGCATTTTATTGCTTCCTGTTCGGTTCGCCCAAAAGAATACGCCGACCAGTGAACGCGAGGATACTGGTGGGTGGAACAAATCTTCCTCGCCTTACATTACCTATCACTCTGATGTTTGAAAGAGTCTCCCATTCCACTCAGGCCCTAATAGATTCTGGTTCAGAAAAGAACCTAATAGATCCTGATCTAGCCACTCGCCTTGACTTCCTACTTATTAGGTTACCTACACCTATCTCCGTTTCTGCCCTGGATGGTGTTTTTCTTGCCACCATCACACATAAGACCAGACCCATTACATTAATTGTTTCGGGTAATCATCGCGAGTGTCTCGAGCTTTATTTGTTCCCAGTTGCTAATCATCCCATTATCTTGGGTTTCCCTTGGCTCGCCATCCATAACCCACATATACACTTGGCTAGCCAGAGAATCGAGAGTTGGAGCTTGCATTGCTTGTCCTCTTGTCTTCGTTCCGCATCACCCGCTACCAACCAGCCCAACTCTCAGCCGGAGGTTCCAATCGATCTTTCTAACATCCCTGTCGATTATCATGATTTGGGTTCCGTGTTTAGCAAGGATAAGGCTCTCTCCCTTCCTCCGCATAGACCTTATGATTGCGCTATCGATCTGCGCCCCGGTGCTCCGTTACCCTCCAGTCGCTTGTTTAACCTGTCTCGCCCTGAGAGATTAGCTATGGAGACGTACAGTTGTGGTCAAAAGTTTACATACACTTGTAAAGAACATAATGTCATGGCTCTCTTGAGTTTCCAGTTATTTCTACAACTCTGATTTTTCTCTGATAGAGTGATTGGAACAGATACTTCTTTATCACAAAAAACATTCATGAAGTTTGGTTCTTTCATGACTTTATTATGGGTTAACAGAAAAAGTGACAATCTGCTGGGTCAAAAATATACATACAGCAACATGAATTAGCAATTTTGGTGACTTAGAAAGTTGTGTCAATGAAATGAGCTTCATAGCATGGCCTCTTAACTTCTTGTGAGTGATTATGAGTGACTACAGCTGGTGACTTCTCTGAGGCCATTTAAATAGGGCTCATTGGATACAAACGGCCACAAACGCTACAATGGGAAAGTCAAAGGAGCTCAGCATGGATCTGAAAAAGCAAATCATTGACTTGAACAAGTCAGGAAAGTCACTTGGAGCCATTTCAAAGTAGCTGCAGGTCCCAAGAGCAACAGTGCAAACAATTGTTTGTAAGTATAAAGTGCATGGCACTGTTTTGTCACTGCCACGATCAGGAAGAAAACGCAAGCTATCACCTGCTGCTGAGAGAAAATTGGTCAGGAGGGTGAAGAGTCAACCGAGAACCACCAAAAAGCAGATCTGCCAAGAATTAGAAGCTGCTGGAACACAGGTGTCAGTGTCCACAGTCAAGCGTGTTTTGCATCTCCATGGACTGAGAGGCTGCCGTGCAAGAAGGAAGCCCTTGCTCCAAAAGCGGCACCTTAAGGCTCGACTGAAGTTTGCTGCTGATCACATGGACAAAGATAAGACCTTCTGAAGGAAAGTTCTGTGGTCAGACGAAACAAAAATCGAGCCGTTTGGCCACAATGCCCAGCAATATGTTTGGAGGAGAAAAGGTGAGGCCTTTAACCCCAAGAACACCATGCCTACCGTCAAGCACGGTGGTGGTAGTATTATGCTGTGGGGCTGTTTTGCTGCCAATGGAACTGGTGCTTTACAGAGAGTAAATGGGATAATGAAGAAGGAGGATTACCTTCAAATTCTTCAGGATAACCTAAAATCATCAGCCCGAAGGTTGGGTCTTGGGCGCAGTTGGGTGTTCCGACAGGACAATGACCCCAAACACACATCAAAAGCGGTAATGGAATGGCTAAATCAGGCTAGAATTAGGGTTTTAGAATGGCCTTCCCAAAGTCCTGACTTAAATCCCATTGAGAACATGTGGACAATGCTCAAGAAACAAGTCCATGTCAGAAAGCCATCAAATTTAACTGAACTGCACCAATTCTGTCAAGAGGAGTGGTCAAAGATTCAACGAGAAGCTTGCCAGAAGCTTGTGGATGGCTACCAAAAGCTCCTAATTGAAGTGAAAATGGCCAAGGGACATGTAACCAAATATTAGCACTGCTGTATGTATATTTTTGACCCAGCAGATTTGATCACTTTTTCTGTTAACCCATAATAAAGTCATGACAGAACCAAACTTCATGAATGTTTTTTGTGACAAAGAAGTATCTGTTCCAATCACTCTATCAGAGAAAAATCAGAGTTGTAGAAATAACTGGAAACTCAAGAGAGCCATGACATTATGTTCTTTACAAGTGTATGTAAACTTTTGACCACAACTGTACATACAAGAGTCTGTAACCGCTGGTATCATCCGCCCCTCTTCGTCACCAGTGGGAGCAGGATTCTTTTTTGTTGCCAAGAAGGACAAGACACTCCGTCCCTGTATTGATTACCGTGGCTTGAATGAAATTACTGTCAAGAACAAATACCCCCTACCGCTCATCTCCTCCGCTTTCGAGCCTATACAGGGATCTACCATCTTTTCCAAACTGGACCTCCGTAACGCGTACCATCTGGTGCGCATACGTCAGGGAGATGAATGGAAGACCGCCTTCAACACTCCATTAGGTCACTTCGAGTACCTGGTAATGCCCTTCGGCCTAACCAACGCCCCAGCAGTCTTTCAAGCCTTGGTCAACGACGTTCTGAGGGATTTTCTCCACAAGTTCGTTTTTGTTTATCTGGACGACATTCTTATTTTTTCTCGTTCCCTGGAGGAGCACAAGCGTCACGTGCGTGCTGTGCTGCAGAGATTACTTGAGAATTGCCTTTACGTTAAGGCTGAGAAATGCAAATTTCATACCACTTCTGTGCCTTTCTTGGGATATATTTTTGAGGGTGGGCAGGTCAGGACAGATCCACACAAGATCGCAGCGGTAGCTGAGTGGCCGGTTCCATCCTCTCGCAAAGACCTGCAACGGTTTTTAGGGTTCGCTAATTTCTATCGCCGATTTATTCTCAACTACAGTCAGGTTGCTGCACCTCTTACCCGCTTGACTTCCACGAAACTGCCATTCCAGTGGTCTCCCGAGGCTGAAGCAGCGTTTGCTACCCTTAAAGACCGTTTTACTTCAGCACCGATCCTTATCCAGCCCGACCCCGAGCGACAGTTTGTTGTTGAAGTGGATGCATCTGATTCTGGAGTTGGGGCCGTCTTATCTCAAAGATCAGAGACTGAAGGGAAGATGCAGCCATGTGCCTATTTCTCCCACAAACTGTCACCAGCCGAGCGTAACTACGATGTGGGCAACAGAGAGCTCCTGGCTGTCAAACTAGCTCTAGAGGAATGGAGACACTGGCTGGAGGGTGCCAAACATCCGTTTGTGGTCTGGACCGACCACAAGAACCTCATTTACCTCCGAGATGCCAAGAGGTTAAACTCCAGGCAGGCACGCTGGGCGCTATTCTTCGGACGGTTTAACTTTGCCATCACTTACCGACCAGGCACCCGCAACGTGAAACCCAATGCCCTCTCTCGTCAGTTCTCCGCTAGCTCTCCGGATACCCCCGACAATATCCTGCCACGTACCTGCGTTTTAGGTGTTACCTGGGCCGTGGAAGACCCGATCCAACGTGGTCTTAACAACGATCCTGATCCCGGTACCGGGCCTCTTAATCGTCGATACGTTCCGTCCCCTGCGAGGTCACCTGTTATCCACTGGGCTCACACGGCCAAATTCACCTGTCACCCTGGCGTCCAACGCACCCTGTCCTTCCTTAAGAGGTACTTCTGGTGGCTGTCCATGGATAGCGATGTTCGGGAATATGTTTCCACCTGTCCCATTTGTGCACGCAGCAAGAGTGGTAACCGTCCCCCCGCTGGCCTACTCCAACCACTAGCCATCCCCATGAGACCCTGGTCCCACATCGCCCTGGATTTCGTTACGGGACTTCCACCATCCCAAGGTCACACAACTGTTCTCTCCATTGTCGATCGTTTTTCCAAAGCAGCTCATTTCGTCCCTCTGATGAAGCTTCCCTCTGCGTTGGAGACTGTTGACCTCTTAATTAAACATGTCTTCAGACTCCATGGTATTCCCACCGAAGTGGTCTCAGATCGCGGACCTCAATTCATCTCCAGCGTCTGGAAGACGTTCTGCTCTTCCCTTGGGGCCAAGGTCTCTTTGAGCTCAGGGTACCATCCACAAACCAACGGGCAGACTGAGCGCCTCAATCAGGAGCTAGAAGCAACCATCAGGTGCGTCACCACCAAGGACCCCTCCACTTGGAGCCAACAGTTACCCTGGGTGGAATACGCACACAATTCCTTAACCTCCGCAGCTACCGGTCTTTCTCCCTTCGAGTGTTCCCTTGGCTACCAACCCCCCTTGTTCCCAGAGTTGGAAAGAGATTTGGATGTGCCTTCGGTCCAACATCATCTACAACGAGCACAGCAGACATGGGTTACTGTCCGGGAAGCCCTTCTACGTACCGCTGATCGGAATCGCCGCCAGGCAGATCGTCATAGGTCACCAGCCCCTCAATACATTCCTGGCCAGAGGGTTTGGCTCAATACCAAGGACGTGCCATTAAAGGCTTCCACCAGAAAACTCTCACCTCGCTTCATCGGTCCGTTCGAGATCCAGTCTATCATCAGTCCTACGGCCGTTCGATTGAACTTACCTGCTTCCCTCCGGATCCATCCCACCTTCCATGTCTCCCAAATCAAACCCGTTTCCACCAGCCCTCTGTGCCCTCCGGCTCAACCCCCTCCGCCCCCCCGGCTGGTTGACAACTTCCCGGCTTACACAGTCCGCCGGATCCTCGATGTCCGTCGTCGTGGGAGGGGCCAGCAATACCTGGTTGACTGGGAAGGATATGGCCCGGAGGAACGTTCCTGGGTCCCTCGGTCGCAGATCCTGGATCCCTCACTGATCACCGACTTTCTCCGTTCTCGGCAGGGTGAGTCTTCCGGCTTGCCTGGGGGCAGCCGTTGAGGGGGGGGTAGTGTCATGAACTGACTTGGCTGGGAGGTGTGTCTTCTGAGTTTCAGGCTGGGTGAGCAGGTTTCCATGGAGACCAGGGCGGAGTCTGGCTGCTGCCTGCTGTCACACCTGTTCTTCATTCACCATCAAGAACCCTACTTAAGGAGCAGCAGGAGCACCAGTCTTCGCCAGATCGTTTTACCATTCCCGTGGTAATCAGGCCAGCTCCTGTCTCTCTCGAGTTTTCTTTGACTAAAGAAGTTGTTGTTGTGTCTTTAACCTGTCTCCTCGTTCAAGCCTCATTCCTCCCGAGTCTGACGGATTCCCTGGCTTCCTGTTGCATCTCTCCCACATCTCTGCATTACCTGGATCTGCCTCACCACCTGCCTGCTCACCTGCCGCCACACTGGAAAACACCCTCCAGCCAGTCAGTCTCTGCCTCACCCTCCAGTTGTGCTTTCACCAGCTCACAGTAAGACAGTCTCAGTTTCCCCTCTTTGGAACATTCCCCTACTTGGACGCCCACACTAACCAATCTCTCTACATCCAGTTGCACCTGTCGTTCGGACTCCTGCGTTCTCCTGGTTTCCCCAACGTTTCTCCGGCTCATGATCCAGCGTTCCTATCTCGTTCCACTTCTCTAAAAGAGAAAAATAAATCTTTTTCATACAATTGAATCCAGCATTTGAGTCCACCTCTGTTCGGCTTACACCCCGTGACAAAGACGGGTAAATAGTAACATCTATCCTGTCAGCGGTCTGAAAATTGGTATAACAGCAAGAACGCGAGGCTCTGCAGTGCTAGTAGGGGGTGAAGTCAGGGTCGGGTGACAGTCTTGAGGTGAAGGAGAAATGCAGAATTGGAAAAAAAAATATTTCCAGTAAGTGATGTCAAATAGACAAACTGTGCAGCCCTGATCAATGTGGGAACATCATCTGTGAAGGTCTAAAAGGAATGGAGGGAGGCAAGTTACAGAGGGAGTTACAGACTTAAGCTTGTACACAGGAATGCTTTGGAACAGCGGCTGAGCTGAGCTTGTTCGAGCACCAACATGTGCTGTGAATAGAAAAGGACGATTGAACAGTGGCTGAAATTTGGGGCTTCTGGATAGTTGGTTGAGTTATTTGGTTGCAGGTTTGAGTGCCAAAACATTTAAAGGGAACCCATTTCATTAAAGTCAAACTAAAGTTTTGTGTACGAATATGTAGTTTTCTAATTTTCAAGTGGGGGATTAAAATATTTTGAACAGATTTGTGGAAACAATATACTAGCTTCAACCCTTCTGGTGGGCGTTTTTTAAGGATGGCAGGTGACTGAAGTTAGAGAGTTGTGTTGTCATGAGACACTAATAACTGCAGAAACTTAAAACTGTGTACCTATGAATGTTTAATTCAAATATCCTTTTCCTATATAGTATTTACTATAAATTCCCATTTAAGCATCCTGAAACAAACTAACACGCTTCCACTTGGAAAGTTAACACTAGTTTCCTTACCTTTTTTAGTTTGTTAGCATTCACACTAAATGTAACTTTACAACTGCTCAATAAGATAAGATAATTCTTTATTAGTCCCGCAGTGGGGAAATTCACAGGATCACAGCAGCAAAGTGGACAGTGCACAAAAGATACAGAGTAAAAAACAAGAGCAACAAGTAATATAAATAAGTAAATAAGTAATAAACAGTAAGAATATCAACTAAGTAAAAAAGTACAAAAAGCACAGTAAAGTATAACTAAAAATTTTAGCCTGAGAGCAGCAGAAAGGAAGGACCTGCGGTACCTCTCCTTCACACACCAGGGGTGAATCAGCCTGTGGGTGAAGGAGCTGCACAGAGCTGCCAGGACGTCCCGCATGGGGTGGGACAATGTTGTACTTCATAAAAGAAGATGTGGATCTGGCTAGCATAAGCTGTCTGTCTTTCATGGGTCCAGGAGTGATGATGGCAAATGACCAGACTATCAAAGCTCAAAGGAAAGGGGCTTCAGTAACCTCTCGTAAATGGAATCACAACATGTAAAATAACTTTGTGAATTCAAAAAAAAAAAAGCTTGATTTAGGCAACAAAACCACATAATCATCCTTTAAGAAAACATCATAGTTGGGCTTAAAATAGCTACGCAAACTAAGGAAAATGGTAGCTGTTGGAGAAAAATAACTTTTAGAATGACCAGTTCTTATTGTTTAACATACAAGCTCCATGAAGTCTGTGACTACTGTGTGAAATCTCTTCACACTTGTTATCCTCAGATGTTCCTCGTTTAGCAGTCACTGTGACCTTCTGTAAGGGACGATTGTATATCTTACTAAACATCAAGATGACGTTTGCTTGTGCGGAAGGGGCGAGTTCAAGACATGCCACGTAGCTTTATGCAAATGATTCTGTGCAAACGCACTTGTGTGTTATCCGAAGTATAAATATCAGAGACTCAGAGACAGACCTCTGAGCAGCCTTGATACATCACTTGTACACGTTTCAACTCTGTCTCCTTCTTGCAAGAATAAATGTCCTGTGATTATTACTTTTACATCGGCTTCGAGTGAATTTCTCTAACAGTAGCAATGTAACTTAAGTACGGAAAACATATCACAAACACCACTTAATGTAACTTCAAAATAACTTAACCACACTTTAGTTTAGGACACTGTCTCAAACACCCCTCACATGGTTGACAGTCCCTTTCAGCTCCTCTCCTGGTCATGGTGTGTTTTTCGGCCTTTAGATTAAGTCATCAGACTCCAACAGCATTTTCTCAACATTTCTTTCTTTCTTTCTTTCTTTCTTTCTTTCTTTCTTTCTTTCTTTCTTTCTTTCTTTCTTTCTTTCTTTCTTTCTTTCTTTCTTTCTTTCTTTCTTTCTTTCTTTCTTTCTTTCTTTCTTTCTTTCTTTCTTTCTTTCTTTCTTTCTTTCTTTCTTTCTTGCTAAACATGTCTCACTCTGAGAACACAGGGATTATGTGATGATCCCCCATGCGGAATCCAGAATCGTAGTCAGCTACGACAGGAAATGCATTCAGGCACAACTGAAAAACATTTTCTGTAAAGGAGTGCAGAATCTGGTGTTACAAACACATAACGCCACAATGGAGAGAGGCCAGCTCTGCTGTGCTGTGGGCTGAATATGTGTGGGAGTCCCTGCTTTACCACAGTCCATCTCCAACTAAATTATTTCACCATCTGGATGACTGACTGAAATTACGGATGAGCTTCTCATCCCTGCTGGTGAGTCTGCCTTTGTCCAGAGAGAGTTTCACAAATTAATTCAGACCAGAAATTGTACGAGTCTAAAATGCATGTGAACATGTTTCTCTCGCTGTCTTTTCAAGCCTTTCTTGCATTTGCTACACTTTCAACTTAATTCAAAAAACGAATGTTAATGCGTCCCAATAATTCAGTGCTCTCACTGCATATTTAGAGTTTTCACCACTTCGCTCAAAAGTAATGCCGTCCAAAGCCATTTGTGAGGAATTACAGGATGCGGTCTGCAATAGATAGACATTCAGCAGGGACAAAGCCAAACTCGTCCACAGGGGGGTGAGAGACGTGAGACAAAAGGTACTGCATGAGGTGAATTTGAGTCAAAATTTGTCCTCTTTCTTCAAGTCACAACTCTGAAAACGCAGATATGATCCACGTGTCAATACCATTCGATGTGACCTTATGTTTAAACTGAGCTGGCAACATTTCAGCTAATAAAAAAGGTTGGTTTCATATAGTATAACCGCAGGACGATGCTGGCGCTGTTACAGTACAGGGATGCAGTCGCTCCCTTAATCATACATTCTATATATTGCTGCTTTCTAGAGATTTACAGTGAGCACGATTCCCCATCGTACACCACGATGTAGACGGAGCACGAGATGATGACATGCTTTACAGGTGGAGAGTTGCCTTCTGCTCCTCGCTTGTCTCACTTGAGCCGAGCCAAAGCACCGCGGAGGAAATGAGACCGAGAGAAAGGCGGGAGGGAGGAAGACGAGTGAGCGAGAATAAGAGGGCAAAAAGAGATTAGCGAGGGAGGAGAAAAATTGGAAAAGTAAGGTGTATACGACAAACGCAGGAGAAAGGAAAGAGATGAAACGGAACAAATTGGATGGGATTTCAGAAGTGGGAAGACATAAATTGAGGAATGCGAGAGACGGGTGAGGAGAGAGGGCAGCGAGAGGGGAGAAAGGACACAAAAGAGCGATGGAAGAAAAGACATTATTACTTTTTGATTCGGAGCCACAAGCAGTCAGAGCAATCATCATTGCCTGCACAACACACACATAAATGCGCACTTTAACTAGGCCCATGCACTGTGATGTTGTGTATTCACAGTAGCAGGTCTGGTGTAATGATACCCCTACTGGGATAGTAGCCTAATATATCACTGTGTAGGTGTGTGTGTGCGCGCGTGTGCCTCACTGATGATTATCTCTTGTTGCATAGAGATACTGGACACACATGCTCACACGCTTTCTCTCCTGTGCCAGAAAATGAAACAGAGATGGCTCACTTATGATCAGGAGAAATGTGCTATTCACTGCTCAATAACGGTTCCCTGTCTGGGTTACGTGTTGTTCTTTTAACCCAGCAGGACCAGACGTGGTGATCCTTAAGAGGAGACACCTGGGCCCGGTGCTCCCGTATAAGGATCCGCCCTCTTTGCAATCTCGCTCTCTCTCTCATACCACCCGTGGAGCAGCGAGGACGGCTCGTGTTCCACCATTGCTATGTCTAATAAACTATTTACTGGTGCAAACTGACTGCATCTCCCTCACTAGTGTCACGGCTGCAGAGCCAGGTCGTGACATACCCCTACTGGGATAGTAGCCTAATATATCACTGTGTGTGTGTGTGTGTGTGTGTGTGTGTGTGTGTGTGTGTGTGTGTGTGTGTGTGTGTGTGTGTGTGTGTGTGTGTGTGTGTGTGTGTGTGTGTGTGTGTGTGTGTGTGTGTGTGTGTGTGTGTGTGTCACTGATGATTATCTCTCATTGCATAGAGATACTGGACACACATGCTCACACGCTTTCTCTCATGTGCCTGAAAATTAAACAGAGATGGCTCACTTATGATAATGAGAAATGGCTTACCTATGATTATGAGAAATGTGCTATTCACTGCTCAATAACCCATTTGCCAAAAATATTGTGATTTATAATAGACCTCAGCAGCCACCCTACACCGCTCCTATAGTCTACATATCGGAACTAAAAGACTCACCTTTAGTGTTTTTGATCATCTTTTTTCGAAGAAATAAAAAGTGTGCATCTTGGTCTCAGTTTTGTCATAAAATCCGAGCGCAGGCGGCAATAATGTGGTTCAAAAGCAGTTCAGCTGACTTCACCAGCATTCAGTAGTGGAGCAGAGGGCGTCTGAGCAGCGCTGCACTGCGTCACACTGTCCTCCCTTTCTATCACCTTTCTCTATTGCCATCACAGTTAGTTATGTAGTGACTATGTTGTTTGTAAAGATGTGTAGCCTGCTCATCCTGCATTTCTCTGCGCACAAGGACAAAGCTCCCCACAAAACAAAAGTGCAAAGATTTCACTGACAGAATGACTGATGGATGGAACCACTGATGTTTTAGGCCTGGACACACCAGCATTTAAATAGCAATAATCACTATCATTTCACTTGGGATGAATGGAATTAGCTACAATTTGTAGATTAGTTTTCAGTGGCAAAGTTGCTTTTGTTGCATGTTCAAATTTGGTTTACTTTGACCCATCAATTTGCACCATTGACCAAATATGCTGTCTTGACAGTGCCTACCTTATAGGGGCCAGAGAGTGTACAAAATGGAAGAAGCTTTCACCAATAACTTTTATTGAATGAATTGTGGGCAGTGGTCCCATTAGCGATTGAGCCAAGTTAATGAGTTTGCTAACTGACCATTAGCAAGCTTGGTATCCTGACTTCAAGCCTGGCAAGACCAGATACAGCAGTTCACAAACTAGCCTAGTGAGAATAGTGACAATGTCACAACCTCCATGGTTTGATGCAATGACTATTTATAATATCAGTTCAAAACAGTTTCCAAAGCAGATCACAGTGTGATGTGTAACTTGGCCTCCTGTAAAATCTTTGCTCAGAGAGCATGCATTGCACTTTGAAAATCAAATGCAAGCAAAAGTAAAATACTCAAACTATACTGGAACAATACTCAAACTATACTGGAACAAGGACAATAAGCTATCACCAGAGAAAATAGAGGGTAAACAGGTAAGAGGAAACATAGGATTAATGGCCACGCATTTAAAGCATGATGAAGCAACTACATTTTAAAAAGTCATTTAAATGTTGTTATGACATTATTTTTAGATAATTAGCCTACGCCCCTAAATGCAGGTTGTGCAAAGAAAAAAAACAACAAAGCATAAGGTGCTCATTCCTGACAGAACTTTGAAAGTGACTCCAGAGTTCCGACCCACCTCCTGCCCCTCCTTTATGCAAGAAAGGTTTTATGAATTAGGAACAAATTTAATGAGAAACTTATTGTTCACTTTAACTTTGCCAGTCAAAAGGGTCAAGTAGTTGCGCAAGGTTTCATGCAGGAGGTAGATAGAAAACGTGTGGAAAAAAATAAAAGAGTCCTCATTCATAAGAACATTGCTGACTCTTTGAATCCAATAGAATTATGTTGCAGAAATGTTTCTTCCAAGCTAAACGAATAAATATTCTAATAAAACTATAAAAGAAGCTGCTCGTATTGACAAATCCACCGAGAATTACCACCAACTCTGCAGCTCTATGAGGCATTTTAGGTCACGTATTTAATTGTTGTGGTTCAACCTTCTATCAAAGAGCTAAGAGACATTGTTGGCCAGGTGACCAGAAACATGACTCCAAAAGACTTCTGGATCTGTAAACTGGCAACTGTTTGCTAACACATCAGCCGTAATAACTGTACAATTTGAATCATGCGTCTACAGTACAGTAGTACTGAATTTACAATATTTGTTTCTTATATTCATAGTCTTTCAAACACTTGCTTTGGGTGTTAACATTACAAAAAGTTGTTTAATCACTATAACTTTGTTTTGTGAGCGCATACACTGAAAAGCTTTACATGCTGAAACGGTTTAAAGAGTGCTTTCTAACCAGCGTTAAAATATATGTTAAAACATGCATTCAACTGGTTTTTAATCCATGATAGTTTTGTGGCATTATGGTGGCAATACAGCAAGCAGTCAGCCAGTCCACCACTTTGGTTTTGAGTCAAATGTCTCAATACCTGTTGGATGAATTGTCACACAACTTGATTTAAATATCGAAGGGCCACAGAGTCACAGTTTAAATAGAGAGTTATTTTCAATATTTTTAAGATACACTGGCACAGAAATGGTTACATTCATCATAACCAGAAGATAAATCCTTATGATTTTGGTTGTCCCTGTGCCACCTGGAGGTTGCCATTTTTGTTTTAGAGTTAAATGTCCTAAAAACTGTTGGATGGATTGCCATTAAATTTGGTGCAGATGTTGCAGTAGAGTGGTTCATTCAGTAGTTGAACAGTTGGTAAGGTTTGAACAACATTTTTAAACGAACCAGTCCGTTTACTTTTTGCATGTAATAGGAAGTTTTTACCAGGGTTTTAACCAAGGTTTTCTTTTTTTTCTTGCGAGCAAGCTGAAAAAATATGTATGGAAAATAATAACGTGAAGTAATTGTATGCTAATGTGGGCAAAGGTGCCTGGAGGGTAAACAGGTACACAGCAGGAGAGTCAGGAGGTGAGTTTGGGAATCAGCTCCCATCTGCTGCAGCACTTTAGAGGCCGTGGACTTTACCACTGTGGACAAGAAAGGACAGGTGCTGGAGGTCAGAGACGGACAGCCCGGAGCATCTGTATTTGCATCCAAAAAGAGTCATTTTTATTTGTGTGTGGTGTGTGTGCATGTCAGAGGGACAGATGCTAGCGTAGCGGGGGCACCGTCCCCTGACAGGTGACAACTCTAACGGCTTTGAAAACCTTATGGCCAACAGAGTGGGGTCACATTGTTAGTTAAATACTTTCTGATTTTCCAGGGGCGCTGACTTTAACCTGTCTGACGTGCCGTGGGGACACTGCTAATTAGGCTCTTCAGGAAGTGCTGGCAGCGCTTGCATAAGTCCACGGCAAACAGCCAAAATTTTGAGGCCTAGAAATCAGCCAGGCATGCTTATGAATTTAGTGCACAGAAACCAAATGTGCTAAAGTGACTCCTACATCTTACTCCACTAGATTATGATATATGTAAGAGGACATACTGTCACATAATTCTGCCATGGGAACACATGATTGTCACTTTATTCATGCTCATAATAATAAATTGCATTTAATACGCACTTTTCAAAAAATCAAAGACACTTTACAAAAGGGGATAAAATAGCAAGAAAGTTAAAAATGTACATCCTAGAAATAGACATGCTACGTAATCTGTGGAAGTTTCCGACAGTTTCACATGATGAAAGTTTCAGGTGTGTTACTTGCAAAACAAACAAAAAAATACATCTTTGGATATAAAAAAAAACTTCAGAGAAAGAATATGTGCTTTTAATCAGAGAGCAATGAGAGATAATGGAGGATTTTTTTGAAGGGGAAAGGAGAACGGTGGGTGGAACCACATGATATCCAAAATATTGACAATGCATATTGTTAAATATGAGTAAGAATATCATAAAAATATGATCATTAAACCCATTTTTAAGCGTTTAGGTTGGTGACAGGTTTATCCTCCTGTGAGGATAATGTCGGTGTCAATAGCATTTAATCTTTCATTCGATTTCCATCCAACTTGTCAGTCTTCATTCCCAGTCCTTGAAAAGACATGGCCTTAGGCCAAACCAAAGGGCACAGTTGACAAGGACGTGTAGATGCTTTCATCACTCCCCAGGTTTGCTCGGAGTAAATGGATAAGTGCCCAAAATTTGAAAGTAAATTCTTCTTTCACCTTGGCTGATGATCAGTGCAGAAAAGGTTTATCATGATTCTGGAACCGGTCCAGTGGGTACCATTTTGTCGAGCACCACTGCAAGAAAATCTCTCCGAAAACAAGGTTGAGGTGGCTGGCACACCAGTCACACACCAATAATGTTTGCTCTTTCAGTCGGCACGGCACAGCTGAGGCTGCGGAGCCAGAAAGAAGACCAGAGCAGCCAATACTGAATGATAAACTACAGGGACAGTTATTTGCTTCATTATTATTTTAATTCTTGTACTGGGCTAAGGAGGGGTACAAGCATTGCTCCCAAGTGCAGTTAATCATTTTTAATCACACTGCTTCTTTGACAGAACATAGATAGATAAAAAATAAAAGCTGTCGATTCTTTGGCTTTTTTTTTTTCAGTGAGAAGATCGATATCACTCTCATGTCTGTCCATTGACTATGAAGTGACTACTAGCAGTTGGTTAGCTATGATTTTGGAAGGTTGGAAAGAAAGGGAACCAGCCAGCTCTGTCTAAAGTTAACAAAGTCTACCTACCAGCACCAGCATGCTCACTTATCAACAGTTTAGGTTAGATCTTGTTGTGAGCTGGGGGCTTGCTGTTTTTGTCTATTTCCAGATTTTATACTAAGCTAAGCAATCAAAATAGCATTCTTAAAGATGTATTAAAGTGTGCAGAGGGATATAAGATGAATCAAATAATGAGATAAAGTGAACAATAACATTCATTTTATTTTGATTTTACTGCACAATCTGTGATGTCAAACCCACCAAGAAAAGGCAACGTAAGGAAAGCGAAGCCAAGGTTTGTCACATTTGCAACAGGCAGGAGACAGGAATTAGTGAAAAAACTATTCATTTTCCAACTAGGAATGCAAAGTAGAAACTGGCAACAAATGAACCAACAAAGAACAGACAAGTATATATAAACAAAAAGCTAATTACCAGACAAGGCACAGCTGGAGTGGGCGGGGAAGTGGAATAAGGAGGGAAACATTATGATTGGGTAACAGGACAACGAGGACGGGCAACACAAAGGCAGGGCTAACGAGGCAAAACTAAACAGGTGTACAAGGGAAGAAATGCTCGGCAGGTCAACGGGAACACGTCAATATATAAAAAAAGAGTAAAAACCTGACATTTCTCACAGAAAGCAATGAAAATGTTTTAGGTTGGACATAATCTAAGAAGCCTTAAAAACCAAAACATCTGAAAATCCCAAGGAGGCCAATAGAATAGAGTGTATAGCGCGTAAAATGTATTATTATAATAGTCCAACACAACCACAACATGGTATATCAGCAGGGCTAGGACAGCCAAAGCCAGGCAAGAGGGCCGTATAAGATCTTCTTAGGTGGCCCTCTTTAAACTGTGGTTTATTTGATTTATTGTCATAGTTCTGGCCATCAGTTCTATTGGTGATAGTAAGAAACAAAATGTTGAGATCTGGCAACATGATGTTGCCCAAAAAAGATACTGTAGGTTGGCAAACGAGTGACAAAAGAGTCAGTCAATCAGGGAGGTTATAAACAACATCCAAGGTAAGTTTAATTTATTTGGAACAGAAAATTAATTCAACTGTAAAATGAATACCCAAACTGTTTGCAGACCAACTTACTTGCTCATCTGTACTTGTCACAGTTGGGCACACTGGTTTCCTACGCAGTGTTCAAAGACTCATCATTTACTTTAGATCTCATCATTTACCCTGGTGAATACAACGTTATCATGATTGAACTGATCATAAATAATCATATGAAAATAATACCTGGATTGTAATACACTAGTTTCCCTTTAAAATGGCACACCGCACATTTGTAGGGAAGTGGATAGGGCAAATCTTCAGGGGCTATAATGAGCTGGAGCCTAAAACTGTTATTTTGCTCATGCTCATAAACCTTACCCTGCTGAAATGAAAACTTTGGTAAATTATATTTCATTTGCATAAGATATTTTAAATGCACATTCCACCTAAGGAGTTAATGAATGGTAAAACACCAGATGAGCTGCTTGTGGTCCCGGGGGCCACATTTTCACTTTTAGTTTCTGAAACTATGACTTTGGACAAGTCTGAGGACAAAATAAAGACTAAAAAGTTTCTGTTCTGGATTCTACTTTTGCTGGGGCACTTTTGCCATTACCAACAATGGGCGATGAAGAAAAGAAAAGCCAGAATAATACTGGTGAGTGGATCAGTGAATGTGTGATGGTCCTTGAATGGTCATTCTTTTGAATGTTTGTGTGGGTGTTTGCACCAGTGTATGAATCTTTGCCTGTTCCCTCTTTGTATGCGTGTGTGAGTGTGAGTGTGTCTAAACATTTCCACACAACGCCATGGTTCAGTAGCCCATCTGTGCGTGTATACTGTAAAAACAGAGAGATTGTGTGTGTGTGTGTGTGTGTGTGTGGTCATGACAGTTAATCTGTGAGCAGGTGTGGTTTTTGAACCTGCACACACAGTAATTCAACTAAATCTTGCTGTCTGTGGATGATGCATGACGCCACTAGAGGCACATCACTCACACTGCCGTGACACGTATTTGAGCTAAACAGGCTCACGGAGATTTCCCCTTTAAACTTTTTTTTTGCCCTGCAGATGAAGTGCTAGCTCTCTGAACTTTCTGAAAGTGGTTGTTGTCCAATTTATGGGGGAACAAAAATGGAATGTCAAACCAAATTTCAAGCCAAATAAAACCAGATTTTTATGCAGCGGAGTCACAAAAGCATTGCTCTATTGTTAGAACCAAGTACAGCACCTATCCGATACAGCCTTTGGACCAAAGCAGGATGCTATGAATCCTATGGACTAAAGCAGGATGCTTTGGTCCAAAAAAAAAACCCCATCACTTTCACGAAATAAAACAATCTCTTTTGGAAAAAAAAGGGAAACAGTGCAGTGATTAACACAGAACTAACAGCCATAAATTCCTGGGTTTGAAACTTTCAACCCCATGGTGGCCCTAGAAGGAAAGTTAGGGGATCACTAAAGTCAATAGGATTCATCCTCTGGGCACCATAAATATCTTTATCAAATTCCATGGAAATCCATCCGATAATTGTTGAGGCATGTCCGTCTGCACCAAAGTGGTGGCCCAACAATGTCAATGCCATTCCTTCATGGTTCAAAATATATCGTATCGCCTCTGATAACCAATGTTAATTGGAAAATCCCTGCTGCATATATGGCAGAATATAGGGCTAAGTCAGTCACCACACATAATTTACTGTTACATGTCCCCCCGAGGACAATTTCTTAGCTCCAGTTCCAATAGTGGACAATATAACTGTTAAAGAGAAAGCTATCACAGCAAGCAAACTGAGCTCTCGAAGCTAATGCCATCTGTTCACAGCTTTGTAAGAACAAACAAAGTTGAGAACCATACAATTTGTGTAAAACTGATGGCTGCCTGACATATAACTGGTTTGCAAAATGAAATTCAAGCTATAACTGTTATTATTTAGTTTCAGTTATTGTGAATCTATCCATCTTATCTATCCATCTGCCTATCATTATACATTTTGATCCCATCCAATTAAGCTTAATTGACTGAAGCACTGTTTTTTATCTTTCCATTTGATTTATTAATAAGGGAAATATAGAACATAATTATTTTGTAAGAGTGTCAAACCTACTGTACATTCTCCACATACAGAGGATAAAAAACACTTGTTTTAAGCATCCTCAAACTATGTATTTCATCTTAACACAACCCAAACACTCCATGACATGAAGCATCGTTTGAGCTCTGCGCTGGTTTTCTCATTCTTCCGTGGTCTGTGTGTCCCCCCCACCCGCACCCCCACCCCCACTCGATGCCCCAGTGTAAGGCGGCGGAGCTGTCAGTGTTAGACATGGTCTGTGGGTTATCAGTGCTGGAAGCTGCTATCCAGTGCAGGACAGGACAGTTAAGCAGACGGGCTGACAGGTGTCAACTCTACGGGATTCAGCCTGATCCAGACCTCTCACTCGCCACAGTGCTTCAGGAACAGGTGGCTCACGCTGATGTAGCACACAAACACAGATCCATGTTCACATTGAAACACACACACACAAACAGAAAGACACGCTCCCTCAGAGGCATGAATGCGTATAACAACAAGCGTTAGCACAATGGCGTTGAATATCATCAATAACTACTGGAAAACTTACGCATACCAGCAGAAATGTACACACATACATTTAATTAAAGATGAACATACATTAAAGAAAATTATATCCTTAAAATGAATCACATATCAAGGGCATAACTTTTACCACACACACGTTGCATGTGCTATGCTGCCATGTATGCCATCCTATGTTCCCAAAGCCCTATGTTCGAATTACATTTAATTAGGTGAATATGCCCCAGAAATGAATCCAAAATAATATTTCAACATTTTCTAGAAAGAGAAAAGAGAGGAATACATCTCTTATTATTGTTATTATTATTATTATTATTATTATTATTATTATTATTATTATTATTATTATTTCAGTGTCTTTAGCATGTTTCAAATGTAATATTTAAACCAATAAGGGCTACCTGTAAACAAATATATAGTATAGTATATAATATGATCAAATATATTTGAAATATGCGACACTACAAACTGATGTATTGAGTCAAGACTCTTGTTAAAACGAGTGTAGCAGCAGCAACCATTGTTTTGATTTCAGATACAGTAACATACACTTTACAAAGAAGAGTCAATCCGTAGAAAGTCTTGGTGCTTTCCACCCTTACAAGGCATTTTACTGTTTCATTTCCACCTCAAACGCACCTTGGCATGCAATCACTCAATGCCTCAATGCACACACAGACAAATACACACACACCACTTTCATACCTTCTAAAGTATTAACCAAATTCAATTAAACGCAAGCCGCATGCAAAACTCACTCAAAGATAACCACCACTGTAATAAAATGCTGTGTACAATCACGCTCGCTAGCTTCACTCAACGTCTACTTGTGATGTTCAGTGTCAGTTGAGAGGAGGAAAGAAAATAAACAGCTCTCTGGAAGAGTCACCAGCTAAAAATAGAGCCGTAATTGGACACAATGAAGTGGAAAGGGATGGGAGATAAATACAAGCGGGGCGGGAGGGGAGTGATGATGCAGGGGTGAGAGGGACATAACATTTTGGGGTGGATAGAGAGAAACAGAGACAAGCTCCCGCAGAAAAAGGTCAATAATCAGCGGGAGTCTGTTTAGCTTCTGAAGGATTACCTCCTTGTAACCTCCCTTTTTATTGACATACGTTTAGTTACCTATTTGGTTACAGAGGGGTTTTAGTGAGTGTTAGAAAAATTCACTCGAAGCCGATGTAAAAGTAATTATCACAGGACATTTATTCTTGCAAGAAGGAGACAGAGTTGAAACACGTACAAGTGATGTATCAAGGCTGCTCAGAGGTCTGTCTCTGAGTCTCTGATATTTATACTTCGGATAACACACAAGTGCGTTTGCACAGAATCATTTGCATAAAGCTACGTGGCATGTCTTGAACTCGCCCCTTCCGCACAAGCAAACGTCATCTTGACGTTTAGTAAGATATACAATCGTCCCTTACAGAAGGTCACAGTGACTGCTAAACGAGGAACATCTGAGGATAACAAGTGTGAAGAGATTTCACACAGTAGTCACAGACTTCATGGAGCTTGTATGTTAAACAATAAGAACTGATCATTCTAAAAGTTATTTTTCTCCAACAGTGAGGATGCAGGAAATATGTGATCACACAGGGTGGGGGACAGCTGCAAAGCTCTTAGGCTTTTTGTCCCCATTTCTACACTCTGCCCAACACAACTTTAACCAAAAGAATACATGTGTCTGTATTTTGAAAATATGTAAAGCAACAAATGCTCCCTTACGGGAAACGGTAAAGACATTGAAAACAGAATAAATTGGTTTTATACTTTTGTAAAAAAATAAATAAATACCAATTTGGTCTGGATAAAAATTTGATATTTCTCATTTGTCTAATTTTAATTCAACTAATTTTAATGAACCGACTGAAAAGCAATGCCACCCCAACAAGACTTTTTTTATGATACATACTAATCATAATAAATGTATAATACACAGTTTTAAATGTATATCCAGTGTGCTGTATTAGAGATGGAGATGAATGATACTTATTTATGTTTATACATTTAATACTACATGCCTTATTCAGTTTAAATTGTTTTTAAGAGAGAATGAATAATATTTAGCGTACATAACAGTAGAAAAAGTGTAATGTAGAAATATAGATGTGCCTTCAGTCTCGGTAGTGAAATAAGCACACTGTGCTCCATGCCGTGCTGTGCTAATGGGCCCCATTCTTCTAACAAATACAGTTGGCACATTTCTCCCTCTAATAAAACACCAATTAGAGCCACTTTACTGAACAGCCTGCTAGAAGTCAGAGAGAGATCAAGATAACTGTGAAGCACAATATATGGATGAAACACCACTTTTTCAAATTGAGACATACTGTTAGAAAAGGATAGACTGTGACAGCACTCCGATTTGACTTTTTGATGTTGCCACACGGACGTTTCGGGCAAGACGCCCTTCTTCAGCGTGTATTTCGGCTATTTTACAGTCAATAGACATAATGACTGATAGCTATACTAGTACAACTTCAGAGGTGACCATATACGTCGCTGTTTGCAAAAAGGTTTATCAATGCTACAATAAAATGAGAAGTAATTTCAAGTTCACCAAGAGTACACCACTAATCATTACATTTAAACACACAAATATATTGTGTTTAGCATACTAATATTTCTGTTTACATGCAGCTATGCAAACGCTGATTAATGTAAATGCCCCCATGGCGTAAGTCCTATGACTATGCCCTTTGAAATAACTTTAATTTTATTAATTTTACAAAAGCAGTTATGGTTCTCCCGTGGTGCTCTCGTGCAAAACAGTGTTCTTCTGGGCATGCATCTCTATCCTATCCTTGCAAACTGTTGGCAATATCGTCTGTGTACAACACCGTTGTACAAACCTTTGACAGGCAAGAGGTTGTGTGTGGCGAACTGCCGTAAAAACGCCAATTGAGACGCATATTCTGAATTTGCTGTATACATGTTCAAAGAATGCTCCCTAAAACCTGAATACCATTGGCATATCCCAAACGTCCTAATCAGAAAATACTATATTCAGAATAAGGCCTTATTCCGAATATCAAAATGGAATATGCTGTTTACATGACCAGCATCAAATGTGGAATATTGTCATATTTGGAATAATAGTGGAAAATCAGTTTGCATGTAAATGCAGTGCTTCAAAGCCTTTGTAGATATTTAGACTCCCCTAACACTGGCTCTAGAGCCAGTCCAGGTAAGAGAATAAAAGAGCTAAAAAAAAATTAAATGGATCAAGACAGAGGTTGAGGGCTGAGGAAGGGGTACCCCGCTTTGGTCCAGATTGAAATATCTCAAAAGCTAGGCTATTGCCATAAATGTAATTATGGTTCCCAGACAACGTACCCCAACAACATTGATGAACCCCTGGCTATTCCTCTAGCAGCGCCATAAGGTTGACGTTTGTGGTTTTGAGGGAATTGTCTTGTGGAAATGAGTGAAAATGAAAGTGTGTGCCGTTCAAATTTAAATGGCAATGAACTTGTACCAACACCTTGTGTTAATAGCACTAGTTGGTGTCTTTTCAATCAATCCGGTATACATGGTCAAGACAGGGCTAATTAGGGCCCAAACAACCGACAATGTCGGGCCGCGAAGGCCCTATTGAAATTTGAATACACATAGTACATCGGGTGCATATTTGAGAGACTTGCCATACTAAAAAATTCACCAAATTGTGCACACTTGTCAGGCCTGGTGAATATAGCCATCTGATATAGGTTGCATATTTGTGTGTGAATAAATGGCTCTCTAGCACCCCCTAGAATTTGGACCGGCGACGCCCCTCAGCCAGTATGTCCAATTTACTTGAAATTCAACACACATGTCCACCTCCTCTAGATCTACAAAGAAGGCTCTCAGATCCTTAAACTCTGCCATCTTACATTTTCCGCAATTTTTAATTTTGTGAAAAACACATTTTTGCAAACTTCTCCTACACGCTGATTTCGATTGATACCAAATTTGCTCTGAATCATCATTGGATCTACATCATCAGAAGTTACCAAAAGCTTTTTGATATATCTTTGTGTTTACAAGATATGGACCAATAAACTTCTTAGGGGTGTGGCTTATATATCAAAATACACAACTTCTCAACCATTTGTCCTAAAATCACCACATTTTCAGCTTATGTGCACATCGCATCCTGTAACATACCCTGACATTTTTATTTCATTCAACCACTAGGGGGCACTACAGTAAACCCGCCATGTTGTGCTTATTTGTCACTTTTCGCAGTTTTCAGCCTTTGTACCTTAACAAACTCCTCCTACAGAATTCATGGGATCAACCTGGTCAGGATGCTCTTCAGGCCTTTGTGATGAAAATATATTAAATTGGTGAGTTTTCATGGAAGAACCTTGACGTGGCGGCCATTTTGCCTCATTCGGTATGAACAATAAAGTTGTTAAAACTCCAAGGTACATTATTCAATCTGCAAAAAATTACATATGCATGATGTTAATTCAAGAATGAGCATATATCAATGCCAAAATGTTCAATAACTCATAGCGCCACCTACTGGCAAAAGGAAATGTCACATGTTCTACTTTTATTTACTCCTCCTAGCCAGTTGACCAGATCAGTCTCAAATTTAGTAAGGAAAGCCTTATGACATTGAAGACGCTTCATCATGAATATTAAAAATGAATAAGATACATTTATTTCCAGTTTTTGGTTCACTGCAAGGACACAGTTTATGCATATTTTTACCATTACATTCCACTTTTTAGATTATTCATTAATCACACAATATTGCAAAAATATGTTACAAGAACATTTCAATAAAATCAGAAGTATTATACATAATGTTACACAAGTGCCACCAGAGTGGAGGAACGGATTCCATGGTCGATTTCGTTCCGGCATGATGAGAGAGAAACAGCCAACCAGTTTGTATAGCATTTACCTGAGCAACTGGATTGTGTGATCAGTTGTGCTTCTGTTGACACTGTGAGGTTTCCACAAAACTGTCAGAGACACTGTTTTACTACTCTTTAGGTTCTAAATGTGTGTATGCAACTATATGTGTATTATTGGGTGTGGTGCTGAATGGGTAGCTCCCTCGATGGTGACTGTATCACTTGTAGCACCCGCGTTGGTGACCGCATGTCACGTAGATCCCTCGATGGTGACTGTATCACTTGTCGCACCCGCTTTGGTGACCGCATGTCACGTGGATCCCTCAATGGTGACTGTATCCACATCCTTTTTGTCAAATTATTAGTGAAATCTTCTTTGTAACTTTTTTGTTTTTGTGAACAAATATAAACAATAAAACTTTGTTTAAAAGTTTTCTGAATCTGCTCTGATGATTTACTAAATATAATTGTACAGTGCAAACATTTTCTTCATTAATGAAATAATTTTTCAACTATAGAAAATTTTTTCTTCAAGTTTTTGGGTTTCATCCATTGTAATAATGATGGCCCACAATTATGTAAGATTCCATAATTAAGTCAAAACTTTCAAATTTTCTTAACGGACGACCTCCAAACCCAAGATCTCTGAGTACCTTTCAATCACACAAAGAAATCAAACCCTTTATCCAGCTGCATGATATAATTGAGCATCCTGACTGATAGACTGCTCATCAAACCAGAATGTATAGTTCACACACCTCAGCTCTTTATGCAAACCTGCCTGTCTGGCTGCTAATGTTGATTTCAGGTTGTATAGGCATCCTATAATATATCTAAAAGCAACACTACAGGCTACAAATATCACAGGAAATCACTTTAAGTATTAACACTGGGTCAAATTACAAAGGTACCACCTGAACACTCCAATGTTACAGTTATTATTGGAGTGTTACAGGGCTGCTATAGAAGATGCATAGCCCAAGTATAATAATATAACGATAAAATCTCAATATGATTATGAACGAGGCAGAAGGCTAAAATATGCTTAAAAAAAGAATAAATGAAGTAGAGAGATAGTAAAAGATAGCTGAAACCGGCCAGTACACACACCAGCATTTGAATAAAGGGAGAACTGTCACTTTTTTCCATTACTGAATATAACAAAATAACAATAAAAGAAAATCAAAGAAGAAAAACTTACCCCAACAGTTGTGTGTACCTGTGAAAGAGGAGAGAGAGAGAGAGAGAGAGAGAGAGAGAGAGAGAGACCGCGTATACCTGCTGCAAGACTTGAACTAATCTTTACAGCTAAACTAACCAACAAAAGTTATTTATGAAAGTCATTAAACGCCAGTCATAACGTGAAAAGTGGCGTTGTCTTCTCCTTCCACAAACGATGGACATTTCCCTATCTTTCTTGATGATCCACTGGTATCAGAAAGTTAGGCATAGTGAGAAAAAACTAAGTAGTATCTCTAATCCGATCAGCTCCAGAAAGTATTTCTAGAGCGGCAAACGGCTAGAGCAGCAGATGGCTAGAGTGCCGTTAAATTAAGAAACATTACAGTAAACCTTTAACAAAAAGCAAACGGCTTCACAAGTGTAGAATCCATTTGCACCTCTCTTTGGTTCTGCTCAGTGGTTTTGTTCGGTGATCTCTCCATCGCTACTTTCAAATGTTTATAAGGACAAAAATGTCTAATAGGTATTAATATAGACTCTTAAAAAGGCAAATGTTAAAGCGCTTTGCCATGGGATTCCACCATGGAATGACATGGAAGGACTCATTGCTATGGATACCAGACAGCATTGCCAAGTTACTTACAAAACAAAGCCATCATCACAATCCGCATTATCGATTCACATCATAAACCAGCTCCTTACTTTGTGATGTTCCGCAGCAAAAGATTAATTAAAACCTTTTAAGCCCCATTTGGACGCAAGTGTACATAAAACGTACAGAGTTTAGCGTAAAAAGAACAAGCAGCAAAATACAGACATTCAAAGTAACATACCTTGGCATTTTTAATTAATAAAAAAAAGATATCAACTTAAACTTAAGTAAAATATTTATTTTCTCAGCTTGGCAACATAATGTAGCTGGTGTATTTTGCCTGTTGATGGTGAATCTGCGTCGTGTTCGGGCATTGTTGTAATAAAGAGGCAGCAGACAGTACTGGGTCTTTTGTTCTTTTGTAATGATCTGTGGCGATAAATACAAATGCAAAAAGCATCAACTGTGTGTGTGTGTCACATCAAGAATAATCAAGGAAACCTTGCAAATTATTGCAAAAATCACATGATGGAAATGCTACTTCCAGGGAGTACAACATTGACGACTGCTAACATCCTTAAACTGTGCACCTCGGCATTTCACTAGATGCCACAAATAATGGCAGTTGCCAAAACATCTTCTGAATCTCCTCTGCAGCGATGACAGCTGCCACAAACAGCAGCCATTCAGTGACAGTGGCCACAAATACCTGCCACTGACCTGTTTGTGGCAGCGGTCACTGGCAGGGGAGTGGCAGTAGTAGGTCATTGGTAGGTCATCTCCCTCAACATATAGCTCTGTGATCTGGGAGAGCTTGAAAGCTTGGATCTACATGATTTCTAAAAAAAATATCCTGAAATTGCTTTTTTTTCCAGGCAAAAATTTGAATTTTCAATTTGTGCTGTGTGCCATCTTAATGTACTCTTAACCAGTAACATATATACTGACATTTACACATCTAAACACATCTCACAAGTGTTAGAGTTATTTTAATTCCAAAAGTATTAAAATAGTCTTTACAGTTGCAAAGCTCCACACAATGTTGAAGAGACGTGTCATCCAAGACAGCCCCTCCACACCCAGTGCCTTCAGCATTTCTGGATGGATCTCATCAATCCCTGGGGCTTTGCCACTGTGGAGTTGTTTGACTACCTCAGTGACTTCCACCAGGGAAATTGATGATGCTCCCCCATCAGCCTCCCGCTCTGCCTCTACAATAGAGGGCGTATTAGTCGGATTCAGGAGTTCCTCAAAGTGCTCCTTCCACCGCCTGATTACCCCCTCAGTTGAAGTCAACAGAGTCCCATCCTTACTGTATACAGCTTGGATGTTTCCCCGTTTTCCCCTCCTGAGGTTCCGGATGGTTTTCCAGAAACACCTTGGTGCCGACCGAAAGTCCTTCTCCATGGCCACTCCGAACTCCTCCCACACCCGCTGCTTTGCCTCCTTTACGGCAGCGGCTGTAGCCCTTCGGGTCTGTCGGTACCTTGCAACTGCCTCAGGAGTCCTCTGGGATAACATATCCCGGAAGGCCTCTTTTTTTCAGTTGGACGGCTTCCCTGACCACCGGTGTTCACCACGGTGTTCGAGGGTTACCGCCCCTTGAGGCACCTAAGACCTTGAGACCACAGCTCACTGCCGTAGCTTTGGCAATAGAAGCTTTGAACATCGTCCATTCCTGTTTGATGCCCCCAACCTCCACAGGGATGCTAGAAAAGCTCCGCCGGAGGTGCGAGTTGAAGATCTCCCAGACAGGGGTCTCCTCCAGACGTTCCCAGTTTGCCCGCACTACCCGTTTGGGCTTACCCGGTCTGTCCAGAGTTTTCCCTCACCCTCTGACCCAACTCACAACCAGATGGTGATCAGTTGACAGCTCCGCCCCTCTCTTCACCCGAGTGCTTTTTGCAGATGATGTGGTCCTGATGTCTTCATCGGGCTGTGACCTCCAGCACTCACTGGATCGGTTCGCAGCCGAGTGTGAAGCGGTTGGGATGAGGATCAGCACCTCTAAATCTGAGGCCATGGTTCTCAGCAGGAAACCGGTGGATTGCCCACTCTGGGTAGGGAATGAGTCCTTACCCCAAGTGAAGGACTTCAAGTACCTCGGGGTCTTGTTCGCGAGTGAGGGAACAATGGAACGTGAGATTGGCCGGAGAATCGGAGCAGCTGGGGCGGTATTGCAGTCGCTTTACCGCACCGTTGTGACAAAAAGAGAGCTGAGCCGCAAGGCAAAGCTCTCTATCTACCGGGCAATCTTCGTTCCTACCCTCACCTATGGTCATGTGGACTGGGTCATGACCGAAAGAATTAGATCGCGGGTACAAGTGGCCGAAATGGGTTTCCTCAGGAGGGTGGCTGGCATCTCCCTTAGAGATAGGGTGAGAAGTTTGGTCATCCGTGAGGGACTCGGAGTAGAGCCGTTGCTTCTTTGCGTGGAACGGAGCCAGTTGAGGTGGTTCGGGCATCTGGTGAGGATGCCACCAGGGCGCCTCCCGAGGGAGGCCCAGGACCAGGTGGAGGAACTATATCTCCAAACTGGCTTGGGAGCGCCTCGGGATCACCCAGTCAGAGCTGGCTGATGTGGCCTGGGAAAGGGAAGTTTGGGGTCCCCTGCTGGAGCTGCAGCCCCCGCGACCCGATCCCGGATAAACAGTCGAAGATGAGATGAGATGAGATGAGTTGCAAAGCTACACTCATTATAGTATGGGTATGCTATTTTCGAGAGGAGGCCTAAAAATAGGCTCAGGGTGAGGTTAATCCGTTCAGTTTAGAGATCCATATGCGCAGTAGACAGCCCTCTGTTTGAATAGAGTGGTCTCGGGTCTCTATGTGCATGCCAGCTAAAGAAGGAGGATTATACGTCTCAGCAAATCGAATTTTAGAAATTTGACGCTCGGGAATTTTTTTATTCTGACTGGCTAACAATTCTGTCAATCAAAGTCATGTGTTGTCTCAATAGGAAGGTTCATTGAGTTAAATCGACCAATCATACGTAAAATACGTAAGGCCCTGGAAGAGAAAAAAACTGGTATTCAGAAGTCCCATATAAACAAGCTCAGATAGGATATAGGCTCTCACAATGATGCCAAACTGCTGTATTTGGACAGATTTAATACTATTAGTGATAAAAATAAGCGAAATATATAATTATATAGTATATAAAATTACAATGGAAGAGCTGGAACAAAATTACATTTTGGCTGACCTTGTCTGACCCCTCTGTACTAAAACCTCTCTACCTTTTGAATGCTTCACTTTATCAGTAAAAATCAAGTACAAATTTGCAGAGAGACTTTTAACATATTGTGCTATGATCTGGGAGAGGTTTAAAGCTTGAAATTGCTTCTTTTTTTTAAGGCGGAAAGTAAAATTTTCAATTTGTGCTGTGTGCCATCTAAATTTAGTCTTAACCAGTAACATATATACTGATAATTAGACATCTGAACAAATCTCACAAGTGTTCCCTTTATTTTAATACGAACACTATTAAAATAGCCCTTGCAGTTGCAAAACTATTCTCATTTTAGTATGGCTATGCAATTTTCGAGCAGAGGCCTAAAAATAGGCCCAGGGTCCAAGAGGTACCAATGTTTGAAGAAGACTCCAGGAAAACAATACCTACATGGCCGTCAAGTAAATCAGAAGTTTGGCCAGTGTGGTTGAAACTTGCATCACCTTCATTCAAGAAAAGTCTCTTGGGGCCATGCTCTAAACCATACTGGAAGTTGGCAATATAGATTTTTGTTTCATTTTTTGATAGATTTTTGTCCATTTGTAGTTGATATACTTTAACAAACTCTTCCTAGGGAATTTGTCTGATCCTCTTCAAATTTGGTCAGTAGCCTACAATCTGAGAATCTTTGTGATTAAAAATGATTAAAAGCTTTACGTTTGGTTGAATGGCTTAGCCGTAGCGGGCGGCTACTTTACGTGATTCCCCATCAAAAAAGCTGATGTAACTTGTTCCAAATGGTTCTAAACTTCCCATGCTTGATAACACTCATAGCCTGAGGATGTTTACAAGCTAATTTTCATTAATACTCACAGTGCCACCTGCTGGCGAAAGGAAATCTGCGTTTTCTGACAAACGGCATCCGATTTACATGACTTTTACAAGATGTGGTTTACACTTGATATAGAGCAACATAATGCATGTTTGCACGAGTTCTGTAGCGGCCATTGTCCGATGGTTGTGGACGTTCATGGCCGTGCCGGCCGGAGTCCCCGCCGGCACCCCCGACGTGCGGAAGGATGCGAGGGCCTGTTCATTGCTGCTCGCAGCTTTAATTAATGTTTATTTTCCTTTTTGTCTTTTTATGTTTGCAATCATCAGCTGGTCATGTATTACCCAGTCGTCTGTTTCTGTTCTAAATTTCAGATTTTTCTTCTTAAAAGGTGTATAAGAAAGGTGGAAACAGACATACACAGATTTCTGAGTTGATAGTGCGAGGAGGAGGTTGACAGAAAAAAAAAGGAAACTTCATGAGAACAAATGGATACTGTTACTTGGATCATTTTAACGCATCATAAACTCCCCATCTCTCGCTGTCCCACCTACCTCTCCTTTTTCTTTCATCGAGTCTCTCGTTCTAGTTTCATTTGAAAGATGCATGCCTGAGAGGTTTGAGTAATATTCCCAACTGACTGTCAGATTTCATATGGAGGCAGCTTTTTCCCTCGCTAACGCAGCATCCGACCATTGGCCTTTGTTAAAGGGAAGAGTGGCACCTCAAAGAGATGCAGTATTAAAGGAAATCATCTTTGGACAGCAGAGACAGAAGTGACAAAAGAGAGGAGATCAATACAAAGTGTGAGAATGAACTACCAAGCAGTACGAAGACTGTTTCTACCGTCTTCTCCTTTGAGTCCTGCTGCTTAGTGAGTTTGACTAACAGATGAGTTAAACTTCAGTCTTGAGAGTGTATCTTTTTTTGTCACTGGAGTCACATTAGTATCACCAAAGTCTTCCTAAGGAACCTTTGTTGGTTTGCTTTCCTTCATAGACACCCACGTACAGTATGTCAGATTTTTGGCATTATCTACTCAGTATATACACTTTGGTTTGATGCCAGGATAATCAAATACTTACTGCCTAGAGTCAGATTCAAATGTCACATAAAGTGTATAGTAGCTCCAAAAATACACTGTACTTTTCAGAAAGTATAAAGAAATAAGAAAAGCGTCATCTTTTTGGATTGGCATCCAATAATTCTTTAATTATTCAGTACTGTCTTAAAAAGATTATCCGGGCCTGATGTTTACCTATTCCTTCAAGAAAAATAGATTAAAATAGACATAGACAATGTTTGTTCAGTTCAAGATAAAAAATTAAACAAAGTAGTCAGCTTACAAATTTGGATAAAAAAAAGGCTGAAAAGCAGAAGTTCACTCCAATCAGAATATTGATATGAAAGTCATGGAAGAGTTCTTAGAAACTTCCTGAGACAATAACTACCAACAAACAAAGAGGCCATAGTCACTGTTTTTTCAATTTACAATTTATCGTATAAGAGTTAACGACACTCACGCACTGTGTTTTACCTGGCATACAGGTATGGCTAGTGCAACTTGCGATTCAGGCAAAGCAAGCCCTCGGCAATGAAGCCAGTTCATATGAATATTTGAGTTTTATCAGCAAATCAGTACAGTTTCAAAATGGATATAGCTCCCATTTGTATGCAAATTGTGCCCATCACTCTGAAAAAACAAGTCCGAACATCAGCTGCGTCTTCACTGCACCTCTTTTATTTTGAATTTTGTGCATATAATGACCCATTGATTAAGTAAAACCTATACTCTCATTGGTCCTTCTTGGCTTTTAAAACTAATTTATGTCTGTGATCCTAAAGTAGTATACAGTAAATAATTTAGTTTGGGCTGACAGTGTCAAAGGCATTGGGGTTAGGAGGCAGTTCTAGTGGAAAATAATAGTTCAGAGCAGTTCATTTAAAAAATAAAAAAAAGAACGCGAGCCAGTTTTTGGGATTGTGAACTTTGTTCAGACAATGAACTATTCAGAAAGAAAAGGTTATATCACTAAGCCCTTGTTACATGTACTGCAAGTGGTGTCTGCTCCTAATGAGGTATAGTAGATCTGCTGGGTTCCATTTAGACTAGTAAAATAGGTAAATTTGGGAGGAAATCTAGAGTGTCCGCTGAACCTGATAGTTCTGTGCATTAGCCCCTTATACTCTGATCATTCTTCTTAAACTGAGAGACACAGCAAAACATCAGAAAGACAGGGTAGGATACAATGCATTAGCGCCTAACAGAGAAACAGGCAGAAAAGGAAACAGATACGGACAGAGAGCCTGCAGAACCAGCCAGTAGCCAGTAATTTGGACTAAAAAGGTCAGAGCAGCTGATGGCTCCATCCATCTAAAATGGCAGCTGACCTGTGAGAGTGGGTTTTGCGTCACGATGGATAAGAGAGAGAGAGAGAGAGAGAGAGAGAGAGAGGGAGAGAGAGAGAGAGAGAGAGAGAGAGAAAATGATACGTAACAGTTTCACAACAACCGACGTCTACTGTTGTAGCTCTGAGGCAGACTGTTACACAAGTATAGCTATTGTTTCTGCTGAACTCACAGCCGACCCGAATGTGTGCAATTTGTTACAGACGGGTATGTCCGTCTCCATTTTCTGTTTACATTTCATTAAGTCGATGACGCGCCCTAATACTTCTCCTTCATCTCATCTCCAGCGAGGAGTCTGATGGCTTAATCCATCTAACATGGCAGCTGACCCCTGTGAGTGTGCACCGCAACCGAGGGGTGCGAAGAAACAAGGAAACACAGATGTGTACCTCTAGTTAAAAGAAAGAGATACCGGATGTAAAATATATTTGGTGTCACAGAAAAAAAAGTAGAGTAGAATTTATCCCAGTGGAAGAGGAAACTAAAGCTTTTATTTTGGACTGAGATGTTGATTTTGATATTTGTTTTAATCTCTTCTATGTCATGTACCTCCATCATATCTCACACCCCTTTCCACCACAGGCTGTCTGCTGATGGCTTCATCCATCTAACATGACAACCAACCTCTGATAATTGCTTTGGTCATGATGGGTCAAAGCAAGAGAATGAAAGATAGAAATACAAAGTGAACGACAAGTGATTGAGTTCATTGCTCTATGATACAGCATTGATGATGAATGATCTAATCAAGGATCAGTATTGACATGATTGGGTCGTGTGAGACCTGGCGAGAGTTAAAGAAATTCCCACATTTAAAAGATGCCATACTGTCTACTATTTTGTAAATCACATGGGAAACTAGAGTGCTTGGGGCATTGGTTTAATCTTTAATGCCAACCTTAACCTTCCCCTAAACTGGAATAGTAAACCTTCATGTGGATGTGCTCATTATGTTTGTCCCTGACACCATGATGGCCCATTGCAATTCCAATACAATCATGGCCAGTCAAGGTCATTGAAAGAATTATTCATGAACAAATTGAACACTCCATGTCATACAAGCCATACTATTTCATATTAATTGCAGTCAGGTTTTAGACTGTACCACTCCACCAAAACCTGAGTCACATCAAGGGAGGTTGCTATGTGGCAGGGTAATGTCATGACACACACATATTATTTTTTAATCTTGGCATTTTGCAGTGTTAATTAAGAACCATCTATTCTTGCAAAGAAGCCATCAAATGGGTTTGATTACATTTAATAGGTAGATTAAAAAAATAAAATTAAAACAGGATTGCCAGGTCTTGGTTTATAACTTATGGGGTTCCCCAGGGGAGTGTCCTGGGGCCATTATTCTTTTTACCAGCCACGACTGTGACACTGATATTGTTTTCATCTTGTGATTCTATGTGTGACTAATCATGGCAAAACGTTGTCCCTGAGACACCTACTGTAGCAGGAGCTACAGCAGAAGAGGTTTTGAGTATTAGTCTGTTTATAGCAATGACAAAATCTGCCCACAGTGTCTCATCCATGCAAGATGCAGTCACAAAACTTTACAGGTGTGTGGTTGAGATCAAAATGAAGGCCAAGTCCGAAGATGGGTGTGGTTCAATCAAGGGTGGCAAAAGTAGGGGGGTAGCAAATGGGGAAGGGGCCATTTGCCCCCCACTTTCTGCCCCTGCATGGTCAAAACTGAAGTTGTAGCTGGTGTGATGCCATCACAAGATGTTCTCCTGTTATTATATACGAATGATTTGATTCAATGTGATCTTTTTTGTGTGTAGCTTAGCTTGTGTTGATAACATCACATAAAGATGAAGAACTCACATCAAGAACTGAGATAGCAATAACCATGGGTTGTCAAATAGTGGCCTTTATTTACCTCAATGGCAAACATAACCAGGCTTTTTTTCCCCCTACTTCCTTGTTAAAACTTTTTTGAAACCGTGTGTGCCTGTTGTCTTGATGATTTCTGTATAATGAACACTAATTCAAACAACAGAGTTAGGTCATATTAACCACTTTGCTGCGCTCAGTATCTGTTTTCTCTTCTCGATCAATCTTAAGTGTGGAAAAACATTATTAATAGGTGGATAAAACAGGTATTTCTGTTAAAAATTATGAGTGGTGAGTGTATCGTGACCACTCACCACATATAGCACGTATAAGCTATATGGAACTCAACATTATGCTGAATTAAACATGTCACCCATTGCTGAAGGCAAGTCATTTTCAAGATTTAATTTTCAAGCTTTTATAGGAGAATTTTTTGGTATATGCAGTGCTGAACTGCAGAATATTTCAATGCGGTTCTAATAATAAACATTCCTCTTATTTATGGTAAACATAGACTATTCTTTTGGGAACTCAAAGAAGAGGAAACAATGAATTTGTTGTTAAGATAACTGATGCAAAACATATTTGTAATTATGTAGACTGTATCTAAGTTAAGTCTCATGATCAATCTTGTGTTTCTCAGGTTTGTTTATTTCAGTGGTAGGGTTTTGTTTGTATTCATCTATCAAGTTAATTTTATTCTTTATATACCAAGCAAGTAAGCAACCATCCTAACATATCACCCTTCATTATAAACAGGTGCTTCAAGGTGCTTTCCCTAAAATGGACTCCAAGCAGCATGTATGCATTCAAAACAATAGAACAGACTTGTTTATGTTTCTCTGAGAGGAATTTCATCCAATTTTGTTTCAAGCCTCTTGCACCAATTCTGACCATTTAATTACTGAATACATCAATATTCATATAAATAATGCATCTTAGGGCTGTGTCATCACTTATCGACAAATTTGTCTTCAATGAATTTGAACATGAAAAGACCCTCTAACAACTTTTATCTGGTCCTGGCTCATTGCAATACCGATTCAGATCAGAACAGTTTTGTCAAATCCTTCAGCTTTGTCTGATCATGTCTTGGTTATTTTTTTTATTTGAACTATATCAACTAGGGGTTCACAAAATTTTCGGTTCGGTTCAATACGATACAGTGGTGCCACGGTTCGGTACGTTTCGGTACGTTTTCAATACAGAAAAAGCAGAAATGCCAAATCCTCGCTGGGGAGACTCTCAAAGGGGCGTGTCTGATTTGATTCTCTGTTTGGGCTATTCTCTGTTTGGGCTTTTGTTTTCTTTTACAAAGCAGGAATTATGGTCTGGAGAAATGGACTGGTGAAGGAGTAGTGTCATGGGGCTCAATAGCATTAAGCGTGTTGGTACAGTCTGGTTTATTACTCCAGACTAGGGATATACCTTTAGTCCTGTTTGAATCAGGAGGGAACAGATACCTAAACGCTGCGGGAGAGTATGTAACGAATATTACATGACTATACACGCACACTGGGTGTGGTGGTGCCGCTGTAAACAAGAAGTAGATTGGTTGCTTAGTTTGAAAAAATGCAACAGAGTAATAAAGTAGTCTTTAATAATGAAAGGTCGTCTTTGATACTTAAGATCTTCTCTAAAATCTTCCTCTATAAACTCAAACAGACACATTTCCTGGAAAGTTTTAGAAGTTTTATTTTTCAGACTTAGTTTCAGTGCTGCGGATCTTACTCTATCTCTCTCACCTCATATTTATGTTACGTCGAGTGGGTTGCCATGTTTGAGCGCAGTGGCTCCACCAATTTCAGCTATATTTTATTTTTCAAAAGCAATTTAATATTATTCAAACATATTGTTTGGTTCGTAATGCATACCGAACCGTAAGCCCCAAACCGTGAGCCCCGTACTGAATGGTTCAATACAAATATGTGTATCGTTACACCCCTAATATCAACCATTTAACCTGTTTGATACCACAACCGCTCTAGAAAAGGCAAAAGAAGGAGGGGACAAAACGTGGAGAGACAAAGCCCCTTTGGAACAAAAAAGCATCAAGTTACAATTGGAATTTGTGCATCGAGTTTTCACTCTATTCATGATCCTGTGAGGCTGATAAATAACACTTATCAACACATTCCTATGAGTTTTCACACCAATGTAACACATCTGGCATTTGTCTAGCTTCTGATGTATTTTGAGGTAAGGGCAGAATTTTCATACACTAGCGCAATGCCCGTTCAGGAAGTGTTGCTTGCAGCATTCCTGAGAATCATTGATCACTCGTCGACTCCAGAGAAGTGAAGAAGAGTTTAGTTGTACGGACCCAGATGCCGTTGTATCTGGACCCTGGACCTACAACCAATTTTGACGGAGCGCTTCTTTTTTAACATGCGCAGCTTTTCTAGCCTTTATGGCGCTTGTTCAGCAGTCCAGGAAACACACAGACTACGTGATGCTACTCAGCACTTCAAATATGTGTATTCCGATACACTTCCAGACTCGAGTGAGATAACAGAAAAAGTATGTGAGTCAGTTATTTCACATGGCGTTCTCCAAAAACAGAAAAGTGGACAGCAAGAATAGAGTCTTTAACCAAGAATGGACAAACTCTTAAATGTTAATCCTTCCCACGTGCCGTTCAACACCAGTATGTCTCATATGTTCAGAGACCGTGACAATTATTAAAAGCGGTAATGTGAAGCGCCACTACGAGACAAAGCACAAATGTTTTGAGCAAACGCACCCACTCACATCCAAAATTAAGTCACAGAAAATAAATATAAGAGCCCAATATGATCAGAATCCTAACACTAATGTAGATATCATGGATTTTTTGATTGACATCACTTCACACCTGAATTAACTGAATTTAAAGCTATACAGGGCCAATTAAATTAAATGTATTATTCTAAAATTAAGTACTTTATTTTAAGATAGAAAGCTTTTGAAAAATGTTTGTTATGTCAGTTATTCTTTAATCCAGCCCTTATTTTACTTCACATGAGAGAAGAACATTTATTTATTATTAAAGTATGTATTGTTTAAAATTCATCCAGTTCAATTTGAAAACTGACAATAAATATTGTTGAGATATTATTCAATTGAACTTCTTTATTTGATTTGACAGTCAGTTGTTGTTGACATACAGACGTTATTACAACTGTTGGCTACTTCAATATACAGTATATGAGTATATGGGACTAAATCATAGCGCAAGTGGGACATTATTGTGATGTTCTGGACCTTTCTTTGCATGAGGAAATTCTCTCTAAGTGGACCTCGTTGAATCTTAGTTGAATACCCTTGCGTTAGTATATCCAGCATCCAGCAGTAAAAGTGAACTGCAGTCAATGAGTCACCGCCTGTAAACTCAGTCTGCAGAGCCCTGAAGCCCCACCCCCCAATGCTACACAGAGCGCTGTTTGCTTGTTTGTTAATATTGAACATTTCATGTGTCCAAACTTTGCTCCAACTTCGACACTGCAAGTTCTTTGGTCCCCACCAACACGCCTGCCAAATGAAATATGGATCGGATGGATGGTTCTGGAGAAATGTGAAGGACACACACACACATACATAAAGACATACATACATTATACGTTATACTCAGATGGAACTGCGAGCGAGCATATTCTCCACAACATCAACGGGTTATAGGTTAATGTCATAATATTCATAAATTCAGTATACATTATTCACAAATAAACTGTTGAGGTCCCTGAGTTTGTCACTGTGCTACTCTAATTGTTTCTACCCGGGTCGTCCATACAATCTTTTTCTTTGTAATAAAATCTACATTTTCTTTGCATCGAAAGAGGAAAGGGTTAAGAAAACTTCAGTAGGTACAGTAGGAGGGGAAGAAGAAGAAGAAAGCAGGGTGGTTACTTGCCGTCCCAGGAGAGTGCGGGTGGCTGGGAGGACGCGACAGACATCTTGGAAGAGCGTTTTCATTCCGTATGTTGCTTGTCAGGCGACAAAGCTTCGCCCTGTTGCACCGGCACCCAGGAGAATGGAGATTTATAACGGAGCGGCTCTTAACATGGAGAGCACACACACACACACACACACAGATTGACAGGCTCACACACCCTCACTCATGCATAGAAAACCGCACACACAGGAGAGGAGGGATTTACAACTGAAATGCTGTTAACATGGAGCCCCCTGTGGAACACACACACACACACACCACATCCAGAGTGCTGAGTCCGTCATTTTGTGTAAAAACGTTGTTTTTTTAGCCATCACGTGCCGTTGAGTAACAAATACAAATTTTAATATAACAAGGGTTTTAGTATCAAGGGACCATGAAGTAACGTAGTTTTGCACAACTGTGTGATTTATCCAGAGAATACAGGATGAGATGAGGAGGCCACTCAGTCATGACAGCATCCCTTTGCTTCACACATACCTTGGAGAAATCGTTAATTGGAACATATGTCCCATAATACTGAGCTAGAATCTGTCGCCCATTCCAATTTTACCTTTATTTTGTTCCACAGCTATAATAGATGTTTGATGTATGTTAGTGGGCAAATAGATTAGCTTCACTTTTACAAACGAGGCCTATTTGCAGGCCTCAGCTAGAATAAAGATAAGAAATACCTAATTAAGTGTATAATTAAAAAAAAAAAAAAAAAAATTATATATTTTTGAGATGAGAAAAATGATGGAACTATCAGAATACATGTTACAGGTTCACATAAGCTAAGGATGGAACACAGCACAACTTGGAAAACTCAAAAGCTCGCCCTGGAAAAACAGCAGTTTTAGGATATTGTTTTTTGGAAAGTATGGAAATCCAAGATTTTAAATATGCTGAGCTCTTAGAACAACTGATATAGGTTCTATATACACAGCTATACATAGATACAGTGAAACATTTATACAATATAGAGCATATAAAATTAGAAAACTGATCAAATATTCCAATATTTGAATAAAAAAGTATTTTTTAAATTCAAAAACACTCTATATCACCTCTATGTATCACTCCTGATGTTCAATGAATCAAAAGACAGAAGATTGGACCTTTTTTGAGTGTTTTAAGCTCTTTCTAAGCCCTTTTTAGTTGTTTAGTTTAAGGTCAAATACTGCTTCAGATTCAGCCCACTCTCTCTGTTCAGGGCTGTATCTCAGCCCCCCCTTCTCCGATTTTCACCATTGAGACATCCTTCGAACCGTAGGAGCCAATAGAATTGCCTGGAATTGAAAGCTAGATGATTGACAGCACTATTAGCCAATAAAGCTCAAAAACGTCCCATCTGATGGCAGATCTGAAATCTAATTTGCTGAGCTTCCAACCCTGGAGTGTCGGAGAGACACGAATCGAACGGATTCACACGGAGCACATACAGCTGGACATACCAAGCAGTGGAAGTACGGAGATATTTCATTTTTTCGCTGAGATTCGACCAAAAGTGAGTACAATATTTGATGAAAGCTGTGTGACTTTTTGTGTTCGAAGCTGAATATCTCTGCGATGGTTTACCGGAGAGAGAAATGGAAACTATGTCCGTAATCTCCGTTACCGTTAATGCTGCATGTTTGTAGGTAGCACGTTGCTAACGGAGTGTAGCAGCCTTTTTCTCCGGTCTTTTCCAGTCATATCGAGTATGATTTATGATATTTTGTTATTTGTTTGCTTGGCTGATGGGAGATGTGTTTGTCTCATGTAGAAGTGACCTAGTTCATGTTGTTCCCAGGACGCTGAGGTTTCTGCAGAACTATAACATCATTATATTCGTTCTTCGTGGGTTCTCTGCCAGTTACTTTTAACACAAAACTCTCTAAGTTTTGATGTACTCTGCGTCCAAATGGGGGACCTACGGGTGTATCTGTAACACGTGATAAATATCAAACATGCAAGTACACAAGGAGGATTTAGGGGTTAAAAAAATGTATGTACGGAATGTTACATATGAATTACTTTGACTTGACAGCAACGCCGCACCACACCGTGCAAAAAAAGTATAAATATAGAATATAAATATAGATGCAGGCCTAGCAGAGGAGAGCGCAAATGATTTGACAGGAAAATAAATTGGGAATTGATGTGATACATTCAAACAAGATTTAGTATCCTCTAGGTTGCCCCGCTGAAACAATAAAGGCAATGGCAATCTTTTACAAGATTGATGATTTCAAAAACAAAAGATGATTAATGCTGAAGTGTTCTTGCTGTCACTTGATGACTGGTCATCTCCAATTTTTTCCAATTCAAAATTATTAGCTCGGAGTGAATGACTCATCATTTTGAATGGGATTCTGTGAGTTGGCCAAACAACATAAAGAACTCTTGGCTGCTGTCTGATTAATGAACTATCCAAGAGTCTCACCCAAAGATGGTTTGTTTAAAGTTACCACGAGGAACTTTCATTTTGTGTTGATTATGGAGGTCCCGGTGGAGAAAAGTGGAAGTGTTTCTGAGCACCGGAATCCCTTTAGAATCCCGCTCGTTTTACTGCAGCAGAGACAGTCTGCCCCTCTCAGTCCTGGTTCCAGTAATACGTCCTGGGCCTCCAGCTGCGTGGTGTCGTGTTGGTTCCCAGCAGGCAGCGAGACAAAGCTCTGCTCCTGGCTGGAGTAGCAGTCGCTGTTGCTGGTCGCTATGCTGTTCAACCACTTCCAACTGCAGGTAAGTCAAATCTGGGTCTGTCCTCGGCCGGCTGGTCGCTGTCGTAGGCCCCGCTGTAGTCTGAGCTGAAGGAGTTTCTGGTGAACCTGCGTGATTCCATCTGATATCGTGCAATCCAACCCGGTGGTATAGATGACACACCATTCTGTGCAACTTGGATGGTTAAAAAGATGTTGTTGTTGCTCAAAAACACCAAGAGAGTGGTAAGTGTTTTTGTAGATCAGGGGTAAACAATTAAAAGTCCTCATAACATTTAAATTTGCATCCTATATGTTAACCTATTGAATAAAATCAACCACATGCATTTCCATGTGATGTCAACACTACTGTCAATTTGTCAAAGAAAGATACTTCTCACATAGAAACAAATTCACCTTTTGTTGTCTGCAAAGTTATGATTTGTCTTTTTTCTCTTTATAACATAATTCCCCTTCCTTTCCTAGAAAGAGAAAGGGGCCTGTTTCCATGCACATATGTAGGCGCTCACTTTTCAATAGAAAGGTAGCCAAGTTTACTTAGACATATGACTAGTTTCAACCCTGGGAGGACTACAACAACTAGCAACTGCATAATTGTATCTGGTTTATCACACAAGATGCATTTGAGAGCTTTGAAAAAACGCATTGAAAGTAAAAAAAAGTTTCTTAATTTAAATCACAATATTGATCCTAAACATTACTAGACCTAAATAGATCTGAAAATCTAAACAGCAATTGACCTCAGACGTGTTTGTGTGTGTGTGTGAGAGTCACTACATGTTGCACATGCAAACCATTTAACCATACGTTTAAGGTCTTTTCCTGCATTAATTGGAGGTTTGCGTGGTGATTAAAGTGTAAAGTTTGCCTGGGGACGCCTGAATCCTGTTTTTTTTTTAAAAACTTAAATCCAAAGATGAGCTGTCAAAGCTTATTTTTATTCCTCAGCCGTGAATCATGTAGCTATAGGCTTTAAGTTTGCTGGAGTAAAATTAAACGGTTGCACTAATTAGACTACTTATACTAATAATAGTGTGTAATATTACACAAAACAGGGTCATAAATTTAATTACACTGGCCCCCACTGAAGAACTGAGCCCTCAGACATAAATCCTATTAAACATGAAATATCTTTTAAATCGCCTGGGAACCTTCAGCCTCCTTTCGGTTGAAGAATAATACTGTTGCAATCCGTGGTAATTGTCAACCAAACCGCGAGCCATTAAGCTGCAAATCAAGGAAAATAAGAAACCAACAATTGCTGAATCTAAAATACAGAGAGGAGAGTAGAAAGTGTGGTAGAAAGAAAATAAAAATGTGGTTTAACTATCAAGCACTCTCAATATACAAGAGGAGAGAGAGACGAGCGTGAACTCACACGTACTCTCTGGCACACACACACACACACACCTCGGCTCTAATATGGGGATTATTAATTGACAAAATGAGTTTGACGCCGGTTTGATAGATGTGCAGAACAAAGCAGACGGCAGACCTAATCACTCCGGCCCTAAATGGATTCATTATGACGACCGGCCTGACATGCTGCTGCTGCCGCTGCTGCAATGCAGGGAGAGAGAGAGAGGCAGAGGGTGAGGCGGTGTGAGTTGACTATAGGCCTAATATAGCACAATGGCAGCAATAAAATCAGCTTTCTGCTTTACGACAGGACATTACGCTGAGCTGATAGCGGTGTACAGTGAGGGAAAGACAGTGAGTACAGGTTTTAGACAGTCCCTCAGGGAATTTCCTGATGGAGGGATATAGAGCTAATCAATTATCTGAATGTCATTTCTGGTCCCTAGTTCATTGTGTAGCCCAGAACACATGGCAAATGTACATGAGTGTGTACACATGTGAGACTATTTAGACACTTTCTATGGGAGAATTGAATCATATAACACACGATAGAATCAGTGGATAAATGATCAGGATAACAAAGTATGTTCCTGAATTGCATTTGACATAAGGCTCCCAGCTCTTTGCCATGGCCTTAATAGGCTAATCTATTCTATTTTGTTTTTAATTGCCACTTCTATGAATACTGTCATGTCAGACTTTTTTTTTGTCCCATATTAAAGGATTTTTTTTTTCTTTAACCCATGGAAAGTCCTAGGACAGAGGATGCTATATACTGTATAGATTGTAAAGCCCTCTGAGGAAAATTTGTGATTTGTGATATTGGGCTGTACAAATAACATTGAATTGAGTTGAATCATCACAACATAACTTGGCAACATGTGCTCATACCTAAACAACAGAATAGTGTTTTGTACACATGACTTCCTAAATGTTATATATGACTATTGGACAGTATAAGCAACAGGCGTACGTTGTGAAAGAGTTGCGGTTTTATGGCTAACGCTTACTACTTTAACGTTAAGTTAAGGAAAGTATGTTTGCTGCATAACTTGGGTTATGTATGCAAATTAAATATGTTACCTACATGAATAAGGGTCGGTTACGTAAGTTGACTTATGTACACAAGTCAACATGGGACACGAACAGCGGCCTCCTGGGTGAAAGACCTGTGTTTGTTCAACCCCATCATCCACACCGACCTCATCCCAACATACACAGACAACATACATGCCCGTTTGTTTCCTGGTAAGTGCGGTCTGTAAGTGGGTTGACAAATAGTTTTATATAAATATAATTTCCAGGTGTCAGGGTTACCTTAACCATTGTTTCAAGTATGCTAAGTAGGATGTACTGAACAATGACACCTATCTTAAAGAACATGCATAGACATCTTCTTTGGAAGATGACAAATACAGCTACAATGCAACATTTTTGTCACTTTTCCTTTACTTGATAGATCACTTGATCTCTGGATTTTACCATGGTATGCACCCTAACCAAATAGAATGGATGATACTGTATGTACATAATTTTTTCAGCAACATACTAAGTTGAGATAAAATAGCACATAGTGCAATATCTGGCTGGACCAGACTTAAAGGCTTTGTTTACCCAAACTACTACAAAAAGCACATTTTCTCACTTCCATCTAATTGTACCTGGCTAAGCAGAGAGTTTTGTTTTCTTGTCGAGGTTTTGTTCAATCTGTCTCTGAGATGTATGCCCCTTGCAAAGGGGCGTACTGCTGTAGATATCAATCATAGTATGCTTTTTTATAATTTGAATGAACTGACCATTTCATACACACACACAAATTAAAAACTTGTCAAAGCCTAGCAGCGGTATCTGATCGCCTAACTAGTCTGACCAATCAGGTTCAGTTTCAGGCTCACAGCTCCAGATCCAGCTGAGGGGGCTCTCATAGACCATTGTGTTTTTGTAAAAAGTGTGTAGCACAGACTTTGGCAAAGAGTTGGAGAAAGTAGAGGCATGAAACAGAAAAAAGAGATGGATAAAGAGAGGGGGAGTGAGACAGTCAGTCAGTATATAACAGTACAAAGAGACGGCTTGTTTTTGTAGCATCAGCTCTGGGATCAGCTTCTTACACTGAGACATCCGCTCCACAGTGTGAGTATTTGTGTGTGTGTGTGTGTGCATGTAAAAATTGTCATATTCACTCAAGGCGGCATCAACAAAGACAGGACATGTTTAAAAGACGTTGACCTGAGTTTGACACCTCCCACTCTGACTGTTTCGGTTGTTCTAGAAGACACATCATATTTACAGTGCTGGCTATGTCTGTGACTTTACAAAGCATTTTTTTCTGCAGTGAAAAAAAAGTCACATCACAGGGAAGTGTGTGTGTTCATATTTACTTGTTTGCCTTGCAGTATTATATCTGTGTCAGAGTTTGACATCATGGCATTAAATATGGGAGTTAAATACAACCGAAAGTTGAATAGGACATTTTTTAGGCTGCCTAAATGCACGGTTCATACTCTTAACTTTCAGCAGCTATAAACACACTGAAAGGGTTAAAGTTCTAAAACAAAAACACTGACAACTCCCAGAGCAGACAACGCTGTGGTAGCCACCTGTCAATCACAAGGTAGCCCCGCCTTAAAATATACCCTTCTTTATGGTCTTTTTTAGTCTAAGTGGGACCATAATCTACTAAATGAATATTATGCTGTATTGCAGAAGACTTGAAACTAGCGACAGAGATTTAAAAGAATGTAAGTTTCTTCATTCTCATGTGACATGTGGGATGCAAAGCCTAGATGGATGATTATTTTTATTACATTTGTTGAAATGACTTAATATGAATATGAACCAGTAGCTGTAAGAGTACATGTTTCACAAGACAGAATATGTGATAACACAGTGGTTAGTGGCCATGATCTATCTTAGAGCGATGAACAACAATATGTCTGCTGCACAAAGTTTCCTTTGTTTGTTTTCCTCAACTTTTGACGAATGTTTTTGTGCAATGCTGGGGAGCTGTACCTCTTCAGGACTCTAAATTGGTCTTGAACAGCTCACAGTACATATACAACCTATGACGAGGGGTCTCCTCGCAGAGCAGCAAAGCCTGTTCCATTTTAACGGCTCCTATAGATGCAGCCCTCTTCTGCCCAAATTCAGACACACTGCCACTGCATCATTAGCAGCTCTCACTATTTCACAATCCAGAGGGCTCCAGGGTGCGGTCCTTGAATTTGGACACAGCCAAGGACATAAACAGCTGCTTGGGGCTCCGGATGTTTGTCTCAGCCGTCTAAGTGCCAGTTTATTGTCATACTTATTGTGAAGTATCAGAAGTGGCATTTGCACATGGCCTGAGAGGTAGCACTTCCAGAGAGGTCCTTTCCCAAACGGGTCCCACCCCAATCACCCCCTCACTGCACAGTATCACTCCACATGAAGTCACACTCACAGCTGTGGAGGGCTCCGAGCAAATTGATGCTTGCAATGGAGAGCGCAAGTGCGTCCCGCGGCTTACCAAACATCACCATGGATACGCTTGCTTGCCGAGCTGCTGTGACGCATTTCTCCACAATGCAGAAAAAAAGCATTTCTAAAACGCAGTGTCTATGTGTCACAATGAAATGCCAAACAGTTTTTTATATTTCAAGGAGTAATGGAACAGTCAGGAGCAGCCACACTGAGCTGTTAGAGCTCCTCAGCAGATAAAAAAGATTTTAAAAAGTGAATCAGCAATCGATGCAGTAGAATCAGATATTGGCCGTTTTGTTCCACACACCCTTCTTCCTTTTTCAAAACCTGGTGCCTACATTACCCACATTGCAACTCGACCGTGTATGGTTACCTATGAAATTTGGTTGCCTCATCGGAGGTCTGGTGAGCTCACTTTTTTCTATCTCTACTCACTAAGATCTTTTTTCATTTAAAAATAATCCAAACTGTTTCTGACTCAAGTGACATCACTTGATGACAATAATCATATTTCACACAGCCCCCTCTGGAGACACTGAGGGCTTTATCGTACTTTCTTCACATATGCAGTCATTCTCCCCGACACCTGTGACTGTGGCGTGTGAAATCAATCGAATTCCCCCTTAAGGATTCTAACTTTAAGAGCCGTATTAAAATTGTGTCTTTCTCGTCTGCAGTTTAACTTCCCAACACAATCTGTTACTTACACTCAACATGAAAAAGCAGTGTAAGAAAACAATATTAAAGAAAGCAGCAGGATGGGGGTAGAGCTGCATTGATCAATATATTATTAATGTGTCATAGTGTCTTTCAGACCATTGGGGGGGGGTCCTCAATCTCTGCTTCCATCAAACATGCAGGCAGCTGCAGTGAAAAAGCACTCATAATCCCACTGTACACTAACTCCAGCATGAGACAGAAGACAGACACAGTTAGCGACTAGCTGGTGAACTTAATAGACCATTTTGCAGCTCATGAGCCAAATATTTCCCTCAATAGTTGATGAAGGCAAATAGGAAAAAGAAGAGCGAATGCTGGAGTAACATTAATCAGGTTGACAGAAAAGGTGAAAATAAGCGGGTAAATGAAGTGTAAATGGCGGCAATACTATTGCCTACTTGACGAGGTGAAGTGTAGTCAATGTTTCAGCTTGTTCTGCTGCCCCAAGTGGTCAGTAAGATAAATGCAGCTTTAAATTTAAGTCATATCTTGCTTCCTTGTTTTAGTCTAGTAGGGAATTGTAATTCAGCATCAATGCACATTCCAGGTCAGAGGGTTTGGATCTTGCTGGCTTTGGATAGGTGAACCCTCAATGCACAATGTGCAAAATGGAGGCATAGTGGATAAAGTAATGGTGTATTAGCTGGAATTAGCCTGAGCCACAGTCCCCTTTGCAATCAAAAAGCATCCCAGTTTGGCAGAAAACTACCCAATCTGGCAACACAGCCTGTGGTTTTGTAAATTTGTTTGCTCTCTCCTGCGCAATATATCAATGTTGAATCTCAGCTAATGGAGTATGAAGTAATTGAGTCTCAGCTCTGGCAGCAGAAATGAACCAAAGTTATTATTTTCTGCTGCCCCCCCCCCATCATTTCACTCACAAATACAACATTGAATGCAATCAAATGGACTGCTCATCGATACTGACCAGTTGAGCGAATAATGAAATATGTGCAATGATCAAATAACATGCTATCAACATGTTAATTATCGCCGCTCTCTCCTCAGTAATTACACAGCATCGGACTCAACTGTTTGGCTCGCTGGGCAACAATCACAGGCTGCACACTTTTGTTACGTTCAAGCGCATTTCATTGTTATCCCTGGATCAGAGCCCTCTATTTTCCAAAGGCTAATAACCACTTGGCCGTGTAGCCGTGCGGCTGCGTTTCATGGATGTTTATACATTTATCTAACTGGGTGTTTTTATCATTCCGTGGAGCTCTTTTTCAGCCCATTCAGTTGGTGGCGGTGGACTGAATGCAATATTACTGATTTAGCCCAGTCCTAGAGTCATGGAAGATAAATTTCAGCAGTTGATTAGGGAAAAGAACATTAATAGTTTTTTATTCACACAGCGCTTCTCAAGAGAAATAAAAAATGAGCTAATAACAGCAGGCAAATGCAAAAAAGCCACTAACGGACCTGTGCCAAGGCAGTTTCTATAAGTGAGTTCTGGAATTTAATGGGGTCTCCCTTGGCCCATGCTACACTGTTCCAACAACTTTCAAGAAAATCGGGCAGGGAGTTTGTCTGTAATCCAGTAGACAAACAACCAAACCAAACCGAAAACATAACCTTCTAGGAAGGAGGTAGATGATGGCCCACAAGTGGGTTGTGGACCCGTTTTCAGTGGGTCACGGACCTTTGGAGTTATTCACACTCCTTGACAGTATTTGGCTTTGAGAACCACTGGTCTAGTGCACCCTATGCTAAAGGTGGAAAGATGGGATGCATTGAAGTACATTTACTTAGCATTCAGGAAACACGACCGGCCCTTGTCATGGCTGATACTTAATATGTCAGTGTCATTTCACTCCGTTAGGAACCTTCCTAAGCAAAAAAAAAATTTTGACTGCAGCCCATGTGTTACCCAATAAATCAACATACCATGGGTTGTCCATGTGTGGTAGGCTACGGGATATATTTTATCACCAACATTAAAGGAAAGACAGAGAGGGCCATTGGCTCATTGATGAGTGATTCACAGCATCATAACTCATTGTGTCGTTTGCGTTTTTTGTTTCCACGTGAAAGCCATTTGGAAGTTCATCTCCACAATGAGATGGTGATGCCAGAAATATTCATAGTATATCTATTGATTTTTTTTGTCAGGTGATATACATTTTTAAAGATACAAGGCACTCCTCCGTTTTGCTTATATCCATGTACGTTTCATGCAGAAGCAAAACCATGATCATTTTTGATACCCGGGCCTGATACAGCATTGCAACAAAGCACAGATCTCAAAATACTCTGAGCGGTTTAAAAGACTGCTACTGTAGATTATACATCAGATAATTATTAGATTATTGGATTTGAAATGTAACACAAGAGCAGCCAAATTATATCTATTTTTATACACATCACTTAAATCTGTAACTGTGTGTGCAGCAAAGTCCTGAGCATTATTAGGCTGTGATGAGTCACACACACACACACACACACACACGCACACACACTGTATATCAAGACATCAACAGTGGCAACACAGACAGATAAGTGGAGGAAGAAACAACACTGTATCTCAACTTCTGCCTCCCAACTCCTGCCCAAAAATTACCCCAATTTAACTAGAAACACAGATCCTGTAGCTCGTAATGCCCAGTTATCAGCATGCATGATTTGATTTGTCAACACATTTCTTCATTTTTTTCAGCCATCTCCATTAATGCTCACGCAGCCGCGCTAATGACTTACGGGGCCCTCGCAGTGGAGCGGAGCCATTTCTCTGGTGAAACGCACCGATAAAATTTACAAAGTGAGCAATAATGGATGAGTAGTTTTTACTGGGTGATTAGGCTAATGTGCTTTTAATTGGCAGGAGAGAGCTTCTTTTGTTAAGGTATGCAGAATTAGTGCAGTCGAGTAGACAGGAGGTGTTGAGCACCATGCCTTTCAAAAGAATAATGAAAGGCGACATGCAGGGGATGCCGGCAAACTCATCATTCCAATGTGATTTTGGAAAGCCATTATTTTTTTATGTTTCTTTTATCTAGGCGGATTCTCTCAGCATCCTCTACATTACCTGAAAATGTCCTTCACACCTGCTTTCTTTAATTTGTGTACACCAAGTATCATTATTTCCCTTCCTCCTCTACAGATCCAATCTCGACTCCATAGAGTTTAAATTAAAGGTGAGTAGCACCAGTTTAATATGCACTTTACGTCTTCAGTTGGCCTGATCTGATTTGCTCCAAATCTGGAAGTGAAACCCAAACATACAAGGATAGATGCTACTGACATGATCAGCTATGCGATAGAAAAAAATACTTAAAAATTTTGGGGCACCCATGGTTTTAGAATGGAAAGTTTCATACATTTTGCCGTAAAAAAATTTTAATTGTTAAAAAGTTGACGCCTGTGAACATAGAATCTTCAAACAGGAAGTTAACTATGACTCCCAAGATGCATTTTGGCAAGAAACATCCAATCACACAGTTAAAATATTCTGGTAATACAATCTGCAGCATTTTGGTCAATTATGGATCCATTTAGCAACTATGCTGTGTTGTGTTCACGGATTACCGGATGAAACGTTTCATATTTGCTGCCACTGACCGGCTTCTCCATGGAAACGACGACTGAGGCTCATGGTAATTGCAGTATTTAGAGCCATCTGCTATGACATATAACATGATTTCTTAATAACAAAGTAGAAGTCATTAAAACTGGCGGTCATAACACAAATCTACAGGATCGTTAGATTATCATGGAGGATTCTGCAGGTGTCAGTTAAGTAACATTGAACATATTAGCCAAGATTCCATCCAAATGTTAAATCAATTATCAGAAAATCTGCAAAAGAAAATCAAAAACTATTACAGTCATTTAGCAGACACTTTTATCCAAAGCGACTTACAATTCAGTAGCTATCTACACACCGTAGATGCAGCTACGGGAGCAATTTTGGGGTTAAGTGTCTTGCTCAAGGACACATTGACATGAGACTAGCAGAGCAGGAGCCGGGGATCGAACCACCGACCCTCTGATTGAAAGGTTAATCCTAAATCTAGGAATGTGGCAATATCGCTAAAAAGACACCAAGAAAGAAAAGCAGTCAGACGATCAGACGGGTTTGTCAAACATCTTTAATTGGAAACTAAATCAAAAATATAACCTGATGCAAAATAAAAGATGTGCGACAGTCAAAGGAGTAAATTTGTGGAATAGTTTTCAAAACCAAATTAAAATCTGTAATGCACTTGGATACAATAGATTAAAAAAACCCAATAATTAATAATTAAATTATTACCAAATATAAAACTGAGGTATGAACACTTGATATGATTATTGGGTATATACAATAGAGATATATTTCATTTTGTTTAGATCTTTTATTTTTACTGTACAAAATAATTCATATAAAATTATAGTGTTGTAATTGTATGTGTGTATATATATATTGTATGTATATTGCATGTGTATTTCAGTTGTATAAGATGAAACGACCAAACAACCAAAAAAAGAAAGCATTTACCACAGTTGACCGGCATCTTCGTTTAACCTACTGCACATGCCATTTAATGGAGGATTATTAGCCACATTTCAAAAGCACTGAGTACATAAAGTGTGTTCAGATAATCTTGCTAAACTAGTGACTAGTTTACAATGTTGTCCGATTATCTGACTGATCAAGTTTCTTGTTGCCTCGTCTGACTTCTTTTTAGCAATGCAAGCGTGTGCCCAGATCTCAACAATTATACTCTCGGGAATGACACTTGTGTAATGTCGTATTTTTCAGAGAATTAGTTTCATAATTAGAGAAAGGGGGGTCAAATGAGAAAATTAATCCACCATGGAAAATGTGATTCATCTACTGGACAGGACGTCCCTTTTCTAATCAAATGCCCAAACTATGCAGAGGGTGGATGAGTAGTTTTTACTGGGTGATTAGACTAATGTGACTTAAACTGGCAGAGGGGAGCTGTTAGTGTTAAGGTATGCAGATTTTCAAGGTAAAGGCAGTGCAAAGGAAATCTCTAGAGGGTCACCACATCAATATTTCTAGGCAAGCTGAGACCATTTGAGAACGGGATTCCAGAAGTGTGAGATGGAGCGTGAGATAACGTGTGACATTGTCAAGCAGACTGGCCTGCCGTGGTGAACAAGGAGCTGGACTTCAAGATAAAGCTCTCAGTTTAGCAGTAGATTTACATTCCAGCCCTCTCCAGTAGTCATAAGCATTTGGTTATGACAAAAATAACCAAATCAGTTTGAGATGAGAGCGGCGGTAGAGAGAGAGCGAATGGGAGAATTAAAACTGTGTTTGCTGATTGACTGGCGGTTACATTCTAAAGCAGAAATGAATAGCCATCACTCAGCAGATGGTCTACTGTGGAGACACACTGTGTTTGGGAGTTTTCAGTTTCATTCAGAGTCATGCAACAGTAAACACAAACAACAACTGGATGACTCTGTTGTGTCTAAAGTGTTCGTCGACATTTTTTAAAACCACCATGGGTCTAATTTGTGGTGGAAACGCAAACAGGATTGCACAAATGGGACTAGTTTAGTTCCTGAGATTAGTTTCTCTGGCTCCATAGTTCCTCCAAGTTTCTTTCTCAGGGTGTCTGAGCTTAGTTTTAGGATTAGAAGCTTATGCACCAGGAAGTTGTTCCAAGTTGAATGCTGATTGTGAGTGAAAGGAATGATCCACCAGGGTGGAGCCACCAGGGATAATCAAAAACACTCTGGCAGGATTACATAAACCGCTTTGCTTGCAACCATTGTGAAGCCTTTTTTCAGGCTTTACTGAGGCCTAATTCAGACTCACTTCACTCACTAAACTTGATGTACAGAGGCTGACTAGGAGTGTCATTAGTTTTTGTCATAATCCAAAGACTTGGGCAAATTCAAATATTTACCTGACACCGAATGAAAAGTGGAGCTCACCAAATTACTATTCATCATGAGGGGAATGTGAATGCCAAATTCCATGACGCAACATTTTATTCAGAGCCAAAAAAGTAAATGAGGTAAAGTCAGTGGGATATATCCTCTGGTGACCATGAAAGTATGTACAATTACCAGAAGCAGAGGTTGGCTAAAAATGACTACTGTAGGCAGACTTGGGTATCACAGCCCAAAATGACCACAGTGTCTATGCAACTACTCTACTGATGCCAACAAAGTCTCATTCTCAATGAAGATAATACAAGTACGGGCCTAATAAGTTCACCAATTTAGGGATCTCGCTAAAAAAAGAAAATAATATGCATTGTTTAATTTCAGGGATTCCCTTTTATACAGTTCATTAACAAATCTGTCATGAAGATCTGACATGAAAGCACACAGGAAACTGTTAAACTTCTAAACAACTCAGAAGATTAAACGTTTGTGTTCTGACATGAGGGCATTACAGAGAACGACGCAACAGAAATAATATCCCAGCCTTGGACACGGAGACGGACACAGAGCACACCATCCTCTGAATGGACCGCTGCTCCTCACATAACACGAGGTGTCACGACAGCACTATCAGGGAGGACATCAGACCAAAACTCATTGAAGCAGGTCACAGCTTCATGGTGGAAGACAGCCTTCACCCGGGGGCTGACCGGGAGAGGCGGCTCCATCCTAGTGGAAATTTACAACTTGGTGGATTCTGTCGGCGCCGCGTCTCCAATGCGCCGCAAGTTGATGTGATTGAGATCAAGATCCCAGATCTCTTTCCGTGTGAAAAGGTAGGTGACCGTGGCTAAGTGGAGAGCAGGGCTGCCTTTCAATCAGAGGGTCGGTGGTTCGATCCCCGCCTCCTGCTCCACCAGTCTCATGTCAATGTGTCCTTGAGCAAGACACTTAACCGTAGCTGCGTCTACGGTGTGTAGATAGATACTGAATTGTAAGTCGCTTTGGATAAAAGCGTCTGCTAAATTGCCGTAATGTGAAAAAAATGTGCCAAAAAGGCAGCTGATACTGTGGAGAAGCAGGTCAAGCTTTCTTGTAGATGCCACAGAGTGTTACTTCCTGCAGACGTCGTCCCTGCTCCCACCGCAGGTCCCCTGACGAGGAAAGCTGCATGCTCCTTATGAACTCCAACAGACTCACTCTGCAACACGAAGCTGAGGCTGTGACCCCATTTCATCCCAATTACATTGTATGGTGAAGACTTGGTTCAGGCTTAGTGTAAAGGTGGGTTGAGGTTAAGACTTTCTACTCTACTCCTTAAACCAAAAGCACAAAAAAAACACCTGTTCCTAGTGCTTCCTAACATCAAACTTCTGAAATGTATGTGTGAAATCAGTGTTATACAACCTGCAACTAACCTGGCCAAGTCCCAAGGGTTTTACTATAACTTCGTACAAATTTACTACAAAGAGAATTTAAAGTCAGTAAAGAGCGGTACATGGCGTGCTTAACTAACTAAGTCTCAGGTGAAGCTTCAGTCCAGCTTTTATACTCTTACAAAAAAAGCCTTCCTGCTCTTGATTGGCACGTCAGGTTCCTGGCTGGAGGGGCACCTGGACTAATTAGCAGGGAGTTTCCACATTTGCAATTTACCTGAAAAGGTCATCACAACAACAACAACAAGGCCAGAGCACAGACGCAGAGCGGCGTCACCCTAAACACTGCCTATGACACAGCAATAAAATCCTGAAATTGAGACAAATTCAGTCATTATGGTCATAATATTTAGCTCAATAAACAGTATTAATATGTGAGTGCTACTGTAAAATGTTGAACTTCAGAATCCACTTTTAAATTACTGTGATAAATTTACTCTCTTAGTCTGAATGTTAATATCAGTTGTTATTTGTCTTCAACTTATAACAAAAAGGTAAATATAAAGCCACAAGCAAGGAAAAACACATAGTAAAGCACAGAGCTGATAGCACTGCACTGTAGAAATAACTTGTTGATCACACAAGCCCAGAGGCCCAAAGCAATAATAAGATAAACATTGACTGGCTCAGAGAGGATGAGACAAACAGGAGATGGAGACAGAGAGGAAAGAGGGGCATGGAAAGGCACAGTGGACTTCGGCTGATGTTGGTTTTTTAAAGGCTGGTTATTTTTTAAGTAAAGCTTCAGGTAGCTATTGTTTGTATTGACTAGAGCAGTGCCCCATTCACAAGGTGTCTGTTTGGGCCGGCGCCCGCTTGCTGGCCTCTGGTGTTGCTGCTTGCAGCTTTCTGGAGAACCACCCATCCAAACAACTTCACACTCGACACTGCGCTTCCTTGGGTCCTGAGCATATGTGTCATTTGGGTGCCAACAGTTTTTTTGTATGTAACCCAGACCACGATATTTCTCTGACTTAATGCAGAGGTCGCGTTGAAGGAATATTATCCGTCATTGACTGAATTTCATGAGACTGAACGATGAGGGAAAGATCTGAAGGCCTCGAACTTTTACCACTATGGGCCACTGATGCAGAAGGAGCACATGCTGAAGGGATTTCCTCCCGGTAAACCGAGGGCTTAGAAGAAATCCCAAGTCTCCGGTGTAGCAGCACAACGCACAAGCGCTGCCACCGCCGCTGTGTGTTCCTCTATCTCACTCCTCAGTCCAAAACTCAAAACGTATTGAAAGAAGACTGATGTAATCGATTCCAAAAATCACAACATGTTTTAATCTGAAGAAATATCCTGCTTCGAGCATATTTGTTGCCGTTTAGCTTTTTAAAAGCAACATTTTTATTGTGGTTCAAAACGCTTTTTCAGCGCACAGAATGGACAGCTAGCAGACCTTGAGGTGATATTTGCAAACAGACAAAAAGTGGCAAGAATCACAGACTTCATCTTAAAATATATCTTTTTAGAACTACAAAATGTATATTAAAATGATGGATTATAATAGATTACGACGGAACTGAGTTTAATATAACCACTGATTTAATTATCAACAGTAAACCAAAGCAAACCATAATGAGGTGTTTTAGCAGCCTTTATCTGACACCACAGACCAGAAGAAGAGGTCTGTGTAACAATGCACAGAATGAGATTTTTAAAAAGTGTGTGTGTGTGTGTGTGTGTGTGTGTGTGTGTGTGTGTGTGATGTCATCCATTTATTATCTTGCATATTATTATGCAAAATAAGAATTTTAAAAAGTATTTTGTAAATTTACATTTTTTATGAAAATATCTTCGTCGAGAGGAGGACCAGCATGTATATATGTTACCTTTTGCATGCATTTTTATATACTTTGTTGCTAAAAAAATATATATACACGGAAGAGAGGGGGGTTTTTTTCGTAAAGAGAATGTGTGTGTGTGTGTGTGTGTGTGTGTGTGTGTGTGTGTGTGTGTGTGTGTGTGTGTGTGTGTGTGTGTGTGTGTGTGTGTGTGTGAGAGAGACAGAGTCTTATGGGGCATGGCCTGAGGTGATGACGGTAGTAGGAGATTAGTAAATGACCCTGTCTCCCGCTTGCTGGCAGAAGAATAACTACTACAACTCTGACTTTCACCACACAGCCATAGCAGGGGATACTAGTGTGTGTGTGTGTGTGTGTGTGTGTGTGTGTGTGTGTGTGTGTGTGTGTGTGTGTGTGTGTGTGTGTGTGTCCTACAGGGCTACCTAGAGGAATAATGGGATTTCTGCCTTTGTATCTGCAGAGAAAAAGACCAATTGTGTGGATTTGCCCTTTACTGCCACTGCTGCTGCAACTTGGTGGTTGAAATATTGCTGTGTGGGGAAAAGACGTGTGTGAGCGTGTATGAGATGTGTGTGTGAGATACACATCCGTCTGGGAGTAAAAATCATGAGCTGTGTGTCTGTTTTTGTGTGATAGCCTTTATCTGTCTACGTGTGTGTGTGTGTGTGTGTGTGTGTGTGTGTGTGTGTGTGTGTATGCTGCACATCAGTTGCACAATAAATAAACAAGCACATACACACAAAGCCACACACAGCACATGGATCACAACTCGTGACCACGTCTTAATATGCACACATTTAAGCACATGCACACAATAAATATACTACCTTCTACCAGCTGTGTGACCATGTGTGATAAAATCGCCTGAAAAAATATACTTTAAGTTAAAGTTCTGTGCAATTGCTTAAATGTACTTTGTTTTTAAACATTTTACACATTTTATAAATACAGATTTTAAATATACAGATTTTTTTCTATATTTTAAGTAATATTTGAGTGTAATTAGTAATTAAACTTATTCATACTATTATTTAAATCTTAATTGTACTATTCTTTTGGAATGTGTTCAAATGTATTACTGTGAAAATGCACCGAATGCACATTTCAAAAATATATATTTTGATATCTTGCCATTTTAGTATATCTTATTCATGCTTATATTTCAGCTAAACAGCAGAGAGGTTTACACAGTTGGTTGACATTACAGTATAACTGGCTCATTGTACTGTGGTGGCCTGAAAATATAAATCAAATAAATATGATTTATTGCCAATTAATGTTAGGGTTTCATATGCAGAGAATGTGATTTGGTGTATTGACAACAAATGACAAAGAAATATGGAATAATATACAATAAAATATGTACAATGCAAGATCAGACAGACACACAAAAAAGGTATAATTTAAGTTAGCTATCGGCATGTATATTAGTACATACAGTCATATAGTTAAATTGTACTAAGTATACATTAAGTTGTTCCAATTTAGCACAAAAAAAATATACTAAATACACTTCAAATTGTGCTTAACTATTTAATCACAACTAAAATATATTAAGTACAAAATAAGTTGTTCCAAAATAGCACTCTTGAAGTACACCCAACGTTAACCACTCGCAAACCCTTCAAGTCACAATACCAAGCAAAAGATTGCCTCCGATGTCACTTCCGCCTCGGTGGAAAAATATGACGAGGGTGGATGAGATCCCGTTGCACCAACCGAAGCAATGAACTGCAGTTGGCAAACAATTCAAAAGTGTTGCTTCTTCTCGCCCCCGCTTGAAGGTATACCCTTGCCAAACAGATTTGATATAGTAGATGAAGAGTTGATCTTACCGGTATATCATTACACCCATGGTTTTTGTCGACAGCAAAATATCGCAAGACTTATGCATTCATTTTTCTTTTTTTTCTCCTTCAAAATGCATTTCAAGAAAAGGCAATATCACAGTACAATTCACAACAATCAACCTGTAAGGGCTTCACACTTTTTCCCTCTGTATCATTTCCACGCCAATAGAGATGACATTTGAGTAGAGTTTATGAGTACCTCCAGGGTTGTAGCACTGACCTGATCTGTGCAGACACTTGTAACTGCCTGCAACTGGTGTCGCACCTTGATTTACACCCAGGGAGTGATGCTCCAAGTCAAGCGCTTGCTTCGAGGGAAATAAAACTGGAAATGAAAGTTGGCTGTTGACTTTTTTGTCATGAGCTGAATAGGATCTGTCTGAGCTGTTTCACGATATATGTCCTAACTTGAAATGAGATGAGGAGCCAAAAAATGGTAGCGACAGAAGACAGAAGTAAATTGGAGTTCCTATTATTTTGGTGACTAGGTTTGCTAAAACTGATGGTTTTTATTTGAAGGCAGCTGCAGCAGTAAAATAAGCAACAACTGTCCTTTCACTCTGTTCTCGATGTGTTGTACAAATTAGCTTAATTAGCAGGTGCTTGTCCACCTGTCTCAGCAAGTTGTTGCTCCCAATGGAAGCATAATAAACAAGCCTATTATAGATAGTTTCAAATTCTTAAACCCTGCATCAGTCACGTATACAGTAACAGCTGGAGTTTGTACGTGTCGGATAGAGAAAGGTTTGTTAACTTGATTCCAGTGCAGAATAACAATCCACTAATTACAGAAAACAACATTGATTCCATATCTTTCCTTGAAAAAAATCTGTAATATGACAAATCTGGGTTTTCTTCACCTTCACCAAAGGGTTGACTTTCTACCTGTCTCACCGTCTAGAGATGGGACTGTATGTACTTAATCTTTCTTGGCCCTCGGTGTCAACAGCACATCTTTCCCAATCGGCCATGCTGTCACTCATTCGGTAGTATAGTGTCAGCGTGGGTGAGAGGCCGTCGTGTTATATACAGAGTTTTCAGACAGTAGCTGATATACATAAATACATTGACATTGTAACAAATTGACTCTTGTTAAGTTTGATAAAATCATTAATAGTTAATAGTCAAAACAGCACTGCTTTACAAAAGAAGAAAATAGAAGAAACAGATGGGACAATGCATAAAATGATGAATACAAGTGATACAAACAGTAACATATAAAGCTGTTAGATCAAGAGAAAGCTAAAGAAAACAACTAATAACATCCTTTTTGCCCCTCATTTGACTCCGCTGAGACTTTGCCAGAGGCTGTTATGAAGTCGAGGAGGAACGACACACTGCTTGTACTGCTGCACTGTATATGCTCTTTCTTGTTTGGCTGGAAGGGATGCACTTAGAATTATTGACAGTGTTGCTCTTGTCATCGGAGTCTACAAACATCACAGTGGTGCTCGGGCGCTGCTCTCTGTTGAGTCTGCAGAAACCAGATTGATCAAAGTATTATGGTCCTTGACAAATAGACACTGCACAGATGCTCCTTTATCTGGTCAATTTGAAGAAGAATGGGAGTTTGTCTATCTGGTGTTTGAGAACATGAGGCATTTAATTTAGTTTTATCAGTCGAGGTGTAACGATAGCCTGCATGAGGGGACAGAGATACAGCCAGTTACAAGAGAGTGGTTCATAATATTTCAGAAAAGACGACAGCACTATATATAACAGACTGGGAGATTTATATGAAATAAAGAATCTTAGTCAAAAGGCATCAGGAGACAGTCGAGAAATTAACCTACATTAGCATTAATATTTGTATATTTTCAAACTAAAATACTCACAAACACATCTACTCCTGTTATTCTATACTTTCCAGCCAGCGCTATGTCAGCCTGATTTCAGCCTGGTCTGAGCCACTGTCTGATTAGAGAGGCCACCCAGTAACTAGATTAGATCATCGCCCCATCCCTCCTTTCATGTCTGGCATATTCAATCACCTCTGTGTTTTCATCCACAGCCATTGGCAGATTAGCCCAGGGCTTCCAGTGATTATGGCCACCTTCGAAATGAATCCCCACTAATCATGTTAGCGGGAGCCAGTAACCTACTGCTCCAAAAAAAAAAGAAGCAAAAGACTAATGGAGCTGAAGGCTGGGGGAGAAACAGGACTAAAATTGTCTTGGGGGATGGCATGAATAAGGGAGCGCAGAGGGGATCCCAGTCTGTGGTGTTAAATAGGGAGAGGAAGACAAACAGAGAGGAGAAATGGAATGAAAAATAACAAATCTCAACTTCTACAAATCCTGTTTCCAATGATCTCACAGCGGGAAATCTCTGCCAAACACCACAGTAATAAGCACTCAGCGCCAGATAAGAAGAAAAGATGAAGTATTGTGGAAGATGTCGGTCTGAGGATCACTGACCATCACAAGAAGAATACACGAGTTGTATGAAAAGAAGAGGACTACAAAAGCGACTGCATTACAACATCCACCAGCTGTTGCTCTCACTGGAGACTACTGGACATCGCTGGGTAACCATAATCACCTCAATGTTACAGTGCATTATATTGATGAACAGTGGGAGCTACATTCACATGCTCTGACTGTAATGAAAACAGAAGACAGACATTTTGCTGAAACGTGAACATTTTATTCATGTTGCACAGCAGTGGAATGTTTCAAATAAAGTCAGCACACTGCTGACTTTGGATGCAAGAAATATAACTGCTACTGTGTAAAGGGAATACTGCTGTTAAAAAGCACCTTGTTTGTTTAAAGTGTTTGCAAACCCAATGTTATTGCACTTCATATAGCAGTACTTTTAAAATAAAAGTGCGCAATACACTACTTTTGAATTTATTATTGAACTTTGCACATAACAATGCGATTAAAATTTGAATCGTTGCCCAGCACTAGTTTTAAACAACCATTGGTACATCATTGGTTACTGTTTGCCGAGCATCATTGATATCGGTGAAAAGAGGTGCAGAGCCCCAAGAATATTAATAGACAACACACTCTCCAGCCACAACCTGTTCACCCTGCTGCCGCCTGGCAAGAGATACCGAAGTATCAGCTGCTGCTGCATGACCAGACCTCAGAGCAGCTTCTTTCCTCTGGCTGAGACTCCTCAACTCCACCTCATTTTCTCCACCACAAAATTGCGTTCTGAAGCAAAATAGGATTACAACTGCATTTTGTTTTGCAACCCTGTGTTCCTTGAACCCTGAATGAAGTCGCCCATAAAACCGCAAGGAGCATCACCAGCAGAAAGGAAATAGATGTAGAAATACTGTACAGAAGCACAGAAGGTAAGAGCACAATACTTCAGAGAATACCAAATGTATGCCAAAAAGAGAGGGAAACAGGTTATATTTCTCAATAGAGCTAACAGTGAAGTATACTTCACACTTAAGAGGGATAAAGTTGTGATTGCTAAGCTGAGATTGGATCACTGTGCACTACAACATGGCACTGACACTGGATGGGAAGCACCACGATGCTGTCGAGAAGCAGACACTTGTGATCCACTGCAGCAACTATCATGATTAAGAAGGAAAGAAAGAAACCTCTTGCAAGATCTCAATGGGCTATGAGGAACTTTCATTTTGTGATGATGTTGGGCGGTCCCTGTGGACAAAAGTAGAATGTTTTTTCTGAGCACCAGAATTGCTACTGCAGCAATGTCTGACAGCCTGGACCACCTAAGTCCTGGTTCTGGCTCTCCCGTGCCTTCCTTCCCTCCAGCAGGCCCAGCAATACGGCCTGGGCCTGCAGGGCAGAGCAGAAGGCAAACTCTACTCGTAGCTAAAGGAGGAGACGCTGCTGCCGGGCACTGAGCTCTCCTCCTCCCACTAAAGCGGCAGCAAAGCCGGATCTGTGTCCGTCCGCGGCAGAGTTTGAGCTGAACAGTTTTTGGTGAGCCTGCGTGCCTTAAATTGTTTCTATTGATGTTGCATGGAATTGGACTACATAAAAACAGCCAATATTCTTGCTGATGGTCTCATTTGCTTATGTAGGTCATATAAAAGGTATCAATATTAAAGAGTGTTTTATAACCAGTTAAAAGTTCCTCACACATTTGCATCATTTAGAGTTTAGAGTCATCTCGCCTTTTAGCTCCGTTAAAGGGTAACTATCTGGCTCTTTTAGCTGCTAAATGCTCCACTATGTTCACCAGCTAGTCTCTAACGCATACAGTATGCCTGCAATTTAATGCAGTAATGGTGAGCTGTTACAAACACATAAACTGCATTTCACAAGGTGTGACACCTTGCCTAGGTGTGACTACTGCAGCTCAAACAGATGAGTTTTAACAGTGTAAAATGCTTAATCCTCTTGTCTGAATCTGCTGCCAAATGACAAGGCAGTTTGCCATCGACTCTCTCGTCCAATTGGAAATCCCCCTCCTCGTCCGCACATGACAGATTTTTAATCAGTTCAGTGTTGCTAACCCTGCGTGTTGGCAGTGTGGCCCAGGGGTGCCTGCTCCGTGATTATAGCTCCCTTCAAAGTGTAGCTAATTATGTTAACGCCGACTGCTAATGCACTGCTTTTAATGTGAATTGCCAGCTTCACTGAATCATAACTGTTAGACCTAATAACCAAAGGAGAGGAGGCCATACATCACAGTGATGGTGGCACTAGGGCGCTGAGCTTTGGCTCAAAATACTTCACCTGGACTGGCAGAGAGAGAGTGACAGGAAAGACTGAGAGTACGTACTGTAGTACTAGAATAGTCAGTCATTTCTATGCTTTGTCAATTTTGCTCATCCCACACCCATGCCAATGAAACAGATACAGAATATTTAAATTGTGTGTCTGAGTGTTGCAGATTGACAGAATGGATAATGGAAGAGAAAAGGGGAGCTCATTGAGTCATCACTTCACATCTCATTGATCCAAACTCTACAATTTCATGTTCAACCAGAAGGGCACTCGGAGAGCGCCGGCCTCGGGCAAGGCCGTATCCGCCCCGTGATTAGGATAGGTGCCAAAATGTAATGGGTTCCTTCATGGCCCATGCTACACCCTTCCACCAAGTTTCAGGAAAATGGGGCCTGCTGACATACAAACAAAACAAAACCGAAAACAGAACCTCTTTGGAAATAAGTGTTTTGTTAAGCACGAACATAAGAGTTGATACGTGAGTGTCTACAGGACCTGTAATGTGTTTTCTCATTATTATCTATACAAAAAAAACGTTCAGAGCTGTGTTCAACCACAAGGGGACTGACTTCCTATTTATCAAATTGAAAAAGTTTGACTTTTAGGCAGCCTGTTGCTTACAAGTTCGTCAACAGTCAGTGATGTGCAAGTTCACACTTCACAAGAACTAACTCAACGTCTAGATCACACAGATTAAAATTAACTAGTTCACGTTCATTTCTTCCCCTTTTTTAATCAATGTGTTTATTCAGTATTTTCAGTCTTATTTTCAGCATCTGGTCCCAGTCACTGGGTGACCATGGCTAAGTGGAGAGCAGGGCCGCCTTTCAATCAGAGGGTTGGCGGTTCAATCCCCAGCTCCTGCTCTACTAGTCTCATGTCAATGTGTCCTTGAGCAAGACACTTAACCTCAGAATGTCTCCCGTAGCTGCGTCTACAGTGTGTAAATAGATACTGAATTGTAAGTCGCTTTGGATGAAAGCGTCTGATAAATGACTGTAATGTAATGCACCACCAAGCTTACGGACAGCTGCATACCACAGACCCAAAGACTTTTGAATTCTTCAGCTGTGTACGTACATCCTGCATCGTAGCCAGGCACTCCGACAGTCATCTTACTTCACTGAGCCACTAAAACCAACCCTTCTCACTACCAAAACGACATATAATATTCTAATGTTTAATGTGAAACAGTAGCATGGTGACAGTTTAAAACACATGACCGTTCTTTTGTGAAACTGAACTGCTTCGTTCGGGTAAAGATCATGGTTTGGGTTAAAATAAGCATGTTTTTTCACATGATGTAGTTTGTGATGTGGTTATGTACAAAAGTAGTTATGTACATAATGCCTCAACGTGTTGACTGTTGGTTTCAGAAGGGAGACATACAGCGATATCCTAGTTGAAAGTGTTTGTTTGTCCCATCCATCTGGACTTTGTCTCTCTGTAAACTACATCACCTGACTTCCTCCTTTTGCTCCCGTCATAATTACTAGGACAACTAAAGGTTGACACAGACGACCTGTTTGGCCATATATTTTTCGGTGAGAGCAGCTTGGCTAAAACCCTAGTTTCTAGACTCTGCGTTTCCTTCCCAAACCTGTGCAAACAAACATGAACACCAAAGTGTCCATAAATAAAAAAGTATTCTAGGTCCCTATATGTATGTGTATATGAGTGTGAGAGAGGAAGACATTCAGTGACGTTGATATGCACAATGAACTAGGATTACATATGAATAAGGATAAATCACAGAATTACTAAAAACACAAATATGTTTCAGGAAATACAGTGCCGTTTGAAATATGTCAGAGACACAGATGAACTGGTATGTAATGGACGTCATATGAAACCCAACGTTTTCTTTATGTATCAAGTAACAAAGGACAAAATGAAAAGTGTCACAACTCATCTCACGGCTACCAAGAAATCACAAACTGCATTAATTTCCTCTTCCCTCTACATACAAGCATGCACTAATAAATTATTTAATATATTAGCTATGGTTTACAGCCAGAGATAAGTGAAATAAAGCACAGGTAAGACGTACATGAAGGGCATTTCCCTCGTTTGTTCAGTAATTGCATGTGCATCTGCAACATGGTATATGGACAGGTATTGACTTTGTGCTAATCTCATTTGGAGCCAAATGCAAAGGGAAGCCTTAGAATACAAACTCTTATCTCCAACTGCTCTACCTTTCAGTGATATTGGCCGCAATGCAGAAAGCACTTGATCTGATTTTATCCTAAGTGGCATAGGAGTACCGCCACTGATGTGAATGCCTAATTTCAATGAACTTGGAATGAACCGGAATGTGATGTTGGTCATGACTTTCCATTCTACAATAAGAAAGAGGGAAAAAATTATGTATTCAATTATTCAAGTATTATTATATATATATATATATATATATATATACACATATGTATATATATATATATATATATACGTATGTATATATATACATATACATATGTATATATATACATATGTATATATGTATATATATATACGTATACGTATATATATATATATATATATATATATATATATACGTATACGTATATATATACGTATATATATACGTATATACATATATATATATACGTGTATATATACGTGTATATATATATATATATATATGTCTGCGTGTGTCTGCGTGTGTTTGTGTGTAAATAAAAACAATATTTAATAAAATGACTTTTACGTATCAGTTTTTCTGAAATAGTACAGCTCTGCAGTCACATGGCGTCAACAGGGTTAGGTTTCCCAACTAATTTGGCTACTTTTTATTTAATTGGCTATTAAAAACAGATAGAGAGAGCTTGTGTAAATTTGGGCTACTTTTTGCATAACTTTGGCAGTTCCTCACCGTGAAAAGCTGTATTCCAATAAATCGGAACCCTCCTCCAAGTAGTAGCTATGGTGAAAATCTAGGAAAAAAGCGTAACATTTTTAATGCTCTCAATCTCCCATAAACCCTTGCGGTCAAAGTTGCAGGACCATCCTTGGTTGCAAGGTTTCACACGACATCAACTAAATGCACTTGATGAGAGAAAGTGCCCGTGTGCCGAACTGAACATGGGTCTTATTGATTTACGATCAGAAGTGTGTTTGCACATTGATCACAGTAAGTGCAATGTATTGATCACTGAGGTGCTCTTAACAGGGTTGGTGGTGACCTCTGTAACATTCTGCACTTCCACTACTTCCTTTACAGTAATTCTTCATTTCTGTGTTTTTATTCCAGCATGACTCACACCGACCCTTTACGATGCCTCTACTTCCACTCCTCTTTCCTTCAGAGTTATTACTTTCTCTGTCCAACTCCACGCCAGAGCTGCTCTTCCTTTACCCACAACACCTCTTTCATTTTCAATTTCATGTTAGGTCTAATATTTGGTGGGTTTTTCTTGTGGTTCACCGTTATTGTAAAAACGTACTTGAATTGAGCTACAAAGTCTCTTGATGCTGAAACTGACATTGTAACACATGACTGAATACCGTGTCGCCACCTAACAGTGAAATTAACATTGCATAGTGTTTTATTAAAGTAATTTGTGACCCAAATCACCAACTTGTGGCACTCTCCATACACTTACCTCTCCCTCGCTCTAAATATAAAATAACCTGGCCTCTCGCCAATCTCACCCAAGTGCACTCTGCTAGCGCTGCCCGCCAGCAAGTTAATAGAACATAGTCTTAAGCGCTGATCTCGATCCACAGCATATTTTCTTCAAGAGCTCGCTCTGTGTCTCTTTAGCTGCTGATGGTCAGAGTCCCTTTAGGTTTAGTGCGGAACCCTTGCAGGAGCTTCCTCGGCACGCAACCATTCGCCTTGCTCTCTTTCTAGACTCATGATTGATAAAAATGTTGTCTTCCGTCGACCTAAGGAACCTGCCTCGCTGTCATTCATAAATCTCTAACCTCGATGCAGCAGCAGGTGGAGGGGACGACTATAAAGAGAGGATGATGAGGAGGACAGAGACGGATTCAGTCTTTGATTCATCAGAGGATTATGTTATGTAATCTGGTCATTGAATGACCAAGTATGAAAAACACGATGAGTGCATTATGTGTAAAATGTTCAGCTAGCATTGCATATTTAACTAATATTCCACTGTTATTCAGGATATGACTATTTATTTTGATATAGGTCATGTAAGCAGCATATTCCTTTTGGATATTCTGAATTGGCCTTATTCCGAATTTAGCATTTTCCGATTAAGGGAGCAGGGTTTAGGATTTAGTGGCCTCTAGTGGTGAGGTTGCAGATTGCATCCAACTGAATAACCCTCCTCTCACCCTTCCAAGCGTGTCGGAGAACTACGATGCAGGTCTTTTGTGTTTCGCACAAACAGGCCTAAAGAATATGAAGAGTCTTCTTCCTTCTGCTGAACTAAAAATGTGTGATTTAATGGTAATTGGCAGTTTGGAACAGCTCATCAGTGGAAGACGGATTTCAAATCACACTGTCTCATTTCATTATTATTTTAACACAAGCCATGATCTTTTCTTCTAACCTCTCTAACCAAGTCAACCTAACCAATAATTTCACAGCGTTAACCACCCGTGCATTTGGTGTGCCATAAGTTATTTATATAATAATTGCTTGAGACACAGTGGACTTATAGTTCAATTTGGTTGTGGCATTACTGAGCTACCAGAAAAGTCTGGTGTGGCTCGTTAAAGCTCACCATGTCTGCTTAAAGAATTCAAATGAATGCAATAGGCTGAAATAAAGAACTATATGTGACATTCTTACATGTATATTTATTTAGCTTTTGAGGAGGGTGGCACACTTTCCGATTTAATGCGCACCTGTTCTCTTCAGTCCAAACTTTAAAGAAGACAATCTTGACCCAACATCAGCTCACCTTTACATCACTTTTTCATCCGATCTCTCTCTCTCTCTCTGTTTGTTTTACTTTGCATGTGTGCTGTCGCTCAAGGTTTAGCAATCACACTCACCTCCGAGGCCCATGAAACCTCTCGCTGTGAGAGAAAATGAGTTTACCTCCAATTAGCATATTACTCCAATTAGAGCGTTACCCTTCGCCCCATTATCGCTTAAGTCTAATGAACAAAGGCTAATTAGAAATTAATCTTTTTTTTTTTTAAATACAAACGACCTTCGAACACTAACACAGGATAGGACGGGGTTTTGTTTAGGGAAAATTAATCATTAATTGTTTCAAAGCAAGAGAGTGTTATCATTCGGAACAAAAACAAAATCCAAAACCAACCTGATTTTCTTATTAAAAAGCAAAGATTATCATGTTTAGAGGAAAAAAAATGCCCACAGTAGGAAGTTTAATTTGAATGTATGTTTATTTAATGAGTGTATCAACTTTACAGTGAACTCCAGACTGATACATGTTTGAACCCATGTATTCCGGATACCTTTAATTAGCGTTAAAGTGCTATGGAGACATTTTTTCCGCTCAGAAGACCAAATAAACTAAGGTAAGGGAAGACCCAATCTCAGTTTAGTTTAATTAAAAAAAATTTAAACTCATCTTCCCCAAACAAGAGAGTCAAGTATATGTGTAACAAAATCCTCAGTAGGTTTTCCACTGACCAGTAATAGGAGAGCGGGTGCTGGTTTTATGGAGTCTGCTTTATGAACCTGTTACAGGTCTTGTTTATTTTATAGCTGACAAGAAGGAAATTGCTTTTTGTTGACCTGACCGTGTAATTAAATGCTAATTAGAAAGTGGCACATAAAAAGCCTCCGTATGAAAAGGTGCTGACACACTTTGGAGGGATAATTATTGTTGGCGTCGTAGTCGAGACGGGCTCGGCGGAGAACAAAGACACGGAAGTGTAAGGAAGTGTCTGTCTGTGCACGCCTCGTGAGACAAAAAAAACAGACGTGGGCGTGTGCTGTTTACTTCTGCCTTTAAGTCTCGGAAGATGGAGGTTCACACAGCACTTGAACGCTTTACAGCACAACAAGTAAAATAGGACACACAATCACAGAGAATCCAGCTTTCCTGATCAAATACAGCAAAATGAGTTAAAGCTTGCAAACACGTCTGCATGGCCTAAGAAAATTATCTGTAAACAAAAAGGATGCAAACGTGATGAAGATAAAAGGAGGAAGAGGAAAAATAAAGAGGTCATTATATTGTCATGCTCAAATTGGAGCTATAAAGCATTGATTGGAATAATTTAGAACACATGTGTGATCACACTCCTGCCATCACCTTCGTACAATTCAAGTTTCTTGTCTCTCCAGTGAAGCAGTGGTCATTTTGGAAACTGCTTTTGATTCATCTAAAATTCAATTTTAGTCCTTCGATTTCTAGTTTTAGTCAAAAATTAAAGCCATTTAAGTCTAGTTACATTTTTTGCTATTTTTTGTTCATACAATACTGTTCTAGGCATTCACAGTGGGTACAATCTGTTTTGTTTACAGTTACCATGGTTACATGGGTCATTATATGGTTTGGTTAAGTATTTAGGCAGTAGAAACTGCTTTTTTTAATCAGGAGCTACAGTGTGTGATTATGCCAAAACTAATCAGTTAATTTCCCTATTTTTCAGTCTGTCACGTTGTTGTTTAGTTTTTATAAAATGAAATCCATTTTTGTCTCATTTCTCATTTTCAAAGGTAACTTTGAAAAGGTTGTCAATAAATATTTTTTCTTCATAGTTATTTGTCACCAAAATGAAAAACTGCTGTGAAGTCTGCATTATTTTTGTTATTCTGTCTATTTAAAATTGCATTTAACCTTTCTGCAGTTACTAGATATCACGTTGTTTAATGAGATACACTTGTATATGTGAAGTTATTATTTATGACATAATTATGTACATATGTTTTACCTACATCCTTTGTCGCAGAATGTTTGCGTTACTAATTTCCACTGAAGTGGGGGTCTGTGTATTACACTAAGTAACCACAAAGTCCTTCAAATGTAATGTTGCAGTGCTTTCAGCCATGCAAACAAAATTCTAGTCACCTCCACTGTACTGAGGTGGCAGCAGATGTTTATAGATAGATATCTTGAAAACCTTGGCACATAAACTGTAACCTCCAGCTTTGTTAGATACCACAATTAACTCTAATTTAAACCATATTGTTTTGCAATTTGGATGCACTAACCCTTTAATCTGCATCAGGTCTTATTTAAGGGAAATTCGTTAAAATAACCTTAATTCTGGCCATGCTGACTTACATCTTCAACGTTGTGTACACAACTGTTTGAATAACTTATAACTTAGTGTCACTTATGAACCTACAACATCATGAGTACAGTACATCACTTTGAATCAGGTGGCTGCATTGAGGAGCCGTCAACAGTGCGTCTTCCTGTAAGAACGCCACTTCAGCTCCTCTGGCTCTGTTTTAGCAGAACCTGAGGAGCAGCTCGATAACCTCAACAGACAAGTCAATACTCCCCCCCTCTTCCCCCGCAGCCATCTTTCTTCTGAACCGCCTGCCTCACTTTCTGTCTCTATTCGTCTCTGAAATGTGTTGGCACTGTGCTCTCGACCTCCACTCCCTTCGCTCCAATCCAAAAATCAGTTTAAGTGCTCTCTAACCTCCCGCCCTTTCTGATCTTCCTCTGTCAGTGCTAAAAGACAAACTGACATTTCTGCCTTAATCCAGCCCTTACTTTCTTCTCTCTGCCTCCCCGTCTTAAAAAGTTTGACCGTGGTCATTATTGGTCTGGCAGCATGTCATCACTGTAAGATGGACGGGTCTTGCCACGGATTAGATTTACCACCATGCCAAGGACAGGAACATGCCTCCCTATCTATCTACCCCAACATCCATCCATCCATTCGCGCCTCTCCTCTACCCCATCTTCACAAATAGAAGAGTTATACGTCAAACTCCGGTCTCTCTACCTGTCCCTCTAATCAAATCTGTATTGCCCATCAAGTCCTGTCCAAACATCCATCCATCCATCCATCCACCCATCCACCAAGTGCTTTCTGTCATCTTTTCATTTTGTAATGAATGTTTTATGTGATTCCTCTGACCCAAAGCCATTTATCTTGTTGCTTTTTATTAATGCTTCATAGATAAGCGACTAAATGTTAGGCTGGCTGCTCCATCACTGATATAACACAGATGCAACGTATAGCCTGATGAAAGTGGTTGAAACATCTTGTGTCAGGAAGGTGTTTAAAGACTGGCGGCTCTGTAGCTGTTAGCTAAATGCTAACATCAGCATGCTCACAATGAAAGTGTTTACAAATAGATTTCATTATTTTAATACAATACTCCTATGCTATTTGTGCATCGAGTAAGATATATTGGTTGCTGTTATCATCTCTCCTGTACTACTGGGTAGTTGTAGTACAAACGTACACCACTCTGAAATCTTTTGGCATGTTAGTGCTTAGCAAGTTAAGTAATCATGGTGCCCATCTCAGTAGGCGTGTTAGCATGCACGAAAGAAAAAGTATAGCTGAGGCTGACGGGGGATGTCATTAGATGTCATTCATAGTTTTCCATGTATTGTATGGTATAAGTATGGTCATGAACCAAAGTACTGGACAAACTGAACATGACTTAATAATCGTGATGGATGGTAACCCATTCAATAGATATCAAAATATTTCAGACCCGGTAACAATGCCATCACAAGAGCTATGGCTAAAATCTCGTATGGGACTCTAGAAATATGATTAGGTTCAACTTTATTGTCATTGTGAGACAACAATAAGCTTAGCATCTAACCAGAAGTGTTATAGGCAGTTAGGTGTGGAGGAATAGGCTATTCTGTTCTCACTCCCAGCTTGTCAAATACTGCAGCTTGGTCAGTGTCCCTGACGCTCCACATACCACACTAGCATCGTTTTGGGCTTGTAGGGCTGCTTCTAGTGGCCATAGTAATCAAGACAAGGGTAGAGGAGGAAGTCAGGTGACGTAGTATAAAGCATAAAGAAACTTTACACACGGGGCAGGGCAGGGTGGATGAATGAGTCAAAGAAACACAGGACTTTCACCCAGGATTTAGCTTTCCGTGTCCCAAGTGAAACAAAACTCAACGTTGACTTATTTTAATGTATGTAACATACTTACATAACACTTAAGTCACATAAGTGGCTTTCCTAACTAACTTCACGTATGGAACATAGTTGACATATCTAATATTTTTATTTAAATTAACTTAAGTTACATAACAAACCCAAACCATTATCTTTTCCTAAACCTGACCAAGTAGTTTTGTGGCCTAAACCTAATAAAGTGGTTACGTTAACATACTTGACTACTATCTGACTACTCTACACGTTGAAAATGTACGCTAAAGGGTTATCCAGTGTTATTCAAAAGTGACGCCAAGGGGTCCCGACTAAGAAAATGTGACAGGTTGGGTGTGAAAATGTAATGAATGTACAGAGTATATACAGATTGTATATAGTATAAATATAATGTGGAATGAACAGTCAAGGGCACGAATACAGTAGAAATTTACAATATGAGCAGTTTTAACAGAATTAACAGTGTGTATGAATATGCAAAGACATAGTGGGAAGTGCAGGTACTATTAAATATATTGTGCAAGCGTGATAATAGGTTATGCTCACGGTTTGACATTATATAGAGAATAGACAGATGGAGGTATGATGTGAGTATAAAGGATGCACTGATGGCAACATACTGAAACTTCAACTTCATTGACAGGAAATCACGGTAACAGCCTGTAGTGAGCTATTGCTTTTATAAAACGGTCATCAAGGATGGAAGTATGAAAGTCAAAGACATATTCCAATGGAAACAGTTTTTCATTAATAAATAATAAACCTAATAAATAATAGGCCCTCCGGCTGGCTGCCTGCACATACTGAGGCAGTACTTTACAGCAGTGGATTGTTGTTATTATATAATGGCTTAAATATAGATAGCTTGATTTGACCGACCCATTTTACAGATAATAATATACATATCAGTTGCATGGGTTATGGTTAGTGCACTGCTGGGCACATCCAGCGGGTGTAGAACAGCATATACTGTATTTGTGGTTGTGTTTGTGTCCACCTGATTAATGTTAGCCCAGTATTCGCTCTAGTCAATCTCCGTTTTGGTCTCCTTCAACTCCTGAGAAAATGTTCTGGCTCTTCAGCTGCTAAATGCTCCACTATGGTGACCAGCTAACTGTGTCTGTGTGCCATTTTGCTGCTGGACATGCAGCATGTAGTGGCTTTATCAAAGCTTTCCCATTAAAACATCTGCATACTGACTGTGGAAGTGAGGTTACCAAGGGTGAAGTTATGGTCACTTTACCAAACCTGTGGGTGCTGGAATGGGCTGGATTTGTGGAATCAAACACTCTTCAACACCTGGCACCCATTAAAAGACATTTACGCCATCAAATTATCAAGTTGCCAGAGGCCTTTTTAAGATAAGACCAGCCACCAGTTTATTCCTAGATTAGAGCTCTTTAACTACTTTACCCAAGCATGACATGAGTGCAAGGGGTCTCGTTAGGAGAGGCCACAAAACCCAAAAGTTAGTGGTCTGTTCTTCTAAAACCCCCCCCGGGTCTTAATCCTGACTGACGTTTATTAAACTTTCAAAGGCATCAGTGGAAATCGCTGCAGTTACAAACCACTTTTCTGGATCAGAGCTTTCAAAAGGCTATTTTACACGTACGTATCTGCTATCTTTCTGCTTTCTCCTACTGTTTTTCTCTTTGCTTTCTTAACTCTTATGCCTTTTTTCAGTCCATCACTCCTTTCTGCAATCATTTATCTCCTGTTTATCTGCTTTCCCTTCTTCTTTTTGCTCACTTTTTTTACTGATTCTTCCCAGGACTGGATTTAGGTTTCTTTCTGGACCTCATCCTCTGCTTATGTCATTTAGTCATGCATCAATATTATCTTTTCATTACTCTCCTTCTCACCTTTCCAACCCTACCCAATGTTTGTACGTGTCAAGGGTGTGATTGAACCTAATCTCTATAAACAGATATCTGCGTTTGAAATCGGAAGCATTCTGGATACCAAGTCTTGTTCCGTTGCATACAGATTCTGCATTCAATTTGAAATGCCTTTGTACTCCAAGAAGTGTTAATTGATCACATTTGAATGGACTTTGGAGGCATGCAAGTAGCAAAAGAGGCAGGGTGCATTGGCCAAAATGTAATCTCAGATCATATCAACCATCGTCTGACAGCGATTTAGCTTTTTATTAGATAGAAAAAAAAACTTGCGAGAGAATCCGGCTGTAGATATCATCTCTCAACACCAACTCTATTCTCGTGTCTGAAATTGCTAATTGGACAGTGATGAAGTCGGATAGCCCTTTCTCGTTATATGGAGATCCGCTGGATCCACCGAAGCAACAAAAAATGTAGCCATTGACACCAGAGGCAAAAAATCGTAATCAGAACAAAGGCTGATGGGTTCCGAAGTTGGACTGACCCAAACCTGTGGGCCCTCATGAGCCCTTCATGACTGCTGTAATAGTGGTTTAATAACATCTAGCTGTACCCAGAGTTTGTGAGTAAAAACATTTGTTAAGAGTACAATGTAGATACTGAGGTTTGCATATTTGCATTAGTTTTTTAAAGGGAAAATTCTGTAGTTTTTTTTCAACCTTATTCTTACAGTAGTGGCCATTGTGACTATGGGACATTATAACTTATCTCCTCCCTATTAAAGATCATGGAAAGCCCTTTCATTAAGAAAGCCTGAGTCCAACTGAAAGATAACACAGAAATTAGCCTCCTGGATTAGCATCTGGCTAATCAGGAGCTGTTGCTGTGTGGCTCAACTACATGTAAAGGAATATTGCATGTATAGGTGAATTGTTTTTAAACTAACTGTCTCTATATGGGAGGGGGGTGGGGGCTTTGTGGCCATTAGTCATGGGCCTTGCGTAGGCCTTTTTTAAATTTCCTCATCTGCAAGATTTGTTGTAGAGATTTTTCTTTCTTTTGTATATGGTTTGTTGCATAACTCCCCCTGGACCAGCTAGAGCTGTATTTTTTATCTGATGATGAGAGCAATTAAAATCCTATAGAGGGTAAAGATCACCCCTCCCCACACACACTCGGCCAATCCCTTTAGTTGGTCACCACTGTCTGCAAAACTGTATAACGCTTGAACATACATGCAAAAAAACTGTCTTGAGGCTATTAGCATTTGATTATAGCTGCAGTTTATTATGTGGGATGAATTCTCTGTGTGGAAAGTTGCAGGAAGTTGATTTACATTTTATAGCATCTGCTCCACTGTGTTTTAGTTTTATATGAATCCTCACAACCGTATATGTCTTTTTTGAAAATTACATAAAAAAGGCAGAAAGCAGAAGGCAGATCTATTATGGTAGTTTTTCATGGTAGAGCAGGATAATGAATCAATAAGAAGGGCAAACATTCAAGCATGATTTGATCCCTAATCTGATTAAATGTAAATATCAAGAGGTCATATGAGATTAATACATCCACACTGATCTTAGATGTGAATTGAATAGGACTTAAATAAAATATGGAATACACATCAGAGAAATCAGACAGGGCCCACACATGCACCCATGTACTAATCCTTGAAAGTCATGCTGCAGAATGAAAAATACATCCACATACCCAAACACATTAGAGAAGCTAGCGGAGACTCAGCTGTAATGAATTCACATATCAAATCAGCATCGACTGGACACAGGTGGTGGTCTGTGTGTGTGTGTGTGTGTGTGTGTGTGTGTGTGTGTGTGTGTGTGTGTGTGTGTGTGCGCACAAAAGCATGTCTAGTGTGGCCTTGGGAGGCAGAGAAGAACATTGAACCGACTTGTGTTTAATTGGATGTACCTCAGCTTGCAGTGCTGGCCGGATCTTCTCAGAAATGTATTAGCATTGGTAAGAATCAATAGCCTGGGCAGCCTGCTAGTTTAAAAAGCAGACTTATTTGCTCAGCGTGCTCGCAGAAGCGCCCATCAAAAGCACTTAAATGTCAGCAGTAGTGGTCCTCTATCCGACACCTACCCTGTAGTGGCACCACAGCAGGCACCAGTTTATTCACTTATGATAGCAGCGGAAAGCGGTGTACAGAAAAACAGGACTGTTAAGTCTACATTTTTCTTAAACTGATGGTAATGATACTGCAATAGTTAAAAAATACATCTATGTCCACAACCTACAGTGTGTCACACCTGGCACTTATGTTAGAAACCCCATAAGAAAACACTGTACAGACTGATCTCATTTATTTTTATTGGACATCTTGCGTATAAAGTTGTAAAAAATCATATAGGATTTCTGCACCAGCCGCATTTAATTTACTGAATGAACCTCGTGAAGGCACAAGGTTTAACTGGAATCAATAATCTCTACTGGGAACTGGAATACAAGATACAGAAAATGTCCTTTTACACGTCTTTGAAACCAGTAAGGTGGACTTGTTTACCTGGTGCACCCTTATGGCTGGTAAATGAACAAGCAGGCAGCCATGACCCGTTAAGCCCTAAGCCTTTTTGTAGGCCTCTCCTCGATTTTTGCAACCCATAGTAAAGAGAGTGATTTTTGTCTAAATATAAGGTGTATTTTAATAGTTTTTATAGTGTAAACCTTTAAATCTCTCCAGATCATAGCCCAATGGGTTGGAAGTCTCTCTGCACAATGTTTTCTTTGATAAAGTGAAGCATTCAAGAGCTAGAGAGATTAGAGTGCAGAGATTTCAGCTGAGGTCAATCAAAATGTCATTTGGTTCCAGCTGTTCCATTGTAATTTCATATAGTATATAATTATATATTTCACTTCTTTTATGACTTATAGTGTTCAATCTATCATATGCAGCAGTTTGGCATCATTTAGAGAGCCTGGATCCTCTCTGAGCCTGTTTATGTCTGTCATCCATGGGATTTTCTCATCTGGCTTCCACTCCAGGTCTCCTAGCCTTAGAAGCATCTGAGTCCACAGAATCTAACAAACCCCTCGTGATTTTGATAGACAGAAGCGTTAGCCAGTAGGGAGTAAAACGGTGGCGCATCACCTGAACCGTGCGCACAACTTCGCCGGAATTCAAACCTATCCCCCCACGGTCCCTTTGTTATTGCGCCCTTGTTTCTGCACAGGGACATTTCAGAGACGCACCGGAAATACGTAGAAATATTGTTGACGGAAATAAGCGGAGATATACAGCAGAACAACGAAAAGGTAAGGAGCTTTGGATGATTTTGAAGGATATTACGCATTGTGTTTCTGGTGTTTGTTTGCTCACAGCCTTGTGAGGGTTTACCGAAGAGACGATCTGATAGTAGTTCTGGAATCTGTGTCGAATGCTCGTGCTTTTTGCTATTTCGGTTGCCTATGCTAACCATTAGCTTTGTTATGCTAACTCGGAGAAGAGCGAGTTATGGCTAGAAATACGTGATTTTCTGATAAATCTTTTATTTGCGTACACTATTTGTGTAGAATGGTGTTTGGAGTGTGTAAGAATGTCTTAGATTGTTTGTTTTAAGCAGATTTAGAATTTTTTTTTTTTCATATTCATAAATACATGCAAAAGGACATTTTTGGACGGTAAATGCTACAGCGGACCCGAAATCGGGGGCGTTGGGCTTAACAGGTTTTAAAAGCTACTCATCACAATTTGTTATTTCCCTTACCATCATAGTTTTTCTACATTGAGCCTTTTGTTTTTCTTTCCATTGTTGGCAAAGCTATACCTCTCCACACTACAAAATAAAAGGCAAAAAAATACACAAAAATAATTTAAAAAGTGGTTGGCAAAACGTATTGTCTAATTCACTGTATGGGAGACATATTGCTGCTCTCTATTGCATACTCTACTGATGTGGCCTTGCACTTTTCTTTATTGGAGCGTGGGAAGTCCATGCAAGATATGTTTACCAATCGTATCGATACAAATGAAGGACTGTATGAAAATACATAAGCTCACAGGTGTAATACAGGTGTAACTAACAAGCATGGCTGTATGCCATTGAGGTGTGCCAGTACCAATGGCCTGCTATGCTAGCTCACTGCCACACCCAAATTAGCTTATTTTTTTACTTTACCGAAAATTAAAACCATCTCCTTTGAAAAAGTGGTAATGGTCTCATTACTGCCCCTAGTGTTAAATGGAGGTAAAACACTCAATGCAACTGTGGTGTTCAGCAATTACCAGACCCAAAGGACGTCAATTGTCTCAGCCAGTGGACAAATGTGCAAACTCCATGAACAAACCAGCAGTAAAAGCAGTGGCTACAGGGTGGAGCATGTTCTGGGAAAAGTGCATGTTTTGCCCTCTTTGAATGTCATGTACCAAGTATCTTATGTAAGAAAGGATGAAAAAAGTTGCCCTATCCACATTGCTGAGGGCACATGACGTGAATGTATCCATATGCAAGTTGAACTTTCTCACCTCCAACAGAGGTCCAAATCCAATGTTGTTGTTTTTTTTATCATATTGCGCTGGTTGAGAGAGAGAGGGTTGGGCTCAGAGTCAATAGGGAGTGATTTCAGAATAAGAGGGCTCAGGCCATGCAAGATAAAAAAAAAAATGCATAAAACACACATGAAACTGTATAAACATGAACATATTTTCCACCTTTTAACTGTATGAGCCACAGCAATTAATGAAATTTAACAAAGATGACTAAAAAGAATGGCTTCTGGTTGGACTGACTGCTCTGCTTGGGTTTATTACTGCATACCAACAGCACTGTCCTGATATAAAATCCAGTGCTATTGATTTAAGCATGAAAATAGAATCTTTTATTAGAAGCACATTGTTATACCTGCACTGACTTGTAAATATTCAGCATGATTCCTCGACTCATTAAATCCATCGGTTATAAGGCTCCCAGTGATGTCTCAGACCCACACAAGTGTACATTCAGCCACATTTCAGACATTCCATTTAAAAGGTTTGATATACGGAAGGTGCAACCACGTGAAAAGTTGACCTGTTAACTTCTGAAACAGTAGCAGGGTTGGGTAATTGGATGGACCACTGTCAGCAAGATAGACTCTTTGATATATATCACTATAATGGAGTCAGTACCCTGCAGCTGAACCTGCTGAGCTGTCCTGTGTAAATGCTGCATTCAACCCTGCAGCTATTAGGCAATGTGTTGGCGTCATCCGAGCACATAGCTCCAGGTAGATGGTCCGCTTTTGCTTCTTAGGTCATTATTCTGTTCTTTTCCTTTGCAGATTCCAATCAGAAATGTTAATTATTTGAATGTACCCAAACAAATAAGAACAGATATCCCTATGATGGATATTAACAGGTGGTGCTAGAAGCTTGATGACGTTTGACTACTGAATGGGCTGAACATTAAAGTAATAGTTTGCCATTTTGCAAAATATGCGTACATGCTTTCTAGTCGAGAGTCAGATTCGGGGACCAATACAACTGTAAAGCCAATTAGCTTTGTTTGAAGAAAGCATTGGGGGAAAGGAGCCAGTTTGTTGGCCAGGTATAGGGACTTTCTGGAGCCTGCTGTTTCCCAAGAAACGGTTACAATATACACATCCACGTAAAACAACTTTTTAAAAAAATATTTTGGTTTGTGTATGTATGGATTAATCAAACAAGATACAGCATGATAAGTCAGCTCCAAAAGGTGTTCATTTGCACATATTTGAAATTTGAACAGTGCCAGCTTAGCTGTTTCCCCCTTCTTCCAGTCAACTGAGCAAATTGACTTCCAGGTAGGTTCTAAGGTATTACACAGACATGAGAGTATATATACGTATATATATATATATATATATATATACACGTATATATATATATATATATATACACGTATATATATATATATATATATATACACGTATATATATATATATATATATATATATATATATATATATATATATATATATATATATATATATATATATATATACACACACACACACACACACACACACATACACACTTGGATGGCGCCACGGTTTGGACTGTCTTGTTTTCATTGGTTACTATTGAGGGAAAAGGCTCAAACCAGTTTGTTCAACTGCACAAATTTGCGTATCGAGGAACATCAAAGTTGAACTCTACTCTACAAAAGCATTAGCGTCTTGGAGCAAACCTACTGAAATGCTAAGGAACATGCTCATTACAGTGTAGATTGTTTGGACGATCCATTTTGGGCTGAGGGATTTGGCTTATCGACTTGTTATCCGTTTCCCTGAATGCTCAGAGGAAGTACCAGTCACAACCAAAGACCAAACTGAATGGAACCCAAGATGTATAAATCCCAAATGAAATTCTGACACAGCTTGTAAAATTGCTATGCCAGTAGCTTTGACTAGTAAATCTACTAGTTTCAGAGAAACTTTCTCAATAACAACGTTCAGAAAAAAGGCAATAAAAAAGAAAGTATGCACGGATGAATTTTGAAAATGCATAATGTCACTTGCGCCCTCTCGTCTCAGTTAATAAGACAGAAAACACCATGTCAGCATCTTTTTACAGGCCACCCCTTTGCTCGTAATTGCAGCATGAAGACATAACTTTGCAACGACATCGACTTTTCCACTCTGGCGTGGGCTGTAGAAAACATGTTGCTTGATGTAGCTTGCCTAATTTCCTCAAGCAATGCTTCCTGCAGGCTGGGTTCCTTGTGGCAAAAGCCTGATTATCTTTGGCTCTCTGCATACAGTGCCCGGTGCCAAGGAGGAAACACAGCCTGAGGACATGTGGGAAAGAAAACGGATTTCTTGATAGAACCGCTGCTGGCAAACAAGGAGATCAAATCAAAAACATCAGCATTATGGCTATTGATCAGTTTCCCTCTGAAAAATAAGTACATCTCTGCAAATAGTTTACTAGATTTCAGCTGCAGTGGGTTTATTTTGTACAGCAGTAATTCAACCCCGAACCAAAAGCAAACTTCACATATTGATTTTAGCATACCTTCCCGTTCTTCCGTTCTTCAATAAAGAAAAACCCTGTATGGTGCCAATGATCTTTCCGGTCAGTTTGTTCAGATATCTACTTCCGATGAAATCAGAACTCGATCCCACAAACCTCCTCCTCACATTGTTGGAGAAATTCTGATATATGATGATTTTACTGCTGTGTTCCTGGTATTAAAGAAAAACCCTGCTGGTTAACTGGAATCACAACTGCTAGTGAAGTGATTCCACTGAAAGATTTATTCGGCTCCTGGACTGATCCTGGTACTGCCCTCCATATGCACATTGCCAGTGAAAGTGGGCTCTTTGGCGAAGTTCAACGAAGGGTTTCTATGAGAGTATTAATATCATATGCTTTAGCATAAATCTATCCATCTCCTGGTGGACCAGCTGAACTTCTAAACTCACCTGCATTTGATAAGTATCTTGTTCTTGCTTTTTAAACTGTACTTAGGCCTGCTTTAAAGTAACCTGCTTTGAACTGTCTCGATAGCTGTACTTAGGCCTGTCTCAGTGGCCTCAGTTGTGAAGTGCTATCTGAGTTTCTGCTTGTTTGAAACGGCTTGTTTGATCAAGCCTGGTTCACTGATTGCAAAGGAGGAGCTTCCACTCCTTGCAGACAATGAGCAATCAGTAGATAGCTGTACTTAACTACTGCTGGAAGCGTCAGCTTTCAAGCATCTGGCAAACGAAGGCTAGGGCAAACAAAGGCAACAGGCCGACTTTTTCAAGCCCGACTTCGTCAAGCTAAGACTTCTCGAGCGTGTACTACCATGTGTTTGTATCCTATTTCTGTCTGGTCCTCTGCCCGGCGGTCACGTAGACATTGGGCAGCTTTCAGGAGCCGCGACCCCACTAACCTCATCTATCCTACTCTCTCAGCTCGGGGCAAGCAAATGGTGGCGGGGGGGCTCTGGAACTGCCAGTCGGCAGTGCCGAAAGCTGAGTTCATCTCAGGTTGCGCTTCCCTGCTCTCCCTTAACTTTCTTGCTCTAACTGAGACCTGGATCACACCAGAAAACACCACCACACCCGCAGCTCTGTCAGATGTGTACTCTTTCTCTCACACTCCCAGAGCTGTGAGGCGGGGTGGTGGTACTGGCCTGCTAATTTCCCCAAAATGGAAATACTCTCTTGTCTCTGTTCCTCAGTTCTCCCCGTCCTCTTTCGAATTTCATGCTGTTACTGTCACTTATCCAGTCAAGCTCACCATTGCTGTTGTGTATCGCCCACCAGGGCCTCTTGGTGAGTTCTTGGAGGAGCTCGACACATTAGTCTCGCACTTCCATGACGATGGCTCGGCGCTCATCCTGCTCGGTGACTTCAACATCCAGACCGATAAGCTTGAGCCTATTCTTTCATTCCTCTCCTCCTTTGACCTTTACCACTCTTCTTCTCCTCCTACCCACAAGGCCGGCAACCAGCTGGATCTTGTCTTCACTAGGCACTGTTCTACTGCTAACCTCTCTGTCACTCCCCTCCAGCTCTCCGACCACTATTTCATGTCCTACTCCCTCTCCCTATCCTCTGCTCCATCACTTCCTCCACCTACCCACATGGTTTCTACCCGGAGTCATCTCCGCTCCCTCTCCCCTGCTGATCTTTCCTCTTCTGTCACCTCTGCTCTGCCTGACCCTGAATCCTTCTCTCTCCGATCCCCTGATACTGCTATTGATCTTCTCCTCTCCACCCTTACTTCTTCTTTGGACAAACTCTGTCCCTTCACCTCCAGGCCTGCACGCCCAACTCCACCTGCCCCGTGGCTGTTGGACTCAGTGCATACTGATAGACGGAGCCTAAGAGAGGCTGAGCGTAAATGGAGAAAAGGCAAACTCCCGGAGGACCTTCTTAACTTCCAAGCTCTTCTTTCCACCTTTTCCTCCTCTCTATCTACTGCTAAAGCTGCGTTCTTCCACTCTAAAATCCTAACCTCTGCTTCCAATCCTAAGAAACTCTTTGAAACTTTCACTTCACTCCTCCAACCCCCACCCCCTCCTCCTACTTCCTCCCTTCTGCCTGATGATTTCGCCAACTTCTTTGACAAGAAGGTAAACGATATCAGATCCTCCTTCTCTCAGCCCCTCTCTCCCTGTCCAATCCTGCCCCCACAGCTCTCCCTCCCATCTCCACGCCCCATCTTACCCTTTCTGGCTCCTCTCTCCCCTAACGAGGTCCTCAACCTTGTTACATCTAACCACCCCACCACATGCTCCCTTGACCCGATCCCTTTCCCTCTTCTTCAGTCTATTGCGACTGAACTCCTTCCTTTCCTCACCCACCTCATCAACACATCTCTTGTTTCAGGATGCTTTCCCACGGCCTTCAAGACTGCCAGAGTCACCCCCCTTCTGAAGAAACCATCACTTGACCCCTATGATGTCAAGAACTTCAGACCGGTTTCTCTTCTACCCTTTCTATCCAAAACACTTGAACGTGCTGTCTTTAACCAACTGTCTTCCTATCTCCACCAAAACAACCTTTTGGACCCCCACCAGTCCGGGTTCAAAGTGGGTCACTCGACAGAGACGGCCCTCCTTGCGGTGACAGAATCGCTTCACGCCGCGAGAGCTAACTCTCTCTCCTCTGTCCTGATTCTCCTGGACTTGTCTGCGGCGTTTGACACTGTGAACCATCAAATCCTCCTCTCATCCTCGAGGGGATGGGCGTCTCAGGCTCTGCACTCTCCCTGTTTGCATCCTACCTGACAGGTCGATCCTACCAGGTGACCTGGAGGGGGGCCGTGTCGGAACCACGCATGCTGACTACGGGGGTTCCGCAAGGGTCAGTCCTGGGCCCCCTTCTCTTCTCGCTCTACACAACATCTCTGAGTTCTGTTATTCGCTAGCATGACTTCTCCTACCATTGTTATGCCGATGACACCCAGCTGGTCTTGTCATTTCCCCCCGGTGACACCCAAGTGGAGACGCGCATCGCTGCGTGTTTGGCTGACATCTCAAAGTGGATGACGACACACCACCTCAAGCTCAACCTAGACAAAATTGAGCTACTGTTCCTCCCGGGGAAGGGTTGCCCGCACCGGGACCTGTCCATCACCATTGATGATACCGTGGTGATGCCAACTCGGACTGCGAGGAACCTGGGTGTGACCCTGGATGACCAACTGTCATTCTCGGCAAACATTTCATCCGTTACACGCTCCTGCAGATTCCTGCTCTACAACATCAGGAGGATTCGTCCCTTCCTGACTGACGAGACGGCGCAGGTTCTCATCCAGGCTCTTGTCATCTCCCGCCTGGACTACTGCAACTCTCTACTCGCCGGAGCCCCGGCGTCGGACATCAGACCTCTGGAGCTTGTCCAGAAAGCCGCAGCTCGCCTGGTGTTCAATCGCCCCAAGTTCTCCCACACAACTTCCTTTCTCCGTTCTCTACACTGGCTACCTGTAAGAGCTCGCATCCAGTTTAAGACTCTGGTGCTAGCCTACAGGGCAGTGAAAGGAACAGCTCCTTCCTATCTCCAGGCCATGGTCAAGCCTTACACCCCCGCCCGACCACTTCGCTCTGCTGCCTCGGGGCGATTGGTTGCCCCGTCGCTCAGAGGTCCTGGCGGCCGATCGACCCGGTCACGGCTGTTTTCTGTCCTGGCCCCACAGTGGTGGAATGAACTTCCCACTGACATCAGGACAGCGGAGTCGCTGCCCATCTTTCGGCGCAGGCTGAAAACCAACCTCTTCAGGAAGTGCTACCCTGAGCCTTCCACTTAGCGCTTATTGTTTTCATACTAGCTTGTTGCACTTATTGTATTCGTATTACTTATAGCACTAACTGTTTTTCTTATTTCTGCACTGTACTTTGGCTCTGAGTTATGCTCTGCTTCATGCTCTTAGATGCTTGTTTGGAAAAGGAAATGTACTTATGACTTCTGGTGACTAGTAGTTCTTTTGATTACCAATGTTAAATGCACTTATTGTAAGTCGCTTTGGATAAAAGCATCTGCTAAATGACTAATGTAATGTACATAATACAACAAACATTTTCGTTGGAAAATAAAAGGGGATGGAGTATTTCACCTCCCTGTGATTTCACAGAGGTGGAATTCGTATTGATATGGATGTTAATATTGTGGTAAATATAACCAAAAACTCACTTAAATGTTTAAAAAAGGGTACAAGTAGAAGAGATTTTACAGTTCATGATAGTTCAGATCAAATTTAAGTCTAATGAACAGAAACCAAACTTCCTTTGTTTGCACTACAGTAATAAACCATTGTGTTAATTAACAAAGGCCTAATTGCCTTTCTTTTTTCTGATTATCAGTTTTTATTCTTTTATTTTTTTGCTATTAAACCCAGACAAAGACTTATGAGAGTTGAGCGACCACTCTACTTAAGACTGTAGTCTCTGAAATCAAGAATAAACCTGTGTCTACACTGAAGTGCTCTTTGTGTGAATGTCCTCAAAGGACTGAGCCTTTCAATACATACTTGATTCTTGACAATGGTAAAAAAAAAAAAACATACCTTGTCCAAACACAACAACCAAATCAATTTACTTTTATGAACATGGCCTCAAACGACTTGGTAAATGGTAAATGGACATGTAGTGTAAAGTGATTGGAAGACTAGAAAAGCGCTATATAAGTACAAGTCCTTCACCCCTTCACACCCATAGGTGCCACCTGCCCATCAGGACTATCTAACCAAAATTTTTTATTTCACAGTCGCCCCGTCTTAATGTACTCTGTTGTTGTTTATATATTATGAAATCCAATATACACTGGTAGATTATTAAATGGAGAATTATAAAGAGTCCTAAACCACATCACATTGATCAAGTAGTCGCCTTCAGGTTCAGGTCATATGAAAAAGGTCTCTGAAATGTGTAACACACCGTTTTGAACTTGCAAGCCGACAAGGCTGATAGAACCTGGTTGCACCATTTGTTTTGGGGGGCTAGAGTTAGATTTGGGATTAAACAGGATACATTCATAAGGAACACATAGAGAGAAGACATGTAGACAAGAACAGTGACAAACAACTATCGGGAAATTAGAAAAGACGGAAAGAAAGAAATGGGCTATTGATCTGAAAGTCAATGGTCACCACGCCCATCACACTCATTACAGTTCCCATTTTGGTTGCCCTCTATTTGTTAAGTAACTACTACTGTATTTAAGGAAAAAAATGCAGACATAGTGGCACTGCAGGGTCACACGAGAAGCTACATTAAGAACACAAGATCAAAGATGGGAGTGCTGAGTGACACCTGGCTACGCACCATTAGAGTTAATGTGAGCACACAGAGGGATAACAGAACTACAGACGAGTCTGTAAAAGTCTTTGCAAAAGTATATTTAAGGTATCTTCTTTAAAGAAGTGTTCAAAGGAGAACACTAAGGGAACATGTTGGCTTTCAACAGGGCTTTCAGTGACAAAACAAAACGTTATTTTCTACCATAGTGCAAACGACCATTTGTACTTCTTCCTCACACCCTTTTACCATCAGGATTATAAAATATATAAGTTTTCTAAATGCGGGAAAATCCATTAATCTAAGCGATAGACTCCCATTGCCAGTCGATGAATAAACCTTACTGTTTGTTTGTTTGCTTTTTTTTGTCCTGGTGTATCACGTTCAAAGTCATGAACACACCGGAAAACAGATTTCGTAAACAATAGAAAGCACTACGGAGGCCGGTGACAATATCACAGTGGTTACTTTTATTATGTCTGTTTCATATTCAGTCTCTACTCAAACTCAAAGTAAAAGGAACCAATCATTCCGTTAAGGGTAATACTACTTTGTTAATGGTAATCTAGATTTAGAAATCTACTTTGTTGGACTCTTCACCTTTACTTTCTAATGTTAATTCCTTCTACTTAATTATTTAAAACAAACGCAAGCTCGGTCTTCTACGAAGAGAGGACAAGGTGCCTGTGCTTGGAGAAGTCCCATTTGATAAAACCGTAACAGGTTTTTCTGAGAAGCGCAATTGATGTTGGCCCAAAATGTGCCTAATCAGATCCAATTTGAAGTCGTTCCATTGCACATTACTGTGCAGGGGGAGTCAGCTCAAAGGATAAATGTCCTCATTCATTTGCTTTATGAGAGTTTAGAAATAAGTCTTTTCCTTTCAGGGGGTTTGCTGATATTTCCAATGTGATGACAACCGCTGACTGTGACCATATAAAAATCTGAAGTAATTTTAGTCCCTCACTCGAAAACTAAATTCAGACGTTGGCAGCCCTGACGTTGCCCCGTTTGGAGTGAATAAACACAGACTTCAATCCAGTGGTTCAATTTGCACAAGTCTGAAATTCACCCCTTTCCCCTCGCACACCACATCGACTGTCAAGTCGTCCTTTGGTAAGTTGCTGAACTGCCAACTCTCCTCCCCTCTTTTTATCCTTTCTTTCCCACCCTTTAGTTTGAGAAGCCCCCACTCTCTGTATCGAATCCTCTCTCTCTCTCTCTCTCTCTCTCTCTCTCATCTTTTTAAATTACATTTCTTTCTTTTTACCCTCCGTGCTTTTTGCCCTGCATCTTTTTTCCTGTCTTTAGCTCTCTGTCTCTCCACTGCTCCTTTTTACCCCCTCTCTCTGCCACTCACCAATCCCTTTTAGTCCTCCTCTCCCTTTGCTTTCTATCCATTAACCTCCGACCAGTCCCATCTACCGGCACCAGCTGGATCCTCTCTGATTTCTACATCACTGACTTGCACAGTTATGTGTGTGTAGGTGTGTTTGTGCATGTGTGTGTGTGTGTGTGCATTTCTAACCCCTACCTGTTGGGCAGTGATGCGAGTGCAGCCAGTAACAACAAGGGAGCACAGCAGAGCTTTTCTCCATTACACTCTGTCACCACAAGTCTCCTCAGAGGGGGAGAAAAAGAGGGGGATAGAGAGAGTGAGTAAATACAAGGGTAAACCTTTGTTCAGGTTTTGTAAGGTATGCCATTGCCCCCTAGAGAGTGAACGCAAGATGCATGAAAATAATACCTCAGTAGAAAAGACAGCATATACATAATGTATCCTAAAGCAGCGGGTAAAATGTTCAACCAAAATACAAGATATTAAACCATCACCACAGGCTTTTACAATTTATCTTATCTGGCCAGTCATTTTTTTGTCATTTTTTGCTGCACGAATAAAGAAGTCATCATTTTACTATTCTAACTGATTAACTCTTGTTAATACATTTGATAATATATAGAGTTTACAGCCATGTAAAGCTGTACTTAGGTACAGCTGTGCTTCAACTGAATGCTAATGTCAATGTGGTCAGCGAAGGCAAATTTTAGATTAATCAGATGATGGCTTTATTTCCTAATTGTTGAAATGTGCTTTTTGCTTTCCTAATTGTAACAAATGTGTGTTTTCTGTGATTCCTAGAAAAATAAGTATTTGCCCATTGTAAGGACTATGAGAAGCACAGCTAACAGAAGAACAGGATCGTCACCTCTTGAGAATAAATGGACAGACAAAGGGCAAGCCCATCACTCTTTTCCCTGCTTTCACCTATAGATATTGTTCTAATGAAAATACTAACATTGCTTTTTTTTGCAGACCTTCTTTCACTAGCCAGGTAGACTGTTGGTGTTCAGCAGTGCTTGGAATGAACCACTGTGTGAGGGCACACCTCACCTGGACCCACACAGAAATCCACAGCCCCACCAGATGCTGACATGGACCAAGATCCAGCTGACCACACATCGCTGGAAGCAACGTATCCTCATACAACGGTGTTGCTACAAATACAGGCTGAGTACAACCTGCTGGAAGACATCAACCCTAAAACTACACAACTAGAACTGGTGACATGCCTTGTGACAGGATCATTGCTCCTGTGGCTCCTAGATATTGGACAGAGTCAGGGTGAGGGGCTAACAAACTGTTCCTGATGTCAGTAACATTAGCTTCAATTGATAATAGCAGTCTCCCTTCACATAATATTCTCCCTCATCAACAGACAAGACAGAGGTCTACAAAGCACCAATGAAGGCCTCCCACCTGATGGCTTTGTCCATTACAGACTGTGACACATGCCATCTACTCCACCTGCATACATTGGCATCTTACTCTCATGAAATATGCCCTGCACCTGTGATGTGACCCTTCTGGTTTAAAACAGCTACCAGCAGTTGTCAGACATGCACTGATGCACCTGCAGCCATCACCTTAACATAGCCCCCCAGCCATTGAAGTGGTGCACTGGAATTCATTATCTGGAAATTTCGAACTGAATCTGTATCTCCTCAAATGCCAAGGAAGTCTTCTTGAATGTGGATTTAAAACTATCATCTCCAACTTAAAGTTGTGTTACACTGGACACTTATTTTGATAAATTGGCCACAGATGCTTCATCCTTTTCCGTCCCCACCGGATTAATTGTGAAAACTGATGTGTAATTTTCCTTGCTCCAATTTATTAGGATCTTCAGTGTATTTCAGTGTTGTCCTATGAAGTACAAAAGGGGGAAATGTAGAAGAAAATTGTATATCTTTAAATTGTATTAACTGGACTCTTATATATTGCCTGTGTATTCCTGCCAGTTCTGTCTGTAACAGAAACCTCTGTGCAGACAGAAACAATTTTACATCAATTAACAAACCTCTGTAAGTGAAACCTTTTGGTATAGTGTAAAGAGAGATACTTCTACAGATTTGTTGTGAACTTCCGTCTCCACTGCGCAGTGAATAAAACTCAGCTGAACCAGCCACAGAATTGGACCTGAAAGAAACTTTTTTTTCAACACACCCCACTCAAGAGTTCTTGAGGACAGCACTGTCTCTGATCTCCAACATATACCGAGTAATGTTCTTCTACATGGATCAATGCGGTGTCACAATAATGTGACACCGCATTGATCCATGTAGGAGACTGTGCTGCTCACATAACACTCATCTGCGGTGTGTAGTCACAAAAGCCATTACCAGCAGTAGGAGTAAAGAAAAATGCCGCCATCATGACAATTTAGCGAGACATTAAAAGCATTTCACTCAAAAGAGTGTTTGCTAATTTACATTGGATGGGGAAAAAAATCAGGTGAACGGTGACGGCGACTGTACTTAAGAGCTGGGCCGTGTGTGTGCGTGTTTGTTGTGTGGATCGTCCGGCGCCACAGCACTAGGGAGGGTTGGAGGAGGGTTAGTACAAAGCAATCAAGGAGGAAAGATAGATAAATGGTTAATAGCTTTTTTTTTTCGGTCACGGAGACAGACATCAGTGGGAAATGATGACAGGAACGTGGAGACGGAGAAGCAAAGAGAGTCTGCTTGAGACCCAGCGATGGAGAGAAAGAAAGGAACCGGTAAATAGCTCTTGTTCAGTCTCCCCCTGGAGTGAAACATGGAGGAAAAGCGCAGTACATCAAGTAGCCCACAGTAATGGAGCTTCCAATTTTTCTGTCATTAATTCATGCCCCTTGTTTCCCTCTCTACTTGTCTCGTTGGCCTATATTAGTGACTTTGGTCTTGGTGGGGTTTTTCTCCTGTAGTAAAAAGGCAGGAAATTACTTCTTTTTTTATCTAGCAGGCAGATGACAGTTGCAGTTGGGAACACAGTCGGGACTTGTATCAACAAATTGTTTATGAGACGAAAAGCAAGTGAGTTATCCGCCTAGTCGTCTCTGCTCAGAAGCAAGAAATGAGTTACCAAATCCGCAGCCCATTAAAACGTGCCTTGTAGCACAAAATAAAAGTGAGTTTTTAGATCACTTACATTACCTTTTTTAGCCATCTGTTGCGTATGGAGTCCTTCAATTCCACGTCTCTCCACTGTAGTTGCGTCTGGTTTCACTGGTGAGTATAGCTTAATCCAGACAGAAAGAAAGAATCATTACCACCACCAGCAGCATTTGGTTTGAATAAAAATCTACAGACTCTTGGCTCTAGACAGCACATTCTCCCATTTCTCTTTTTTTTTTTTAGGAGGGCAGAAAGACAGATTTTGGGTTGCAGATTTTTTCTTACAATTTGGTCTAACAGGCAAACGCATAGGATGAAAAATCAAACAGCAAAAAGAAACAAAAGTTTAATCCACTTTTCTTTTTTTTCCGTCTGTCACTCTCCTGTCTAGCGGGAAATACAATTCCATTATATCAAAATCATCAATCCACACAAACTCAGACAAACTTTGAATGACATCGCCTCCTTTTTTATTACACTCCAAGTTAAATTTTGTGTTTTTCTCAGGCGCACTTAGTGAAGCATAATCTCCACAGACCCAATCACACAATCCTCCTGCTGTTTGGATGTTGGGTACTTATTAACGGTATCTGTAATGATTGATCGAGGCTCCCAGTTTTGCGAAAGAGACTCCTGGTTTCTGTCTCTGCTTACTCTCCATGCTCCTGGGTGTAAAATCAATGAATCAGTAAATAAACATAATGCAGTTGTCATCCTGTATATTCCCCAACCATCTATGTTTTGTAACTTTCCGACATTGTTCAACTCAATGGCCTTCCATCCCGTCTACGGGGTGGCCGTGGCACAACAGGAAAACCAGCCCGAAACCGGTCACTGAATGTGCAATTAGAAGAATTTGTTTACAATATCAGATGTAACATGAAGTGCTATATTCACGGTAATAGCTCAGGGTGGACCAATGTGAATATAACACACCTTCTACCCTAAAGAAAAATAAGAAACCGAAATGCAATCACTAAGCTCCCTAACTTAAATACATAGGAGAAACCAAGATTAAAGAAACCAAAGTTGAGAGCGTTCTGGTTATTCCTATTCATTCAGCTGACCTTTGGCAAACACGTTCAGTAACACGGCAGCCACACAAGGTCAGTGACTTATGAAGGTTTTGTTAGACAGAGTGAGCAGTTGTTTGTAGGAAGAATCCAGGGCATGGCTGGTGGCCAATGGAGTATTTTGCTATTTAGGATGCGATTGGAAATGAAATCCCAGTGCTATATACAATCTTGAGAAACTAGCTAGAGTAGCCGACACTAGATTTTAAAACCTACCAGCACTAGTTCCAGAAGTCACTAAATCTTTTGAGAAAGTCGTCAAGTCGGCGACAGTGACAGCCCGTCCCTTCGGGGCTTCCTCCGAAGTCACTCTCCCAAAATTATCATAGTGAACATAAACAAGGAACATTTTGAAAGAATTGTTACTGTGACATTGTTGTATATTTTGTTCAAATGTCATGTTATTAATTTTTTATCTGTTTGCAAACGTTGCACCTATTCCACACCTAACAGTGTTCAAGGGGGAATGCACTTGGTCCGTCCTCCTTAATGAGTTTTTTTTTTACAAGTTCTGATAATGACGATCCATGATTATTTAGTAACGTTTGTTTAATCCATTGCTGAATAACGTGGGCGTCATTGAGCTCCTTCCAGACTGCGACTGGGATTAAGAGCTATGCAAATAAAGATTTATATTGCCTTAACTGCTGTAATGGAGACAGCCATTGTTGAAGTTGTACAAGGCTGTAAATTGGGATAAACAGCATGACGTGCACAATGGAGGGAATAGCACATGCTCACAAGGAGTACAGTCAGCTGGGACAGAAGCTAAACAATCCCAACTGTAAATTATTAACTACAATTAAGGTCCTTTAAAAGCTGTTAAGTCAATAGAGTTCAAGACTTCTGCCAGCGACCAATGAGAGTAACAACAACACTGACAGGTTTCTGGAACAGCCCTGCATCACGTCCAGTCCTTAGAGCTACAGTAGGTGAAGAATTTTGTTTTGATAGCCATAAAATGAGCTTTGACTGGCAGAAATGTCACTCCTGTTAGGGTCTCAACTCTCTCAGACAAAGGAAGGCCGCATGTCTCCCACTGCTGCGTCTTTCGTCAGCAAAGCAGTGCTAAAAAAAATCAGCTGGTCCAAGTTAAAATCAAATCATAAGATATTTAATAAGTACAGAAGCAAAACAGTTACAAACCGAATACACTATTAACAACAAAACAAACATATCAATTTCATGAAAGTGAGGCCCCGTCCGGGTCACGCGACAGACACGTATGTCTACCCCATGGTCAGGAGGAGGTCTGATTCTCTCCTGAGATTTACAGTTCTTTGCCTCCCAAGAGTCACATTCCTCAGCCTATCAATCAGGTCCACGATTGGCTGAAGTCCAATGAGCTTCTCCTGGGCTCTTGACCCATTGCCCTGGGCAGACACCTCAGTCAACTACGTTCTTCCCCCGCTCCTGGGACATTCCTCAAACCCCCCTAACAGACACTCAATATACATACAATTCCTCACACTCCCTGGCAAAGCAAAGCAATGTGTCCATTGGTTCTGCTTGTTTGTTGTTTTGAAACTTGCACCAATTTAAGTAAAATAGCAAAGGAGGATTTTTTTGTTGTGGCCATGTCTTGTAGAGCTTTTTTTTCAAAATCAAATTATTATTGTTACGACTGAAGGAATAACTGGCCAAAGCTCAGAGGCAGAATCTCAATAAAAAAAGGTCTTTATTTGCAAATGGTTTCATACAAGTCTGGCAAGAAGAAGACAAAATGGGTTGTCCGTGTAACACAAAGCAGAGACCTTTAACACCAAGTAAACTAAACACTACAGGAATGCAACCTTAATGCTTATTAAATAGAAAGACGAACCGGCACTGAGAAAGGGAAAACCTCAGACTAAATGTACAAGGATAGTATAATGAGGGACAGGTGAAATGAATCAGGGCATGGCAGCCAATCTCACAATTGCAGGAAGTTGAGTATTCAAAATAAAACTGGAAACTGAATGAATGACAGGAAACAAGAAAAACGTAACCTAAGGAGTGTGGTGGAACATCAGGACACGCAGTTTTAGCTCATGTTTATGTCTCACTTGTGCATAGACCTGATAAAAATGAATCAAATTAGTACAATCGGACATAAATTAAGCATTATTTCAGCATCGTATTGGACTATAGCCTACAAATTGCATAGCAAATGCTAGGTGTGGGTCAGTAGGGGCCCAACAGGAAATGACTGTTTCCTAACAGGTTGATCTGGCCGTGTACCAGGGACAACTCAATGAAATAATGGTTAGAAAGACCATCCTTCACCTTGCTAACTCTGGTAAAAATAAAAATGGTATTGGTAGGAATCCACGCCACCGAAGTGTCTAGAAACTGAATCTCATCAGGCTAAATCCTGTGAGGAGACGAAACATCCTAAGTGAAAAACCCAAAAAGTGTTACACATAAAGCCTATCTTGACGACAGCTTCACATAACCAACAGTGCTAGCAAGGGCACCCGATAACAACTGTTTACTCACATGAGATGTTTAGGCACCAGACTATATTGGCATGTTTACTAAACCATGGAGCAAGGGGTATTGTGCCGGAGTCTAATTACTAGTCTATGGTAAAGGGAATTGACAGAAATGTAACATCACTCTACACACACAAGCATCTATCCGAACACATCCAGCAAGTAATGAAATGTCAATCTGAAATGTACACCCCCCCCCCCCCCACAAACTGCAGGATGAGTCATCCAAACCTCTTTGTGTTGGAAACACAGTAAGTGAGACGCCGAAGAGATGGGGGAAGCTTGGAACTCTGCACTGTGAGCTGTGATGAGAAAAGAACGATAACGGACGGACTGAAAAGAAATAAAAGAAAATTGGAAATGGAAAGCAGCACATAATAGATTATTAATTTGATTATAATCAGAGTAAAGCTGTACTCATCAGAGACAGAAGTATCAGTGTAGCAACAAGCCTTCCTCAGGGTCTTGTTTGCTGGGAAGTCATTAAGAAGATCTGTAGAGCCATAACCACAAACAAACCAGCATGGTTAACCAGCCCGGAGCAAATTAACTGTATTATTTAAAAAGGGCAATCACGCAGCAGATGACCTGTTGACAATTTTTTTGAGGAAGAGCATTAGCGCCGATCTTTACCGATCTTAGCTGTGTTATTGGTTGGCAAGCAATCCAATGTTACAAAACCGACAATCCCACGTGGATGTCTTCTTCACGCTGAAACTTGTTCTTCACATAGTTGCTTACGGCACTTAGACACTTTTTGTCCGACAGCATGGAATGTCGTCACAGGGAGCCCATGTGAAAGTGTGTCATTATCCAATCTTAGAACGATTGTATTTCATCTGGCCCTTTCACACTGCCTTCAAGTGTGGTCGCTCTGAAGAGCTTTAAACACTTTGACCTTCACACATGATTGGACGGTGCATTATACAAACTACGACAATTCAAAAAAATACCCTCAGCCTTTCGGCCCTTAGCCAGTGATACATTTGTGAAAGTTGATCCTATATTAGACAGTCTGGTATTAGACCTACAGTTGTGGTCAAAAGTTTACATACACTTGTAATGAACATAATGTCATGGCTCTCTTGAGTTTCCAGTTATTTCTACAACTCTGATTTTTCTCTGATAGAGTGATTGGAACAGATACTTCTTTATCACAAAAAACATTCATGAAGTTTGGTTCTTTCATGACTTTATTATGGGTTAACAGAAAAAGTGACAAAATCTGCTGGGTCAAAAATATACATACAGCAACATGAATTAGCAATTTTGGTGACTTAGAAAGTTGTGTCAATGAAATGAGCTTCATAGCATGGCCTCTTAACTTCTTGTGAGTGATTATGAGTGACTACAACTGGTGACTTCTCTGAGGCCATTTAAATAGGGCTCATTAGATAGAAGCGCCCACAAACGCTACAATGGGAAAGTCAAAGGAGCTCAGCATGGATCTGAAAAAGCGAATCATTGACTTGAACAAGTCAGGAAAGTCACTTGGAGCCATTTCAAAGCAGCTGCAGGTCCCAAGAGCAACAGTGCAAACAATTGTTTGTAAGTATAAAGTGCATGGCACTGTTTTGTCACTGCCACGGAAGAAAACGCAAGCTATCACCTGCTGCTGAGAGAAAATTGGTCAGGAGGGTGAAGAGTCAACCGAGAACCACCAAAAAGCAGATCTGCCAAGAATTAGAAGCTGCAGGAACACAGGTGTCAGTGTCCACAGTCAAGCGTGTTTTGCATCTCCATGGACTGAGAGGCTGCCGTGCAAGAAGGAAGCCCTTGCTCCAAAAGCGGCACCTTAAGGCTCGACTGAAGTTTGCTGCTGATCACATGGACAAAGATAAGACCTTCTGGAGGAAAGTTCTGTGGTCAGACGAAACAAAAATCAAGCTGTTTGGCCACAATGCCCAGCAATATGTTTGGAGGAGAAAAGGTGAGGCCTTTAACCCCAAGAACACCATGCCTACCGTCAAGCACGGTGGTGATAGTATTATGCTGTGGGGCTGTTTTGCTGCCAATGGAACTGGTGCTTTACAGAGAGTAAATGGGATAATGAAGAAGGAGGATTACCTTCAAATTCTTCAAGATAACCTAAAATCATCAGCCCGAAGGTTGGGTCTTGGGCGCAGTTGGGTGTTCCAACAGGACAATGACCCCAAACACACATCAAAAGTGGTAATGAAATGGCTAAATCAGGCTAGAATTAGGGTTTTAGAATGGCCTTCCCAAAGTCCTGATTTAAATCCCATTGAGAACATGTGGACAATGCTGAAGAAACAAGTCCATGTCAGAAAGCCATCAAATTTAACTGAACTGCACCAATTCTGTCAAGAGGAGTGGTCAAAGATTCAACGAGAAGCTTGCCAGAAGCTTGTGGATGGCTACCAAAAGCACCTAATTGAAGTGAAAATGGCCAAGGGACATGTAACCAAATATTAGCACTGCTGTATGTATATTTTTGACCCAGCAGATTTGATCACTTTTTCTGTTAACCCATAATAAAGTCATGAAAGAACCAAACTTCATGAATGTTTTTTGTGACAAAGAAGTATCTGTTCCAATCACTCTATCAGAGAAAAATCAGAGTTGTAGAAATAACGGGGAAACTCAAGAGAGCCATGACATTATGTTCTTTACAAGTGTATGTAAACTTTTGACCACAACTGTATACCAGACACAACCCTTTAATGAGAATCATGTTCTGCCAATGAGCAAAGCAAACCTCAATAACACGATTTTTGAGTCTGGCGAATGCTGCTGAGCTGAAAATTCTTATATGCCAACATTATCAATATCCTTTAATAGGTTATTAATACAGTACATTTATTTAAAAAACATTAAGCGTATATGACATTATGATCAACAGTTTCACACTTGCATTTGCTGCATCCTTTTTTTTTTTTTTTTTTAAAAGGTATATAATGCATCAATTTCCTAAAAAAAATCTATGTATAGACACATATATACATAATGACATAAATAATCCCTCTTAATCATCACTTGTGACCTAGAAGTGTGTGGTGGTGGTGTCTGTATCAGCAGAGACCCTGCCCTCTACCTGTGTTGTCTCTTTTCTTCTTGAGTTCAGGACTCTTCTGGTAGCAAAGAGCATTTGAACCCTGCGTTGGAGGTGTTACCGCAGCCAATAAGCAAAGTGTGCAGCCCGTTCTCATTCCCAGACCACCAGAACACAGAGGCTCACAGAACTCTCAGGCCTCACACAGTTGCAGAGAGAGCAGACAGCTACAGCAGGCTGAAGCGTGCCTTGGGCTGCATTCATTTAAAATCTGGCACCTTCCCGGCAGGTATGCGTTGAGGTGTGGATGTGCTTATTTGTGCTCTAGGACGTAACGGCCGTGAAACAATCTGGAAAATAAGGTTTAATTCTACAATGTGACTACATATATCATTAAATGTAATAGTTCCATGGTGGTACCACAGCAGGGTAATGCCTTTCACTCTTTTTTTACAAATGAAATCAAGGCATACTGAGTCAAGACAGCGATGGTGCATAGAAAGCTGTTTTATGTGCAGCGTCCTCTCCAACCTCACAGGTCTGAGCAATTGGAGAGTAATAAAGGATTTGAGCGGAATTGGTTTCACCTTTAATTGCACTCTGAAGTGTGTGACTTCTGCAGAGTATGACATCTGCCGGGGGGTTCTTGAGACAGAAATATAACCCATTTTTGTATGATGACTTCTGCTGACTTCTTTACGGGTGAAATACAGCTCTCTAGGTGAGATGCATGGCGCTGGCCCAACACCTCTGGAGACAAACTCCACCACTTTTTTTCTGCCATAAAATAAATAATTATGTGTATGAAAGACCAACACATTGTCAAGTTTCATCCCCATTACCATCAGTTTTAATAGTGTTACATGCAAAGTGTCTTTTGTAATTAAAATTCAGTCTTCACAGAACGTGTAGGCAACAACCCCATTAAATTAGCTTTAGGAAAAGTGTGTGTGCGGAAAAGGTGAGCAGATCTCTATGCAGGCAACGGGTAAATGCAAAGGGCAAACCCATTGTATAGCAAAGCACACCTACAGAAATCAACACATACAGTCATGTCATTCCAAGGGCATGGCAGCCAAATACAGATCTGCAGTTTGTGTGCAACCCCTACGCTCGCAACATTTCGTCGCCTATGTAACTAAAGATGTGAGGGAAATTGGGCAAGCCCTCCGCGGAGTCAGCAAGAGCATGGGGGACATAGATGTGAAACAGAAGACGAAACCGGTGCCATTTTATTTCCTAAATGCAAAAGGAAGTCTGTACTGTGCATTAGGAATTTCGACCCATCACTCGGACTGAGACTGCCTTTATACCAACGGATATATCTGGAGACAGGGCTGTTCTTGAGTGGGTGAAATTGAACTTGAGGAACTGACTTTGGCAGAAGAGAACTGTGAAGAGTTTTAGCCCAATGTAGTAGATCCAGCTACCAAAAGAAGAGGGTGACATCAAAATGATGGATGGGAGTGGGTACATCATGAAGCGTAAAATGCCAAATAGCAGTGCCAGGTGCTGAGGGCTGTGACCAAGTGTTGGTATTTGACAACATGGGAATGAGAACGGGCTGCGAGTGCATGTGTGGCTGTAAAAACACAACAAACCTTCATTCTAAACTTGACTGCAATGAAATCTCGACATCTCACCAATTGCATCATGATCACTTCAATCAAAAAGTGTTTACCAAATACCACTGTTGTAACCTCTTCCTAATGTCTCCCTCCCTGGCCTCCGTACCAAACATATCTATAAACTATTATCACTAAAGCTGTTTACTTTCAGGAAACTGTCTCTGTACTTTTAAGATCTGCCTTCACAGACACACAGCTAGCCACAAGAGAGCTCTGAACCAGAAAAGTATTCACAGATCCTGACTTATCCAGCCCACTGGATGTAAAAGCAAAACAAAACTTTTGAACTGGGTTGAGAGGAGACTAAGTGGCCTCTGTGAGTGCACCACACTTCACTGCAGCCTTTCTGAAGGAATACTCGAGCACACAAGGACGCCTTTTGTCCGTTGGGAAACAGTAAATTGCTCACACTGAGCATACTTGAACAAACGAGGATGCCTCTAACAAGCTTTACAGAGCTGAACACACATTTCGTAATTTTTTTTGTCACCATAAGCCAGAGCTAGTGGGGTTGAACTCAGGGCCACCGAGACCAGGTGAAAGATAGGTGAAAGCAGATAAACATAGGAGATTACACAGGGAGAGGTGGTCCAGGACCGTTAGTTATATATTTATTTATTTGCATTTAGATGTTTCAGAATCGTGCTGACCACTAACCTAAGACTAAACACGCTCCTCACTCAGAATAGGACTTGAGTTATGTATGTCCTAAACTTGCTTTCAGTAAGGAGAAAGGTTCTGTGATGTTGCTGTTTTACAACTGCCTCATATTTAAAGTAGAAATTGTGACATACTTTTTCTCATTTGTAGTTTGCATTTAAAATGCAATTAATGTTTAATCAAAGTGTAGCAACACTTGGCATGTAGGTATTTATGTATAAAAGCAAATCAAATGGATGACTACTATCTTGGCTATACATGTAAAACATGTTATGACAATCAATAAGAATATTAAATCTCCAGTATTTGTTACAGTAACTGTAACCCACATATTTATTTTATTTGTTCAAAATGCACCTTAAGGGAGATTTGGAAAGTATTTCACACATCAACATGGGAGTGGAAAAATATGCTAGCTTTATGCAAATGTTGTAGTTTGTAATGATTTCCAATAACACACACACACACACACACACACACACACACACCAACAACAACAAGGTAATTCAAAGTGATTCACATAAAACCATTAAAAGCATCAAAACATAAGGAAAAAGAAAAGGATATTTAAAAACAATTAAGAACATTCATTGAAACATTAAAAACAGGAACCGTCATTCAAACACTAAAAAGCAGTGTAAGAAACAAAATACAGTAAAATGCAGAAATGCAGGAAATTGATTAATATCATTGAATCTGGTTCAATTAAAGGCAGCAGCAAACAGAAAAGTCTTCAGTCTAGATTTAAAGGAGGTGAGGGTCTCAGCAGACCTGCAGCTTTCTGGGACTTTGTTCCAGATATGTGGAGCAGAAAAACTGAACGCTGCTTCTCCATGTTTAGTTCTGACTCTGGGAACAGAAAGTAGACCAGTCCCAGACGACCTAAGGGGTCGAGATGGTTCATAAGGTAGCCAGTGCAAAGACTCCACTTTCTTGGTCTTAGTGAGGACTCGAGCTGCAGCGTTCTGAATCAGCTGCAGCTTTCTGATTGACTTTTTACAGAGACCTGTAAACACACCGTTACAGTAGTCGAGTCTACTGAAGATAAATGCATGGACAAGTTTTTCCAAATCCTGTTGAGACATAAGTCCTCTAATCCTTGATATGTTCTTCAGGTGATAGTAGGCTGATTTTGTGATTGTCTTAAATGTGGCTGTTCAGGTTGAGGTCTGAATCCATAACTACACCTAGATTTCTGGCTTTGTTTGTGGTTTTTAACATCAGTGATTGAAGCTGAGCGCTGACTTTCAATCGTTCGCCCTTGGTACCAAAAACAATGACTTCCGTTTTAATTGAAGAAAATTCTGGCACATCCAGTTATTGATTTGTTCAATGCATTTAGCCAGCCCTTGTATGGGATTATAGTCCCCTGGTGATATAGTTGTGTAGATTTGTGTGTCGTCTGCATAATTATGATAACTCCATAATCTGAGCTAGTGGAAGCATGTAGATGTTGAACAGAAGAGGCCCCAGTATTGAACCTTGGGGAACACCACATGTCATTTTAGTCAGCTCTGATGTGTAATTAGCTACAGACACAAAGTATTCTCAGTCCTTCAAGTAGGATTCAAACCAGTTAAGTGCTGTGCCAGAGAGCCCCACCCAGATTTTTATTTTTTCTAGTAGTATGTCATGGTCGACCATGTCGAATGCAGCACTGAGATCTAGTAATACTAAGACTGAAATTCTGCCATTGTCTGTGTTTAAGTGGATGTCGTTGAAAACCTTAACAAGAGCAGTGTCAGTACTGTGTTGCTGTCAAAATAAATTTAATGTGGTTTATGGTGCTGTTAGCTTGCACTAAAGTACTAATTATGATTCTGAAAGTGGTCAAAGACTGTTTAATTAATAACTGGATGATCCAGTCAAAGGGGTTACAAAGGGAATACAATACAAATAAATAAAAGAGAGCAACAAGGAGAAATAAGAAACAAAATAAGAAAAGAGTGAATTAGAAGAGAGCAAAGTAATTTTGATTGTACAAATAAGAGATAGATGTACATTTAAATATACAAGAATCTGTCCGAATGTCACTGTGATATGTTAAACTCACTTATTTATATTTGACATCTGTATTCGTCAATCACAGCTGTCAATCATGATGTCACACCCCCTTTGTATTGCACCAAATACATTTAAACCAAATTGGTCAGAAATTAAGAATTGAACATGCAAAAAAATAGACAAAGACTAACTTAAATGACAGAAACCATCTTTAACAAAAAAATTTTGTTTGGCCAATGCTGCATTAACCTGCAGCCAGCCACCAGGGGGCATTCGAGATGTTTTGGCTTCATTTTTGGGGAGCTGATTTGGCAGGGCAACATTGAGGACTTGATCCATATAATTCCAATTCCTATATTTAGAAAAACATGCATGATGTTTTTAGGGTCACAGCCAGATGTGCGGACTGCTAAGAAATAAGTGAAGTGCAGTAAAGAAAAGAAGCACTCTGCACAGTCTTAGTAGGTGTCCATGAACTTATCTATACATTCTATATTAACACAAACTAACAAAAAAGATTGATTTGATTTTACCAGAGGACTATCAGGACTTATAATCTATGATTTGCTCTATACACTCAGGCTTCTCTTCTGTCTATGACAAGATATAGGGATTCTCATTAATCTCACACACACATACATACAAACACACACTCTTTTCCTGCTCATAACTGAAAGGGTTGAGCCCGCTACTAAAGGAAATTTGGAGAAATAAAGTGCTGTGACAGGTTCATATTGGCCACAGCAAAGATTAGAGTCAGGAAGTCCAAGGCTAAGTTTGTGTGACTGTGTGTGTGTGTGTGTGTGTGTGTGGCAAAGTAACTTTGCATTTGAGTCCCAGTCCATAAATATGCTGCTTTGAACCTAACCCTACATGTTGTCATTCATGTTAGTAAAAACATCTTAAATATTGAATCTTCTTTTTTTTTGGTGTGTCCAGAGACCACCAAAGTGTGAGAAAAGTTCATCCTTTCCTTTCTTTTTGTTCTGTTAGCTGCAAGAACCAACAAAAAAAAGCCTTCACGAATACTCCCATCATCTGAAGGTGTGAAGACCCAGTGGATTGTCTTTATGTCACCACAACAACTGGAAAACTATTTCTCAACAAGTGTCAGTAGAATTTAAGTGAGTGTTTCTGGCACAACTTCACCTACTTCCTAGTTGCATGGGGACGGGAAAAAGTCCTAGGAGGTCAAAACTCAAACAACACTTGTAGTATATATAAAAATACAAGGGCCATGAACAGCAGAATGCACTGTAAAACCAAAGCTCTACGATGGATCAATACCAGTTGTCCGTGACCCAACTTTAAAGATGGAAGCTAGATGTTTTGCCATTTTTATGTTGTTTTACTGTTCCTTTTGCAAGTTGACCTGTTGAGGTTATCGTTAGCATGTTGCATAGATAATGCAACCAGCTTAAATTGTTGACCCACAGGCTGGAGTAATAGTCATGTCACAGTGGAGACAGTATTTCACATGTGAGGCTTAATGGAGGTTGAAGTGTGGCTTTTTACTTATTAATGCTCTCCAGGACCCTTGAATTGCAGACCAGGTGCCGTCAATACATAGACTTTTGTATGCTGGCACATTGAATGCAGTAAACTCTACATGCTTACAAAATCAACTTGCACAACGTAGCTAATGCATCATGTTGAAACACACGTCAGCACTGGTTGAACTTAAGTAACTTAACTGTGTTCAAGCAGCAGAGTGATCTGTGCATTGTTCTTGTTTATTTAGGACAAATCAGTTGGATTGCTTTCATCCTGTTGTCTTTTAAGTTTTTCTTTTACAATCGTACTTTTATAATTTTATACTTGGACTGCAAACTAGTATGGCTATGTGTGGGGACTGCAAACTTGAGTACTCAGTTAAGAAACAATATCCACCCCCAAAAAAAGACCAGCTGATCGACGGATTTGTATCCGTAGCGGCTGCCAGGGCAAAGCATATCTCATACATGCAATCTTCCAGTTTTTAAATGTACTCCCATTTTACATGTCTGTTTTACTTAATTTGAACATCTTTGTTTTATAGTAAACTGTAAAGATCCAGTGATCATTTTAATAATGTACAGACCAACAAGGCCTAACAATGTTTTTATCCAAGAATTTGGTGAATTACTATCCAATTTTACATAAAAGTATGACAAAATTCTTATTTTAGGTGATTTTAATATACGTGTCTGCTGCCCTTCACAAATTTTTGTCACTGATTTTATGGATACCCTGGAATCTTTTAACCTTACTCAGGCTGTACAGGAGCCTACACACTGAAAGTGTCACACCCTCAATCTAGTTTTTTATCCAATCTCCTACCAGTTATTCATATTTCACCTGTCCTCCGCCAGGTTTTGAACTCTATATCTGCGAGCATGTTTTCTGAGCATTTTACCATGGCTTTTTTTAACTGCCTTTAATCCTCATTTAAACTTGGAGAAGCTGCTCTCCCTTTTTAAATCACGCCTGTCAGACTGTCCTGGACTCTGTTGCCCCCCTTAAAGACAAAAGGTCAAATATAACACCCTAAATAAAACCACCCTTGATTTACAGAGATGATACAGAGATTGTAGGAGAAAGGAACAAAAAATAATTTTATTTTGAAAGATGCAATGAGGACATATCAAACGGCAGTTAAAATTAGCAAGAACTTCCTTCTTCTCCAACTTAATTTTAGTAAATCACTCGAATACGGGAATTCTATTTAAGATAATCGACTCAGTGGGGACCCCCTCCCCCTGTAATTTTACTGATGCCTCACAAGAGATTTAAACTTAAACTTTTTTACAAATAGAGTCAAGGATATCAGGCAACAAATTACCCCCGCCCAATGATATCAACTGTTGGATAGCACAACAAGTTCTTCAACTCAATAACTCAAAATCAGAAATCATAATATCACTCCCATTGACAGTGCCCTTGGCCCCCTGTCCGTTAACATAAAGTCTACTACCAGAAACTTAGGAGTAGTTTTGGATTCAGATTTAAGCTTCAAACCACAAATCACAAAAGTTGTACAGCCCTGTTTTTTTTTCTTCAAATTAGAACCATCTCCCAAATCAAAAGAATCCTCTCTCACCCTGACCTGGAAAAAGTAATTCATGCATTCATCTTTTCAAGACTTGATTACTGTAACTCCGTTCTCTCACCTCCAACTAGTTCAAAATGCAGCAGCTCGGCTTCTCACTGGTTTTAACAGACAACATCGCATCACCCCAATCCTGGCTTCTCTCCATTGGCTCCCTGTATCTTCTAGAGCTGATTTTATTGATCACTTTTAAAGCACTTATGGGTTTGGCCCCAACATACAGTATATAGAGGAAATGTTGACTCCCTATGATCCAGCTCGCAGCCTTTGACCCTCAGGTGGGGTCCTTCTGGCTGTTCCAAAGTTGAGGCTGAAAACTAAAAGGTGACCGTTCCAAAGCCGAGGCCCTGATGGCAAAAGCACGATCTGCCTGAGAAGATAAGGCTCGCAGAATCAGAAATATCTTTTAAATCACTTCTTAAAACACATGTATACAGATTGGCTTTTATGTGATTTCGGCGCTTTTCTGTTTTATTTAGTTGATTTTACAAAATGATTTTATTTTATTTCTTAGTTTTTTTATCGTATCGACTGTCTCACTTAACTTTCTGTTATTGTTATTATTGCCTTGCTTTTGCTGCTTTGTCTGTCAAAGCACTTTGTAAACTCTGTTTTTAAAAAGGTGCTATATAAATAAAGTTATTATTATTATTATTATTATTATTATTATTATTATTATTAGTCAAGCCTCCAAATCAAACTGTATACCCAGTTACTCTAAATGGTCTGAACCGGTCTATGCCTGACTGACCTGGGATTTGGGACTGAAGCCTAACCCAGCATGAACTGAACAAAATTCTGGTAAAAAATATCTGGACCTGTCACCAGTAACTATAAGGCACACTAAAAAAACATATGTGAGGAATTATTATGGAACCCTCTAATTTTTTGTATCACTTTCAGAAATACAAATAGAGTGCTCATTAATCATATCAGTCACCAATGAAATATTTTCGTAAATTATTTCCATGAGGACAGCCTCTTACTTATTTTCTATATAATCTTGTTCTCACTTATTAGAATCAGTTGCCATTTAGCATGCCATTCAATTAATTTCAGCCAGTCCAAAAAACTACTTGTTTTAAAGGTTTATGATTAAGTCACATCATGTGTGAAAATCTTGACTGTCCAAAAAGAGAAAAACACAGTCAATCTTTTGATTATCATTTTTTTTTTTTTTTACGCCCCTATGTCATGATGCGAGTCTAATTGAGCTATTATTGATCCCTATGGCTAATAATGTCACATCACCCTTCAGAGGAGACGATACATTATTCATACCGGCATTATCCTACAATTTGACCCCCTCTATGACAGACGCATGCTGTACAGCAGGGGGTGTGTGAGAGAAAGTGTGTGTGTGTGTTTGTGTTCGCCCATGTGGAACGTGTTTCCTCTTGTGTGTTTTTGGCTATTTGTGTGTGGACACTTCCACTCACCAGTGTGAGCACGTTATAGATTCATGTCAATGCAGCACCTGTCTTTCAAGCATACGGTGTACAACAACTGTGAACTTAAGCAGATTTCTTTCATACACACACACTCAGAGATCGACACACACACACACACACACACACACACACACACATACGCTGGGACCCCTATGCCTCAACAGATCTCAAGTGGAACAGAGCAGAATGTTTCCTTACCATCTTTACGCATAGACATACACTTTATGGACATGCTAACCAGAGCTACATAGCCGTTTTGGGAACACACACACACACACACACACACACACACACACACACACACACACACACACACACACACACACACCACAGCACACAGGGGCAACCAAGCTGAGAGAGCAGCCAATTAGCCTGACCATCTGTTCTGGAGGCTAGCGCCGACATGTGTGCACATATGCGTGTGTGATGGAACAATACAACCGTCAAATGTCCTGATAATCCTGCTATCGGGGTCATGTATGTTGAGAAGTAGAAAAAGATGAGGAGAGAGGAGAAAAGTGTGGATGGATGAGAGAAGTGGAGGAAAGAATGAAAGAAAGAGGAGGAAGCCTGACCATCTTTCAACTTTCAGAGTACATGAGATGATAGGTATCGGTAATTGGGACCTGCATTTTTTTGCCGTTGAATTATGCAGACGACTGAATAGAGCGCCTGCGGCAGTGTTTTCTGTATCATGTCTTTTGCGGTGGTAGCAGTTGGGGGTTAGACAGTATGATTTCAAGGATTCCTGCTGTGATTCTAATGCATGTTGTACCAATATTTTGAACTACCCACATGAGCCTCCTTTCTGTATGTTTATTCCATAGACTAAATATAAGACGTGGACGTAGTTACCGCAACATCGCCCATTGGTTTGTGGACTGCCATTTTAAAGCCTTGAGTTTGTTGTATTGACTGTCGCCATCTTGGTTTTTGGTCACTCTCTTGGCTTTATGCAACCTGAAGTGACACGAGAGGGTGGAGCTTAGTACACTTGAAAGGGTAGAAGTTCAAAGAACAAAACCGTACAATGCCGTGGTAGCAACCTGTAAATCAAAAGCTAGCTCCGCCTCAAAGTCTAGCCTGCTTTATGGTTAATTTGACTACATAATTTATTAAATGAACATCATGCTGTATTGAAGAAGACTTTAAACTAGCGATTGAGAAACTCATGTTTACAATATTCACTGAGGTAAGTGAGAAGTAGGGTCATCTTCTTATGGACTTCTATACAATCAGACTTCTTTTTGCAACCAGAGTCGCTGCCCCCCCGATGGCCATTTGATAGAATGCAAGAAGGCATCTTGATCGGCTTCTTCATTGACTTCATTTTACAGACCTTGAAGTTGCGGGCTTGTTTATTCTGTTAGAAAGTCAGAGAAAGAAATCACGGGGCAAACGGGAACTGTAAAACAAGTAAATAATGTATGCAGGTGCTCCACATGTGCTACCATGTGTCTATTCCAGTGGCAAAAGTATTCATCTTTTAATAAAGTAAAAGTAGCAATACTACATTGTAAAAATACTGTGAAAGTACAGGAGCTCCTTAGAATGGCTTTCACAATATCAGATTTTCACTATACGATCATCATGACGAAAATAATTCATGATATTATAATATTATAGTGATGCCTATAATATTTGAAAAGGCCAAACAGCAGAACACGGGAGTTGCTGGTCTACTGCTGCCTCAATAGTTTAGTTTGAATATTGCTCATCATAATGCAGAAACCTACGTCAAGTAATGTGGGAAAAAGGTTTAGAAGGGTATGGGAAAATAGCATTTTGACCAGGCAACCTCCACGGAAATGTCTTAAAACTTACATTATCTCTGACCAGTGTCTCCTTCGGTTGCAAAAAGAAATCTGATTGTATAGAAGTCTATGTGAAAATGACCCTACTTCTCACTTGATGTATTATCATTTAGTAAATTATGGTCCCTTTTAGAGTAAAATAGACCATAAAGAGGAGTATGCTTTACGGCGGGCTAATTGTGATTGACAGGTCGCTGCCGCTACCAGAGCCATATACGGCGTCACTCCTCCACATCCCAAATAGGGTAACTTCCGTTCATTGGTTGTGAAAAAAACATGGCAGCAGCCATAATCCAATATGGCGACGGCAAAATCGCTGAACTCAAGCCTTCAAAACGGCAGTCTAAAAGCCAAAGGGCGACGTCATGATGAATATGTCCACTTCTTATATATACAGTATGATTTTGATGCTAAAACATACAAAATTATATAGTTCAGTTTTGAATACATAAGGAACACCACTGGGAAGCTACAGAATCAAATCAAGCAATAAGATTGGACTCAGCCGTTGACATTTTCATTGCCATACTGAGGTGCTCAAGTAACAACCAGATGTGAAGCAATAGTAAGTGATTCCGTAGTTATCCATCAAGCTTTCTTCATGTACTTGCTTTGATCATTCAGCCTTAAGTGAAAACATTTTTAGTACCTTGAGCTCGGCTCTGGTTTCAGTCACTAGATCACATCACAGAAGGACATCAATTTCCGTGATAGCTAGGTATTTCCATAGCATTGATTCTACATTATTTTTGTTCTGCCATCATTATTGGAATGGAGGTCAATTTGTCTGTTGCCTGTAATCCACTCGTTTGCTCCTCTCACACTGAACTGCTGCTTTCGCACTATGTTTTTTTAGCTGTGTTATCAGACATCAGATCAGATGTTTTTCACTATTATATTATTTTCTGCAGTTGTTCATGGGAAACAAGTGGATTTCTGTTACAATGGTATCCCGTTTGCGCAAGGCAGTATTGGTGTTGATTGGCTCTTGAAAAAGCCCGTCAGTTTCTACCCTCATTAAAACAAATTGTTAAAATTGCAAATGGACACCTCAATTAGAGTCTAATAAATTCCAATAACCAATTGCAAACAATTCAATAGCAGTCGTCCCCCCCCCCCCCCAGAGAACAACAGCAGCGCTTACAAAAGAAGTAATTCAAATCTGGACTTTTCCTGTTTAGGGATCAAATTACATTGAGAAATCCAATCCGAGCAATGAACAATTTCGCTGTTTGGCCGGGGTAAAACACAGCCCTGTGGGACAACCAATTTGGCTCTTGTGTAATGAGTCAAGTACAAGTGCTTATTTGTTTGAATGAGGCTTAATTTAAATGCACAATAACAACGCTCTTAAGAAGGGCATTGTGTGTGTTGGGGAGGGGGTGAGTCTGGGGAGCAACAGAGGCATAAAGGGAAAGCTGTAATATTAAGGATTCGACGTGAGTGTTTAATTGGTGTCAGTGATGAAAAGCGAGTGGGATTAAGGTAGTAATGAATTTGGCTCTTTGAGGCAGGACAGCTGCCGAATAAAACCTGTTACTGTGAAAGCTTTGCAAAATTGATTGTGTTACTGCAAATGGACAAATGCAGAATCGCATGTGCACAAATACAAAAATCCATGAGTAATTCAAAAAATCTTTCTTGTAAAAAAGACCAAAGTCAACAATGAATGTATCCTGCTAACCTCCAAGTATTTTTAATATGTATCAAAGTCCTATATGTCTTGTTTCTCTGTGCCATAGAGCTTCGTTGTCCAACAACTACTAAAACATCAGTGAGCCACACTGTTGCTCTGGGTTATTTCATTACCATGAACACACTCATTAGCCATGTTTCCATTCAATTGTCAAGCAAATTTTAAACATCACCAAAAAACCCTGAATAGAGTGGTTTTCCTTCAAAGAGTTTGGAGCAAATGAACTCTAGCATAGTTTGTCAGAAGATGGTGCTATAGGCTTGCATGTCTGTAATCTTTCCTGTAAACAGTAGAGTAGAGGTTGTGAACAGAACAAGTCCTCTGACCCATGTACGAAAGAAACTTGTAAAGACGTCTTCAGAAATATGTTTCAATTGAACAAGGTTCAAATGTTACTTCATGTCAGTTAGTTATGGCCATCATGAATTAAAAAAAAAGCATCCGCATGTTATGGGACTATCCAAGAAGACACCAATGGTGAAAACAGCTAGTTTATTCAGACTCAATCTCCTTTTGCATAAATAGTCACTAGTGGACCAAAATATTTGTATCAATTGGCTAAAAATAGTCCCCTAACAACCTGTTTACTAAAAGGTAAAAAGCTAAATAATTGTAATTTAACATTCAGAGAATGCATATATAATCAAAAAACAATATGTATGTAATTTAAATTTTAAATGAAATTGCGTTTCATCTTCCACATACAAACTGCAAAAAATTAACTGCACAGACTTGTGTATTCCCGTAGCCCTCATTGGTCAAGAAAATAAAGCAAGGCTCTCATGAATGTAAATCACATACATCATGCAAACCGTGAGGGTCGGAGGGAGTAAGAAATGAGGAGAGGGCGGGGGGGAAAGATTTTAATATTTTTACATATTTGTCATTTAAATTCGTACTACTGTTTTGTATAAGCCAACCAAGCTGTGCCGTGTATTCTGACTTATTCTATCCCTCATTAATGCAAAACAAGGAGAATTGAGTGAGTCAAGAACTAATAATTGTGACATCCATCCATCTGAGAAGCAATGTGTGGAAACATTTTAGACTCGACAACCTAAATGCCATCAGTAAAATGACCACCACATCAAATCTGTAATAACCTGTTGGCTTGTCACCCAATGAGGCGACAGTGTCACGGTCTTGTTTTTGATTTAGTCTGTTTCCCGCTTTATTTTTAGTAATTAGTTTCTTGTGCATTTATAGTGGTGTCTTTTGTCTGCTGGGCATTGGTTCGTCTGCGATCTTCCTGTTGGTATCGCTTGTGCACATGTCTAAATTGCTTAAGGCAGTTATACCATAAAAATAGACACATTTTGTGGCAGCACTATGTGCGGTGTGTGTGTGTATAAACTTTTTTTAAGCCAGCCTATTTTCAGAGGATGATAATTGGCAGCAGCCACTTGATAACTTTTATCAGAAACTTTTAACTCTCCCATCATGTGTTAAATAGCACTGCAGATTAATGCTACAGATTCGCAAAATATGACAATTTAAGTAAAACAACATCAAGCAAAGTTAGACATAAATTATTGAAGACATACTGAAAAATGGCTATCTGGAAAGTGAAGTCTCATGGGGGTGTATTGTCAAGGGACCCATGTTTGACCTTGAACACTTTAGTGACTCTCCCAAAGAGGAATTTGTTTGTTAATCCAAAAAAATTTTACTCAAAATTGTCCAAGGAATCTTCCATTTATAGCTCTGGCGACCGAAGACAGCCTGTGTCAAAAATTCTATCAGTGTCACAAATATAGGGTCAAATTTAGGACCAATCACCAATACAATGCAAGTTGATGACGTCTGAGTTTGCATATATTTTTTCTAAAATCAACAGTGCTATAACCCCACAGACAATCACACAATCTGACATGCTTCAACATTGATAGTGTCACACAGATTGAGACCACCAGTGGAAAAACATCACAATAAAAACAACTGCTTTTCTCCGTAATACCGTAACCAGAAAAAAAAAGAAAATGGGACAAAAAAGAATAATCATGCAATTTAACTAAATGGGGCTATGGACACCACATCGGGTACAAGATGCACTAATAAACTGATCAAATCTATCAGCCAAACAATTCTCATCCAATCATCAGCGGAATAAAGCCGAGGCAGACAACACATTGTATGAGCAATATAAGCACTACAGTGGTTCCAAGCCAACAAACACAACATGATTTCAGTGTTGTGATTAGATTTTAAATGCCCATTGAAAATTCATGTCTCAAATTAATCAATTAATTCAGTTGTTAAAAAGGTTTAAAAATGTCATCTAACATTCTATTCAGTAAATGTATACGTTAAAAAAAATAAAATAAAAACGTGTAATTCACTGTCTGATTTTTTTTTCACCCGTGTCATCTTCCTCAGACAGACTGATGTACGCAAAGGCAGGGGCATGAATTTCGCATGAAATAAACTGACAAGCTCGTACTGATCGAGACAACAAAGCCAAGACCCTCATTAAATGTCCCTCACGTGCATCATGCAAACCGTTTTATTTTCCTGAGAGAATTTTGACAGAAAATTAGGGATGTTTGACTCGGGTCGTCTTGCAAATTTCGTCTTCCTGGTAAGCGAACTCCGTGTGCAGCCTGAGGCGGTACCTTATCTGTAGCGAAAGCCCTTCGAAAAAAAAACTACAGCAATCAATCAAACTGGTGCGAGCCAGAGAGCAGAAGATGAAAGCTACAGACATTAAGGGGAGAGAGAGAGAGAGAGAGAGAGAGAGAGAGAGAGAGAGAGAGAGAGAGAGAGAGAGAGAGAGAGAGAGATTACTGGAGTAGTGACATTCTGCAAAGTGCAACACCCACTCCTCTACAACCTCCCCGCCTTCACTCCATCCATCCATCCGTCCGTCCATCCATCTTCCCCGTGACACTTTTCTGTCCGACCTTTGACATTCACGTACTCTACTCTCCAGCTTCCTTGTCATCCATCCCATCCAAACCACTATCTTTCCCCATCTTCCTTATTTGTCCCTTTCTCCCCTTGCACAGTATTCCCTCACATCCTCAGAGATCATCAAGTCCAATCCTCCAACCTATTCCCAAGAGAAAACACCGTATGTACCCTACACGTGTCATAGGAGCATATGTATGTTTTCCCCGTAGCTACGCCAGTGTGTGTACAATGAGGAAAAGGCCAAGGTGAGGCGATACGCACAGGAGGGAAAGGAAATAAGGTAATGAAGCCCCCAATACATGTCTGAATCCAGGACTTGAGCGTGGATTGTTGTTGGGAGAGAAGAATATGGGGAGGGGAGGGGTTTTAGATTCAGGACATGATGGACAACCTGAGAGATGAGTGGAGGGGCTTTACATCTTGTTCAGTCTTGGTGCAGTGTGATTTCATATTTTACATTGTAGGGCAACAGTGCCATCATGTGTCTACAAGTAGTTTGAAAAAAAATGGTTTTCTTTTGATCAGGTGGGGGGGGGATTGCTTTGCTATCTGTCCTTTGCTGAGGTTGCATAAAATCCCAGGGTTTGTATATTTATGTGCAGATTATGTATTCAAGACGAGTGGGAAATGGGAAGTCTCTTCGGTGGAGAGGACAGCATTGTTGCCGGAGAGTGATTCGACACTAAAATGCAGAAATTCAAACATCCACCGGGAACTCAACCAACCCAGCACAACAGGGTTACACCAGGGTGTCCCGCTTTTACAGAGGAGGCATTCTGCCTCGCCCCAAAATTGAAATAGTAGAGTGCCTTTTCTAAAATAATAAATGATGATATCGTCGCTGTCGGGCAGAAACCTTGTGTCTAAAACTGTTACTTTTCAGGAAATGAAAAAGAACCTGTGTTTTAAAAAAAAAAAAATGAACAGGCTGTTGAAGACAGCATTGGCTATGACTTGACGGCTGTGAGACTAAACTGCACTGTCAACCTACCGTGGTTTGCTTGCACTCTTCTCTGCTCCCATTTATCTCAGGCCTCAAATACAAACTTTTCTTTTGAGATTTATAGACTGTTTCTTGAGTAAAGAAAACACTATACGCATTCAAACCACCAGTTCTTCATTTCAATCAGGAGAGACTTGTTTTATAATTTAACAATGATTTATTATACAAGCAACAAATATGAAAAGTGCAAAGTCTTTGGCGATTGGACTCCATCCTGAAGTAATATCACCGAGGGTAGGGATACTGAGGTCCAATCGGCCTAATCCCCCCTGGAATCCAGACACTGGTGGTGGTGGTGGTGAAAGGCGTTGCTGCAACTTGATGATGAATCAGGAGCATGACTGTGATGCTGACTGGAGGTGACTGGGGTGGAGGAGGGTTGCATCTGCTTAACGCTGAAATGACAACTGACAGCAGCAGCAGTCAATCACATCGTTTGACAGCAACGATGTGATTGGCTTAAAGAAACCGTGAACAGAATCTGGTTGGTTGCTTAACAGTGCACGCCCCCAATCAGCTGATAATTACAAGGAGAGGAGAGACAGAGATTATGAATGTTTGTCTTCCTGACTGAACTTGCGCTTAAGCTTCATTTAGCCTCTAGAATTACAAACATCCAGAGACTGTCTCTAAACAACCGCCTACTGCTGCTGTGTGTTCTTCGGCAGTTGAGTGAAACAACCGCCAACAGGTCAATATTGCTGCCCTCTGGAGGTTGTGTATAAAACCGAATGCAAGACTAAACTTAAACTTTGTTTTGATCGTCACATGCACGAAATCTTAGCATTAGGAGCAGTGAGCTGCTGTAAAGTGCCCAGGGAGCAACTTGGGGTTCAGTGGCCAAATCCCAATGTCCTCCCTAAACCCTAAACCCTGAACCCTCAAGGACTTAATTGACGTCACCTGGTAAATGGTTGAGTGTGAGAGCTCAAGGGGCTGCAAGGGCTCAAAATGGTATAAATATGAATGGGACAGCACTTTGCTGCAACATATGACATTACCATGAAAATGACAAAAAATAAGATGTATAATTGTGGGTATTTTATACTTTGTACTCCCTGATTTGAACGCCTTCCAGGCTCTTTCCTCACATGAGAGGTAATTCATATCATCTATTTACTTGTTTTTGTCAAAACATCTTCGATGACAGAATTAAATAATTGATGGATAAATAAATAAATATTCTCTGATTTAAAGTTTATTTTTTGTTTCATCTTTAACCCTTAATGTTTCTGAGTAAATGTAATAAGACAGGCTGAACACACGTGAGCTGTCCTCTTTGTTTACCTTTTTTTTTAACGTCTCCATGCGTCCACTGGTTACCCCGTGTTTAACGTCACATTGCTATGACTTGTGGGTAATTTCCTATGGCTAAGTCTTACGGTAAGGGAATTAGGGGTTTATTGCCCAGCTTTTGCATGGGAAGTTATGGGGCCATGGCCCTTATTGTAACAGTGGAAATGTTTTTGCCATATGGACTACCTCCCATTGTTCCATCAGGGGGAAAAAGTGTGGCGTAATGGTGGGACTGCCAGGGGACGTTGTGGAGGTGCTTTACACATGTAATGTGCCTCATTTGTGGGCATGAATGAGTTGATAGTAAGGGTGTGTTCTGTACCCAGTAAAGGTGCCTCGTTTGTGGGTATGAATGAGTTGATAGACTTATTTGACTGGTTTAAAATGTGAAAGACGTCAAAGTTGTCTGTGTTTTGGTGTTTAAAAAAAAAAAAAAAGTGTCATAAAGATGTCTCTTTTTCCATACTTTTTTCTTCCAGAGATGACTCGCACAAAGTTTAATAACGCTTGCCCTCTCTGTCAAAGTATATGCGGCCATGCTCCACCATCTGAAAAGGGGGCATTATATACTAAATGTTAAAGAGAGGAAAATCCTCCTAGGGCTGTCGACGGGCAGGGTAAACATACAGAATGGAAAATGTTCAATCTTGGGCTGTCGCTACAACGGCACAAGACTAACACCTAATCAAAGGCCACCCAGAGCTTGATAATGATGCCCTGGAGCTCCAACAAAAGGCAACTAAATAAATATCAGGCGACAGTGATGCGGCTGGCGCAACTGAGAGTGTCGAACTCTACCGTCCCCATGAATACGGGGGCTGGACTTAGGACCAGAAAATGAGGGACGAGGAGGTGGCCGAGGAACCCTGTGATAGACAGAAATGCATCGAGATTTTGGAGACCAACAGGCGAATGAAGCTGAGGCTCCAAAAAGTGGAGCTGGAGCTAACCAAAGCCCTCAGGCTCAACCAGAGACTGATCAGACGGTCACGCTGTGCCCCCTCAGCGAGAACTGAGAGTGCGGCTGGCTGGAAGGCGAGAAGCAACATACTGGTTGTCAAAATAATTTTAATAATTGTACCCTCTGTATTTCTTTTTATCTTCTTTCTCAGCAGAACCCAGTTTGAGCTGAAGCCGGGCCCGTTCCAGGGGAGGACATGCAAGAAGAGGAGGTGCAGGAGGAGGAGGGCACCATAGAGGAAGAGGCCGGACCCATCAGGTAGCCACCATCTGCAGAGGGCACTGATGAGCAGGAGACCAAAGCCGGGACCAGCTCTTGCCATAAAAGAGCCTTCAGGGGCAGCAGGAGAGGCCTTGGGATGAGACATCTACCTCTCCCCAAGTCGATTGGTATGAAGGAAAAGTGCATTCTCTCTCTCTCTGTGTGTGTGTGTGTGTGTGTGTGTGTGTGTGTGTGTGTGTGTGTGTGTGTGTGTGTGTGTGTGTGTGTGTGTGTGTGTGTGTGTGTGTGGATTAAGATTCTATTTCAATGTTAAATTAAAAACAAATAATTTTGAATTTCTCATCAGTTTCCTACCTGGAGGAGTATACAAAATTCCAGGAAGGCTCAGCACCTACAACGGTCAAGGAGGAGAAGAAAAGAAGAAGGAAAATGCACTCAGTAAATCCAGCCGTGTGAAGTCCTTCCTTTTCTTCCTGTCCCGAGGGAATAATGACCTCAGCAGCTGGCTCTTCCTCAACAGTTCTGACGGGATAAAGAGGTAAGCCTTGTTTTCCCATGCAAATGGAGCGCTTGTGACACAAGACTGATGTGAACATTGAATAAATCGCAGTGTTTCTTTCTGCAGCTATGCCGAGCACCTTGTATCTAAGGGGAAGAAAATAACGACTGCAAATTTTGATTTGAGGAACATTCTGCAATTTTGCACGAAGCCAAGGGGGGGGTGCTTAAGTGTGGGGGCCCAGGACTGGCTGGAGAGGGGGTTAAAGGGGTAGCTGCCGGAGGTGTCTCTGCGGGGTTAAGGTGAGGAGTATCTGGGTAGGTGTGCTGGGTTGGATGGTGGGGTGTTGTGGTGGTATTTTGGCCAGGGAATGTGCCCGATTCCTGGGTGTGGATGAGCGGAGAGTGGGTGGGTGTTTTTGGAGGTATGTTTTATTACTTTTTCAGTGTTGGGACTGACAGGGGACGTTGTGGAGTTGCGGTATCCGCGTAATGTGCCCTGTTTAAGGGCATGGATCAGTGGATGAGGGGGGTGTTGTGGAAGTACTTTTCCCTCACTTTCTTCATCTTTTTCGGCCTGCATCAAGCAGAGGTGGTGTTGGGATGTACAGGGGGAGGTTGTGGAGGTTTTATACCCAGGGAAGGTGCCTCGTTTGTGGGCATGGCTGAGTTGATAGTAGAGGGGTGTTCTGGAGGTTCTGTACCCATGAAAGGTGGCTCGTTTCTGGGCATGAATGATTTGATAGTAAGAGTGTGCCATTTCGGATACAGCTCAAGGAATGGCCCGACCCAAATTGCCCTTTTCGGTCCAAATGGCCCAACTCAAATTGGCACCAATGTTCCCATTCCCATTTGGGACCACTGAGGCCATTTCGGATACAGCTCCGGGAATGGCCGTTCCTAAATGGCCCCTAATGTTCCCGCACGTCCCAGGCCTCAAGGTCGCCTAAGGCCGGAAAGGGTTCATAAAAGGCTCAAAATGTCTGCGAGAGAGCCCTCAAACACTCGATGATTTGACAGTGGAACATCCCTAAACCCTCATGGACTTCGCGGGAGCGCTCCTCAAAGTCCGTAAGGGGGGACATTGGGATTTGGCCAGTGTCTTGCTCAAGGATACTTTGACATGCAGACAGACTGCCCCGGGGATTGAACCACCAACTTTGTGGTTAAAGGGCGCTCTATCTAGTTGATTACAGGTTTTGGTCAGACAATAAACTTTTGGAAAATATGCATTTAATAAATAATTGCATACCAACAATAATTAAATAATTGCCATATATAAATAAAAAAATACATTATTAACACATAAATAGATGTAAATAACACAGTCCATCATAGAATCAAGTGACACTGCACTAACGACTATAAAAAGATCTCTGCATTGTGTGACGTTCGTTATACCAATGCTTTGTTCTCGCTGTAACGTGCAAGTATAATTCAGTTTAAAGAAATTGTATCACAAAATCGATTGACATGTTTTACTCATAGCTAACAAAATAAAATGCCTCATTTTTGATAATATAATTTTCTTTTTAAGTCCAATAAAAAAAAAAAAGGTGTTTCATTCAATGAAAACTTTGGGACAGTGCAATATAATAAAAACAGTTGTAATCCACAGAAGAAAATTCACAAATATGTACTATGGTGCACAGATATCTATAGAGAGGAATATAGATTGATGTGCAAATATGCATAACTTACTCTTTAACAGGTATTTTACTTTCACACAAAGTTATAGTTTACATGTAAACTGATACATATGCAGGCTTTCTCGCGGCTTTCCCACGGCCTTCAAGACTGCCAGAGTCACCCCCCTTCTGAAGAAACCATCACTTGACCCCTCTGATGTCAAGAACTTCAGACCGGTTTCTCTTCTACCCTTTCTATCCAAAACACTTGAACGTGCTGTCTTTAACCAACTGTCTTCCTATCTCCACCAAAACAGCCTTTTGGACCCCCACCAGTCCGGGTTCAAAGTGGGTCACTCGACAGAGACGGCCCTCCTTGCGGTGACAGAGTCGCTTCACGCCGCGAGAGGTAACTCTCTCTCCTCTGTCCTGATTCTCCTGGACTTGTCTGCGGCGTTTGACACTGTGAACCATCAAATCCTCCTCCCCACCCTCGAGGGGATGGGCGTCTCAGGCCCTGCACTCTCCCTGTTTGCATCCTACCTGACGGGTCGATCCTACCAGGTGACCTGGAGGGGGGCCGTGTCGGAACCACGCATGCTGACTACGGGGGCTCCGCAAGGTTCAGTCCTGGGCCCCCTTCTCTTCTCGCTCTACACAACATCTCTAGGTTCCGTTATTTGCTCGCATGACTTCTCCTACCATTGTTATGCTGATGACACCCAGCTGGTCTTGTCATTTCCCCCCGGTGACACCCAAGTGGAGACGCGCATCGCTGCGTGTTTGGCTGACATCTCAAAGTGTATGACGACACACCACCTCAAGCTCAACCAAGACAAAACCGAGCTACTGTTCCTCCCGGGGAAGGGTTGCCCGCACCGGGACCTGTCCATTACCATTGATGATACCGTGGTGACGCCAACTCGGACTGCGAGGAACCTGGGTGTGACCCTGGATGACCAACTGTCACTCGGCAAACATTTCATCCGTTACACGCTCCTGCAGATTCCTGCTCTACAACATCAGGAGGATTCGTCCCTTCCTCACTGACGAGACGGCGCAGGTTCTCATCCAGGCTCTTGTCATCTCCCGCCTGGACTACTGCAACTCTCTACTCGCCGGAGCCCCGGCGTCGACCATCAGACCTCTGGAGCTTGTCCAGAAAGCCGCAGCTCGCCTGGTGTTCAATTGCCCCAAGTTCTCCCACACAACTTCCTTTCTCCGTTCTCTACACTGGCTATGTACTTATGACTTCAGACTTCTGGTGACTAGTAGTTCTTTTGATTACCAATGTTGAATGCACTTATTGTAAGTCGCTTTGGATAAAAGCATCTGCTAAATGACTGTAATGTAATTGAAATGTATTGTTGATCTATTTGTATATGTGAAATTACTTTTCCTCGATTTGTGAATTGTTTTTTGGGCTACTTGGCATTTGTGACTTCCCTTCAATTTGTTTGTGTTTTTTTTTAGCTAGCTCCAGTTAGATTATTGTGATATAAATGTTTGTATGAATACATGTGTGGTTAATGTGAGAGTAGTGGCAGCAATAAATGTAGGCAACTGTGATCTTGCGTGGCCTTTGTTAAAGTTGGGAGGGGAATATCACAATAATTGATGATTGCATTTGTAGTGTGAATTGTCAATTTAATAGCCCACATTTACCACTGCCAGGTGATCAGTGAATGTTGTGGTTCCATAGAGATGGAATCAGAAGCAGGATAGTTGGCCTGATCAATGCAAAAAATGTCATTATCTTAGTGAAAGTTATTCAAGGGTTAATTCAAAGATGCGCTATGACAAAGATGATGCATTAAAAGCTCTGCCATTAGTTTGAAATCAGAAGTATGTTTGCACATACAGGGAATGCGACTTGGTGATTGGTGCTTAACAATGAACTTCTTCAGCTGCCGCAGGAAGTACATCCTCTGCTGAGGCTTTTTTGCAGTGATGGGAATGAAGTTCAGCTTCCACTTGAGGTCCAGGAAGCTGAAGAACTCCACGGCGGCGACCGGGGAGTCACACAGAGTGATAGGGGGCAGAAGGGGCTCTGTTATTTTGGCCATCCACAACCTGATGATTCTTATATTAACCAATCTTCATTTGGAGATTAGGGTTCTGTGCGTCAGCCACAGAACACATCAATGTATATACACAATATATGTAGTCTGCGGAAATGTATGTGCAAAATGTGTCACACTGGCAACACGCAGCTCAAGAAGCTGACACAGATACGTTGTCTCTCCAACGAGAATCTGCATCTCTCACACACACAAAAAACTGTCTGGGAAAGGGTTTTCTCATTCTCTTAAGAGCTCCGCTTACAATCTGTGCACCTAACGCCAAGGAACTTCTTAGGAATGGTGACCTGAGCACCAATCATCATTGGAAACAGAATTGACGGGTAACGTTTCCCTGATGTCTGCCATATTATCTGCACACAGAATAGTTTTATTGTAGTGGTTTACATTCCTTTCGATGTAGATTTATTTATTTTTTTAATAAAAATGCACTACTGTTTTTGTCTCCTTCACAAAAAAGCAGAATATCGAGCTAGAACCGACCAGTCTGATGTGTGTAGCGGTGAGTATGGTTATACTGTAGCAGCCTGGTGTCTTTTTCATGGCACTGCACTCTAGTGCAACACTTCTTAAAGGCAGTGGAGTTTTCAACATATCAGGCCTGCTGTCAGAGTCTGTTTGAGTGTAACAAAGAAAAAAATGCCAAAGCATCACATAATAATGTGAGGCGTCCGTTTCAGCCCTCTCACTATTTCATGTATAAAACAAAAGAGATTCAGCATAATATTTTCATTCTTATAAAAAGTATGTTCTGTGTGAGAAGCAATCTTCTAAAGTGAAGTGTGCATTGAAGCATCAGAATATCATGGGTGAGCCTCTCTTCAGCCCTAAAAAAAAGGGGGCATCGTCACTCTGATTGGCCAAGAGAAAAAACCAAGCTGCTCTCAATTGTTAATTAGGAGCCAACAGCTGATCTGAATGACCCTCTAATCAACTCTAGTACCAAAGAATGATGGACTTCCGTAGGGGTTAATGCAATATATTTGGAAGTTTAATGTCAATGTAGTTGAATAGTTCTGAACAGCCAGTGCCTTGTGTATCAGAACTGCTTTATGTGGCCATTAGCATTATTTAACATCTTACTATGCATGTAATGAAATAGAACTGCCTGTGTTGTGAACCGTTTTAGCCAGGCTTTTTTTTTTTTTATAAAAAATTAAAAAATATATATTTTTCCCACAAGAAACCCACCAGAAAACACATAAATACAGAAAAACAGCAAAAATAAAAAAATGACCTAAATATAACAAAAAAAAACTAAATACAGAAAAAAAAATTGTAAACAATTATTTCAACGACAGATTCTGAAACACCAACCAACCCAAAATTAGTGCTGTTGGTCCACACAGGGTGTTCCTGAATAAGGACATTCCATGAATAAGGAAATTAAACACATATATATTAAGTTTAATTATAGCACCTCTCATAGAACACAATTCACAAAGTGCTTCACAAGAAGAAAATATTAATGCTTTGCTGGAAACATTCATCTCACGTACGTGAGGCTGCAGTTGAGATGCCAATCTCAGCATGTTTAACGTACACTGAGGACAAGAGAATGACAAGAAGTCGACTGTTGATGCCTGTTCAATACACTGCTAACGTCAATAAATACTTCACACAAAAGTTCTTGTTGTCAGTCTTATATTTGTGTCATATTTCTTAAAGAACTTGCTGTCAAGTTGATTTGAGACCTGGCTTCACTTCATACAATGTGTAAGTGAAACATACAGAGTTGTTTAGGCCTAGCATGAACGCAGCTGTCAACTGTGATCCGTCCAGATTAACTTGTGATTCAACTCTGTAGGCCATCCACCATCGATCTACAGACGTTCATCCCAACTATATTCTACACTATTTAGCACACATTCATCCAGATGAGCCATGACTGTTAACTCTCGTTTGGTGTGCAAGAGGCATTGATTGAATAACTACGTGCAGGTGTAGACAACTGAAATGATTAGGGCATGGAATAGTCTGTATAAAGGTCAATTAATATGTCACAACTGTGTGGGTTTGTGAGGAGATAGCAATGATAAGAGATAGTGAGAGCAAATAATGATACAGAGCGACAGTAATTGAGGAGTAGATAGGTCAAAAACAATGGATCCCACATTTCTTACTTCTTGAACCCTAACCCTATTTTTAGGTATCTGCTCGAAAATTGCATACCCATACTCAAATGAATATATTTTTTGCAACTGAAAAATAAAACTTCTAAAACTTTCCACAAAAGTTCTGTTTGAGTTTAAAGAGGAAGATTTTAGAGGAGATCTTAAGTATCAAACATGACCTTTCATTATAAAAGACTTTATTACTCTGTCGTATTTTTTTTAACTAAGCAACCAATTGACTTCGTGTTTACACCGGCACCCACCCGCATGCCCAGTGTAACGTGATATTCATTTTCAGGCGTTTTAGTCTAGACGTAGATCATTTCAAAAACGATACTGAAACGCAGTGTGGACGGAGATAGTTTTAAAACAAAAACATAGTAGTGTGGATGTAGCCTTAGAGCCCCAGTCGTTAACACCTCAGTCAGGCCCAGCAACATCTCCCCCCACCACTCAGCGAAAAAGAGGATGCTCCTCTCTGGGAACTTCTGCTCCAGCTACGTGGAAAAAGTAGGTTTGCATCTACAGAGAGTGAGGAGGAGGATAGGTGGCATGACAGAGAGGAGGAGGACATCAAACCCGACCCTCTCAGATTCAAGCCAGCCAGGATCCCAGGCCCCACATGTGACACCACTACAGCATGGTCTCCCATCAGTCTCTTCCGGCTTTTCTTTTCAGCATCTGTTGTCCAAAAAATCATTGACTCAAATGCCAATGCTGCCAAAAGAAAGCAAGCTGGGATGAAGTTCAAGTGGGAAGTGCTCACGGTGAAGGATTTTACTTATTCCAAGCCATTATCAATTTCAATGGCCTTGTGCCATACAACTTCCACTTCCCAGTGACAACATGACACGGGACCGCTTTGAGCACAAAACTGCCTCAAAGTCACAGACCTGCGCACGCCCTAATTATGGTCGGGTTCGCCGTGTTGCACGGGTGATCCGTCCTATTGCAGCTTCCTGTGCTGATGACGACACAGTGTCTTCCCCCAATGTGTCGAATTAATGCGCACTCTGTAGCAAACAACGCTCACATTTTAAATGACTTGTTCACAAGTCATAATTTGGCTTTTTTATTTCTGACTGAAACCTGGCAACAGAATATGGAATGCATCCATTTAAATTAACTATGCCCTGTGGATTGTTCTTATATTGGGACTCCGCATTTGACAGGCCGCAGTGGAGGTCTTACCATGGTCTGGAAGAATCAGTTTTACTACCAATTGGGGAGCACAGAACATTATACTACATTGAACTACAGCTGACTAAAGTGGGTTGGCTAAAGCCGTTTTACTGGTTTTAATTTACTCGGGGTCCAGCAGGTCAGTTCTTATCAGAGTTCACAGACTTTCTGACCTCTATTATCAAGCTACACAGGAAAAACAGGAGAGTAATTTTTCCGGAGTTACAATTTTTTTCCACTAAAGGTGTCATATTTAATCATTTTTGAGTGTAATTACTTCCAGTAGCCAGTAGAGTGGGAGTAAATATTCAGAATAAAATCTATGGGAGTTAAACAGCATGACCATGCCCACAACGGTTCTTTAAGTTTTGTTTCTGCTGCCATGACACCTCTCGCTACGCTGGAATGAGCTGACGGTTTATGGGACAGAAGAGCTGAAGTGAGAAACAGAAGACGGCATTTGTAATAACATGTCAGGTAAGGTAATTATTTTTGGTTAACTTCATGAGTGTAAGGTACATTACACAACACACAGTACATAACAAATTAACATAAATTTGCTAAATATTTGGTGGTTTATGGACATATTAACACCAGGTGGATTGTCCACACACCTGTATTCAAGTCTCAATAAAGTAGTATTAGCTATCATCAGTAGCCAGCGGACTTCACTGAGCAGGTGCACGTGTGTTTTATTCTGTGTAGAGTACTGTAGAGGCACTGTCTTTTGCTGCAGTTTGTTGGTGCAACAGGTACATGTTACTGTGAAAAGGGCTATGTAGACAGACCGTTACAATTTGCATTTTGTTGGCGCCAACACGTGTATTTTACTCTGGAAAGAGCTTTTAACGACCGTTTTAAGCGGACTGTTTCTGTCACGATTCACTGCTGAGCTTAGACTCAAGAGCAGAGGCCGATACTGGAAAAGAGGTGAAGTTGGAAATAAGGTATTTAACCCCTCCTACCCTCACATCGGTGGCGTCGACCTCAACGATGAACTGGAGTTCGGTGTCGGGCAAGGCGAGGATGGGAGTAGAGTTAAATCTCCGCCTTGACAAACAGCTGATTCTCCAGCAGCAGAACCCTGCGAACATCCTGCTCATGTTCCTTCTCGCTTTTGGAAAAAATCAAGATGTCACCCAGGTATACAAACACAAATATATTCAACATGTCCCTTAAAACATCGGCCTGAAACAGAGCTGGAGTGTTAGTGAGACCAAACGACACAACCAGGTACTCATAGTGGCCACTGGGAGTATTGAAAGCTGTCTTCCACTTATCCCCTTCCCTGATTCTGACAAGGTGATAAGCATTTCTCAGATCAAGCTTAGTGAAGATGGAGGCCCCCTGCAATAGCTCAAAAGCAGAGGAAATTAGTGGAAAAGGGTATCTGTTCTTAACGGTGATGTCGTTGAGACCACGGTAGTCGATGCAGGGGCATAGTGTCTTGTCCTTCTAACCCACAAAGAAGAAACCAGCTCCTGCTGGGGACGAGGAGGGGCGAGTGATATCAGAGTCCAGGGAGTTCTTGATGTACTGGCTCATCACCTCCCTCTCCGGGGCAGATAGCGAGTAGAGGCGTCCCTTGGGAGGGGAGGTCCCGGCGAGGAGGGCGATGGCGCAGTCGTAGGGATGGTGAGGGGTAGGAAGGTGGCACGGGTCTTGTTGAACACCTCCCTGAGGTCCAGGTATATGGGGGGAACCCCAGAGATGTCTGTGGTATCTACAAAGGGGCCAGGAGGCTTGGAAGGCACATTAGGAGAGGCAGATAGGAGATTAGTGACATTTGGTATTCCACCCCACTATGGACCCCGTAAGCCAGTTAATGTTCGGGTTGTGTTTCTGTAACCAGGGATAACCAAGAATGGTGGGTAACTGAGGTGAGTCGATGACATGGAAGATAAGATGTTCGAAATGGTTACATGACATGAGGAGGCCTAGTGGTGGGGTGCGATGAGTCACACGACAGAGCAGGCGACCGTCTAAGTAACAGGAGAAGATAGGAGAGCGTGCGTCAGGGGTCCGGGAGGAAGTGAGGAGGAAAGGGTTCGGCTCACCAGTAAGAAGAGGATTACTGGTGAGCCAGGTCTTTTAACGGGCATCTAGCCAGGAAATGTCCCAGCTGCCCGCAGTACATGCGGGCAGCTGGCGCTCCTTTGAGGAGAGACGAGTGCGGCCTAGTTGCATGGGCTCCTCCCCTCCACCAGGAGGTGCTGTGGGTCCGGCGTGGCGGTTCCACCCACAGCTAGGGCGTAGGTCTGGCTGAAGTGGTGGAGAGGGCTGCCCCCAGGGCCGGGAGGCCAGAGTCACCAAGGCCTCAAGGTCTGTGGGTAAATCAAGAGGTGCTAAATTATCTTTAATCTCCTCAGAGAGTCCAAACCAGAAGGTGTCTGCCAGAGATGGAAAGTTCCACTGGCTGTCTACTGCTAGGGTGCGGAAGCAAATGGCACAATCAGCCGCCACGCTGCTCCCCTATCGGAGAGAAAAAAGTCCCCGGGCCGACTCTCTACCCGGGACCCCGTGGTCGAAAAGTCCAAAACAGAGCGGCAAATGGCAGATTGATTGTCCCACTCTGCTGTAGCCCATTCCCGTGTCCTCCCTGAGAGGTTGGTAATGATGAACGCCACCCTGGACCATTCGGTGGGGTAGGACAAGAGCTGGAGGTCAAAGGTAAGTGAACAGAGTGATAGAAAAGAGCGACATGTTGCAGCATCCAGGGGCATCTGGACAGCATCATGGAAAGCCTTCAACCATACCTGCTAGCTTAGTCTGATTCACAAGTACTTCATTGTGATAGACAAACATGCAATACCTTGTAAGTCACCAGACACTCTTGCCTGTTTTGATGAGCTTTTCAAAGCTCATTTTGTCTTTGGTACTTCGTACAACCAGGATCTGGTAAATGTGTACAACTTCTTGCAAACCACGATTTATGAAATCGATGTTGATACCACTAAGGTGAATCCAAGGGTTGCGGAGTTGAGGGCTCAGATGCTGCATTGAGTTGATACGAAAATGTTTTGTTTTATTTGCCAAAGCCCCCAGGCAAACGCCAATTCCCTGACAAAACACTTGAAGTTGATCCATGGACTTTGTCTTAAATGTGGTCAGGCTGGTTGTTCACAAGTTTATGGGACTTTTTCTGGGTTTCGAAAGCATCTCAATAAAGCACATGAACCTTGTTCTGATCCTGGTGAAGGCCCATCTACATCTGAAGATTTAGCAGCAATTCATCAAAATGACTTGCCAGCAAGACGTTCACCTTCTGATTCAGTCAGCTGTGCTGCAACAGTATCCAAACTTAAAGTGGCAGGCGTAAGTGAAACAACCGTTTACTCTTTGGTAATTTTGATTGAAGAGATTGTTGACGATATTCATAATCAAGCAAAATAATCTGTGAAGAAGTGTCTATCTTTACAGGAGCCTATCAAAAGTGACATTGAGAGCAAAATTGATCAGTGTTTTGAAAAAATGGAAAATCCCTATGGTGTATTAAATTCTGAGAGTAAAAGAAGGCAGTATTTTATAGAGAAGTGGGGAAGGGTAGACCTAGTTGAATATGTTCTTGGTACAAGGTTTGATACCCTGCGCAATCGCACCACTGGAACTTATGATCAGGTTGTTGTTACTGATACATTTCTGTACATCCCTATTTTGAAAACTTTACAATTTATAAACATCCTAACATAAAGAAGATGATGCAGACTTATTCAAGTTCAGGAGAAAATCTTCATGACTTGTGTGATGGAGATCTTTTCAAGAGTCATGCTCTATTTTCAAAATAAAAGCATGCAATTCAGATACAGCTTTTCTATGATGATTTTGAAACTGCAAATCATTAAGGATCAAAACGGGGAAGACATAAATTAGGTGCAATCTATTTCACCTTGCGGAATTTTTCTCCCAAGTACATTACATTACATTACGGTCATTTAGCAGACGCTTTTATCCAAAGCGACTTACAATTCAGTATCTACAACTCAAGTACAACTCAAATCTGCTTAATATTCATTTGGTCACTTTATTTCATGCCCAAGATGTTATAAAGTTGCATATAAAGTTGTATGCACAAAAGAGGGACCGAATGTAGTTGATGTGAAAGAGATTTTCTGTTACAAAGCATTTGATATACAAATGTCAGACAGGTGTGATGACGCAAGTTTGTTTATTGTGCCATACTGTTTCCTATGTCATAGTGAAAAGGCCAAAATGTATTCTAGAAAATGTTTTGATATATTGCATATTTGTTATATATAAATAATAAAGTGTACTTTGGTAAATACTGATATCTGATTTATTTAACTTGTTGGATTTAATGATAACCTTGCAGAGAAAGTTCTCACAGGTTTTAATCATAATTTAGTTCTATATAGAGTGAAATTGAGTTCTATATGGAGTGAAATTTAGTTTTATATGGAGTGAAATATAACTCTAAATTGAGTAAAATGGCAGTAGAGTTTTAATTTTATGCTACATAGAGAAAATTATCATCATGTAGAGCTAAATATAAACACTGAATAGAGTAAAAAAAACTCTGAATTATTAACTCTGAGGCAAGAGTAGATTTTACTCTATTTAGACTGGGACCAAATGTTTTAGAGTACATTTATTTTCAATTTCAGTAAAATGTACTAGTTACAAATTTACTGTGTAGATAAAGTGCTTCTGGTTGGTGATTTTAATCTGGAGATACAATCTGTGGCATCGTTGATGTGCACTGAGTTTCTTATATTACTGAATCTTTAAATTTCACGCAACATGTTTCTGGCGCCACTCACGGGGAACCTTGTGTTCTCTCTGGGTCTTGATATTGATCATACCCATTTTGAGGACCTACTGATCAGTGAATCATAAATGTACTTGAACATTCCACTCCCGTATTATTAATCAGAGTACAGCTGATCAGTTCTCAATGCACTTTTGCTGTGATATTAACACAAATCACAATGATGTTGAATTTTTAATCAAGTCTTTTAATGAACATTGCACCACATTGCTGGATAAAGTGGCACCTTTTAATAAGGAAAGGAACAGGGCTGCCTACAACACTTCTCCGTTGTTGACAGACGCTGTCTGTAACCTGAGACGGAAGTGTCGCAGGACAGAACGGCTATGGAAAGCCACTGGGATAGAAGTGCATCGCACATATCTCAAAGACCTCAGACTTTTTAATGCTGTCGTAAATTAAGCTAGAACTGCTTATTTTGCCAACTACATTTCTTCTTCAAAGAGAAACCCCAATATTTTGTTAGACACAATTAATAAAATTGTTTCCCCCGTCTCTACAGTACCATGCTCTTTGTTGACAATTGTAACAAGTTCCTAACCTATTTTATTGATAAGGTAATAGCTATTAGATCTGGAATTCAGCCTGGGATTTGTTCATTCCTCTCAATCTCCTACTGTTCTGGACTCTTTACAGCCTTCAAGACCTGATGGACTTAAGAAAACAAAAAGCCATCATCTTGCCCCCTGGATGTTATACCATCCTCTCTATTTCAGAAGGTTCTGCCAATTATTGGCCCTGCTGTAATGTCTATTGTTAATTCCTCATTGTTTACAGGAATTGTCCCCTCCTGTCTTAAGCATGCCACTATCCAACCTATATTAAAGAAACCCAATTTAAATCCGGCTTTGCCCATGAACTATAGGCCCATATCAAAACTGCCTTTCCTTTCAAAAATCTTAGAGAAGGTGGTGGCAAACCAATTTACTGCTGCACTGGAGAGGCACAATATGTATGACATTCCAGTCTGGGTTTCATAAACAACACTCTACTGAGACCGCTCTCCTGAGAGTTTCAAATGACATTCTCATGTCTTCTGATGCAGGTGACTGCTCTGTGTTAGTACTTCTGGACCTCAGTTCTGCATTCGACACTGTAGACCATAACATCTTGATGAGGAGGCTACGTGACTGGGTGGGCATATCTGGCATAGCGTTGGACTGGTTTACATCTTACCTCGCTGACAGAAGTTTTAATGTCTCTGTGGGTGATTTTGTGTCCGTTACCTCTCCACTGTCTGGGCCTCTGTTATTTTCCCTTTATTTGTTACCTTTGGGACCGATTCTAAAAAATTATAATGTGTCCTATCATTTATATGCAGATGACATACAACTCCATCTGTCATTCAAACCCAGTGAGGCTTTCACATTAACTAGGCTCCTGGACTGTGTAAATACTATTGGAGACTTGACGGCAGAAAGCTGCTGACAACATATCTTTTTTAGAATGTTTCAAACTGTTTTAATCTTTTTTTAAATGTTTTAATCTTTTTTAGAATGTTTTAATCTTTTTTTAGAATGTTTTGAACTCTTCTACAGCTTGTGGAACCAGCATCCTGTAGTGTTGTTTGGCCACAGCAGTAGTGTGGGCCATGTGATGGGTCATTAGCCAGTCATTCAGCATAACAAAAGGTGTGGCCAGCCAAGTTAGCATGTCCATAGTGTACATTCCAATGAGGCTATCTCAAACCGACAACTATTTGTAATTATTGCTGAGCAAGTGAAAGAGCTATATTGCAAAAATACTTGGTTTTTGAGTTTGCTATGTTTTCAAGTCAGGATTAAGAATTTCAACTTTTACTTGCGTTCAGAACAACACTATTTCAAAACTAATGCTAACTTTAACTGTTTGGTTTGGATCAGCCACCAAACAGGACAGAAACTGACAACGGATTGTCAGGTCTCCGGAGAGAGTCATTGATTCCAGCCTACCCCTCCATCCTGCACTTGTACACCCCCAGAGTCAGGACACGGGCAGGAAACATCACTGCAGACCCATCACACCCTGGACACAAGCTGTTCCAACTCCTCCCCTATGATAGTCGTTACAGAGCACTGTACGCCAAAACCACCAGACACCAGAACAGCTTATTTTCACTTGCCATCACTCTCATGAACAATTAATCAGACATACTGCACCTCCATTTGCACTATTACCACCATTCTGCACTACTATCCCAAATCCATTGTCATTGTTGTTGTTCTTTATGCGCATATATTCTTTGATATATATTTATATTGTAGTAGTTAAATAATTATGCTTAGTTTTTCTGTTCTACTTTGTTGTCTTTAATGTCCTTGTTTTTATATTTATCTTGTTCATTTGTATATTGCATACACATACATGGAATTTTACTCTGGTTTTCACATTGCTCTCATGCCAATAAGAGTCATGTTTGACTGCAACCTCCCCTTTGAACACCACGTCAAACAAATCACCAAAACTGCCTTTTTTCACTTAAAAAACATAGCCCGTCTCCGCCCATTACTCTCCTTATCTGCTGCTGAAACTCTGATCCACGCCTTCAGCACCTCCAGAATCGACTACTGCAACAGCATTCTTCACGGCACATCATCTAAAATCCTAAATAAACTCCAGTACATCCAGAACTCTGCTGCTCGCCTGCTCACCTACTCCCGCTCCCGTGATCACAGAATTTCCACTGGCTGTTTTGCTTTTACTGCTTTTTGTGAATGTCACTAATACTGGTGTATGATCCTTCAGGCACAATTGAAAATATGCTGTTTCTGGTAGTGTCCACTAGATGTCGACATCTTCCATCTAATTAACCCTCCCCTTCCTTTCCCCCACCAACACAAAGCTGCTGTCCTGGGGGATGCTGGAAATTTGCATCTGTATGAGAGGCAACAACAGCTATCCAGTGAGTGGAAAAAGTCAGCTTCTACACAAACAAACAAAGTCATTCAAGACTTGACTTCAATTATAGCGGTTTCATACAAGACCATACACACAGAGACAGTTAAAGTTAAAGAACATCCACTTTCTTTTTTGCTGGGCAGACATTTCACTATGGTTGTTTTGTAATGCACAATTTACAAGATCAAAAAGTGTATTCATACAACTGTTGAAATAAATGAAGCAAAAACACAGTTGTTTGTCAGAGCATTGTCCATGTAATGACTGTCTCCTTGTTTGGTTACAATCTAACATAAATTAACAAACCTTGGATGTTCCTAATGTTATGTGTTAGGAGCCCTTCTGACCTCCTGGCTGGTGGCATTTTTCAGCTTGTAGCTGTGTTGTGGCAGAAACGCTACACAGTAAATTCCCCAGTGTCAAATATGCAGTGTCAAAGTATATGGACTCTTTCAGAGTTATTACAACAACGGCAAGAGTAATTACTATCAAGTTATCGACCAGTGTTGGTGAAAATAATCAGAGTTAAACTTTTCAGTGTAAAATATACAGTGTCAAAGTACATTGACTATCTATTTCAGAGTTATTACAACAAAAGCAAGAGTAAAATGCCCCCCAGTGTTGATTTAATTGTTCACTGTTACAAGACGTAGTGTACTCTGGAAAGTACTCTGTACTCTGGAATGAACTCTGTACTCTGGAATGAACTCTGTACTCTGGCAAGCTCCACCCCACCGCCTTCTCCTTTCAAACAGATCATGAGTTTCGCCGCGCCATTTTGCACTTCTCAAAAGACTGTGAATAGCAGAGGGGTAACCTGACCGAGTTGAAAGCTAGCTCAAATGTGCTCGCACATTAAGTTAGCTAGGCTAACCACCGACAATGTGGGCAAGAGAGGTGAATGTGAAGGACTGACAGTGTTGTATTGTTTTCAATGTCCATAGATGACAGTAAAATAGCAAATACTGCGTGTGGGGAGTTGTGATATTATCCGGGACAAACTTTCCCTTTGACTGCATGGGCACTCCTACAAGGATTAACTTTAAAGCCAATTAGTTTAATTTAATAGTTTATTTTTTGTCTGTTAAACTGAATAAGCACTTTTCAAAGTAACATGAGCATTATATTGCTGTCTAATTACAGTCATATTTAATGCGTGTTTGACAAAATCTAGTTAGTGTTAAATTTAATTGAACCAGATTCAAGGACATTAATCAATTTCCTGCATTTCTGCATTTTACTACTGTAGTTTTTATTTCTGCTTTTAATGACTGTTTTTAATGTTTCAATGAATGTTCTTAATTGTTTTTAAATCTCCTTTTCTTTTGCCATATGTTTTGCTGCTTTTAATGGTTTTATGTGAAGCACTTTGAATTACCTTGTTGTTGAAATGTGCTATACAAATAAACTTGCCTTGCCTATATCAAAATATTTCACTGAGGTATGTGTCACAGTGAAATAATGAAAAAAGAAAACACAATATTTTGTTTTGTCACAGCAGATGTTATATTTTTTTGGAGGATATCTTTTATTTATAACTTCTGTGAATGCTGTACTTGTGATAATGTCACATTATTGCTATCTGCTGGACTTTGCATTTGTTACATTTTCGTATTACTAGACCTCCATTTGTTTGAGATTTGATTTAGACAATTGTGTAGTTTTTTATATTGGTACGTCAGAAACTGGTTTCATCAGAATAACATTTTTAATAAGTGTCTTGTATTTCATCCGGTTGTTCAGAAGGATGAAGCTGGAATGAAGTTTGAGAAGTGAAAATGGCAGTTTTTGTCAAACTTAATGTTTGATTGATGCTGTATACTGAAAATGTGAATGCTAAATTCACAACAATTCAGTAGCACTAGTAATGGTTATATTTTTTTGTTACAGTGGCTTATGCGCAAAAGACCAACCCTTGTTCAAAGATTGCACCCCAGCAATTTAATTGTATTTTTCCTTTGTCTCCTGATCCCACATTTGTAATGGTTAAAAATAATGTGACATTCATACATTCTGGTCATTTTATCAAAGTTAACAAATACTGTTTAGATTTTTACACTTCTTCATGGGTATTACGTTGTCTCACAGTTTAAAGGAGAGATGTAACCAGTTGCTCATGTTTAGATGTATGTGGGTCTTTTGAAGTGAATATTTCTGTTAGTATTTATTGTAAGTAAACTAAATTACACGCTGACTGTAACAAAATGTTTCAGTTTTATATTCTAGCACATCAGCTTTTGTTTATGGTAAAAGTTTAAGTTGTAATAAAGCAACAAAACAAAAAATATTTACCTACATTAAGTAACCTTTTTACTTTGAATATATGACTATTGTGAAATTAAAATGATAGTTTGTACTAAAACAGAAATATAACTTGATATTAATGAATCAAACTACCTGTAACAAATATTAGTATATGAGTATTTTAATTAGTTTAGTCTGAAGTAAAAGTTAAAAAAATGGTGTATGGTTTTTATAATAAATAATACTTTTGCTTTGTATTATTGAAAGTCATATTTTGATTTGTATTTAATCATAAATATAAAGAAAAACTAATACATTTAGGTGTAACAAATTAGAGTAATTTCTTTAGATTAGTCCAAAGTTTCATTTTTTTCAGTGCAGTTAGTCTTTTGTAACAGTTTAGATCAGCAGTAAATAACTTTTATAAAAACACCCTTTTAATCATATTTGCTCAAACTGTTACTATATCCTGAATTTAGTACAAGAAGAGACAGACAGACTGAAAAGCCAGGTTTCTCTACTTTCTTTCAGTGGCATTTGTAAGATTCCACCGTGACCGCAGAAAAACAACCAAGCCGATGAGTCTCTAACGCAGCTGTCAATCACTACTTGTGAATTCCAATTGAACTGTAAATTTGTAGGTAGTTTTATGAATATGAATCAATATTCTGTTACTTTAGTTATTTCTCGCCTCAAACATTTTCAGGAACATATGTTAGTGTACAGTTTAGCTGTGAAATGATGTTTGATACCCGGCTGCCATGTAGTAGTAGGTAGGTTGACAGTTGCGAAAACAGGCCAGAGTTAACGTTCTCATTTCACAGCTTTACATTTTTTTTTACAAATGATCTGTCTGTCAGTATATTGTGACAGTTTAAGCACATAGTGCAAAGTTATTTTTTAAAGTTAGCAACTGCAGCTTTAAAAAGGGAAAACATTTTTTGGAAGACTTTTCTTTTGGATTTTTGTTAGTTTTTTGTATTCAAATACCAGAATGAACTGAACTTCTACCAACCAAGCTATCAAATTACTTAAGAAAAACAACATACCATTGCCTGCAATATGTCTTAATCTTGACATGCACTTCCTCAACTTTTATAAAATGAAATTACCTTTCATCACTCATGAAAAATGGTGAACTGCTTTGTTCTGGAGATCTCTCTTTTGACTATGGTGTGTAACAATAGATAAAAAACTAAATAGTCAACTGACATGACCATTTCTCCATTGGAGAAAGAGGGGTAAAGGTCTCAGGCCTGACTCAGCATGTCACATACCATTCACATCGTGAAGACAGTAACTCACTGCAGTGGACAAATACTTACGTGCTCTGCCAGGATAGCTGCTGTTGTCGCCAACTAGCAAGGCTTATACCTAGATGTAGCTGTCGCATCCCACTCTATAGCCTGTCCGCATTACATTCACATTCAAATAAGTACCTCTGAATATCTGTCTCCAAAATGACATGTAAAAGTGATTTTAAGTCAAATTGTGGACAACGTCCACATTTCTTTGTCACTGCTGCTTCTGGGCAATGTGCTCGCTACTACCATAGGAGGCAACAGTTACGCGACCCACCGTTTGCAGCTGTCACACCTGTACCACATTGGTAGTCTATTTCTGAGCCTCATGTGGCAGTACAGCGAGCACATTGCCCAAAAGCATAAGCAACATAGAAATGTTGATGATGTTACAAGGTAAAGTTCAGAACATTGTTGTGATATTAGTAGAACCCCTCTACTATCATGCAGACAAGTGAAGGTGTACAGATACTTGTCTGGGTGTAATAATTCAGTGAAATTCGTTGGTTTATTTGGTTCTTGAAGGCATTTGGGTTTGGCATGGGGCGACAACCGGACCCGACTGGAAAGACAGTAGATACCACTTAAAGGGCCCTGATCAGGGATAGGTGATCAGTGCATCAAAAAGGAAAGTATAGCAGCAGTGACTCAGGCTGAGTGGAAGAGAAGCAACTGATACCAAAAGATTAACAGAGGGAACGCATTAGATAGATTGGGCATCCTGTGGTCTGGAATAAAATAAGTTTGATAAAATAAGTTTGACTAAAGTCTTCTTACAAAGCATGTCTTGAAGAAGTCTGTGGTTCAAATCAATTGACAATTCTGCATACATACACAATGCATTGGCACTACTTTGGTCACCACATAAAAAAAATTACTTTGCTTAATAAACTTGACTTGCTTCAGATATTCCTGAAAATTCTGCCCCCCCCCCCCGCTTGAAGATCTCAAGGAAGTGAGGAGTGTATTTGTTCTTTGAAGAATTCTGCTTGCAGGTTTTTAGCACAGCAACAGTGCACAGCAAGTTTTACTCATTTTTTCTGCCCCTATATTCATAGGCAAATATGATTAGAAACAAATACTATTGTGTTTTTATTATTATTCATAAGTTCCTTGTATTGTCCCTTTATGAGATATAACGACTCAATTACCCATCCACAGGCGGATGTCACAAATTGTCTGGAGACGTTTATTTTACGTTCAAAAAAACATAACTCAACGCTTGCTGTTGGGACACGGTGTCACTCTCTCCATCATACGGTTGATGTTAAATTATTCCTTATTCAGCTTAACCTAACATTACATTTCATCTTCATTCAATGACAGTAGCGTGTGTGTGCATTTAGTGATATGTGCATTTAGTGCACGCATGTCAGACAGCAGCGGTTATTAATAATCATATGTAGTGCACTATACGTTACTTCTAAATTGCTAAACGGATAAACAGGTGTAACATTTTGACTGGTTTCTCGATGAGGTCGCTTCTTTGACAGTCCGATTTTTGTGCCATGGACACAAACAAAGGACATGTGTACCGAATTCAGTGTCCCTGAAAGATTGCCATAATTGACATTGCACCCACTAATAAGCATGCTGTGTTTGCTGAAACTCAAGTTGTTGTTAATTTTACACTTATTGTAGCAGAGTTTTACAAGGACTAGCTATCTTTAACGTTAGCTAGCTTTCGAAATTGAAAACATAAAGTTAACCTCCAACCCCTAATTAACAGATGAAGAATATGGCAAAAGTTTGACTAGGTTTGCTAAATAGATAGCCTGTGAAAGTTTATTTTATTATGTAGCTGAAACTTACCTTCAAATTACTTGACAGAGCAGGGCTTCCTTCCCGCTTTGAGTATTCGCCATTCCACCTCACGTAAAGCCCGTCTTCAGTGGTCAACTGCGCATGTGTAATCATCACATGATTACACTGAGTTCTGTTGAGTTTCTCTGGGCTTTGCGGATGGTTCCTCCTCACTCATTCTTTTAAATAAAGGTTACTTAAGCTGATGAGTTTAATAACTTTAGTAAGCAGAAATTAGTCACGGTCACTATTCTTTTTAAAGTAAGGTCATCAATTACATTTTACAGTGTAGCTCGAGAGGTGACATAGGTTAATGCTTTCCTGCTATGTTGTAAAAGATGAAGCTCCCAAATAAGTTCAGCTAAATGAGATAACCATCAAGAAATCAGCTGGCACTGATGGTTTAGATCCATATTTTGTACAGTCTACTGCTGAGAATATTGCTAAATTGTTAACTCCCATAACCTTTAAAAAAATAAAAAAGTGCTTTGGATGGCAACTCATGTTACTCCATTATGAAAGGGCGCAGATCCATTTAACGGGTCATTCTACAGAAAAGGTGGAATCTAGGTAGTACAGATCTGCTGAGATGTACTTCTGCTTACATACCAAAAACTTATTGTATAACAATAACTAACTTCTAAACTTCATGAATCCACAAAACGTTTAGCTTAATGTGTTTTTATTATTTTTATATATTTTATTAAAGAATTCATGTCCGGTTTGTCATTGGTGTTACCTAAAATGTAAACATTAAATGTTTAGAAAAATATTTTTTGTCATAACAACCTGAAAATGTAGCAGAGTAATTGAATGATGAGACCAAGAAAAAATATTTGATTATTCAAATTTTTTTATAAAACTGCACTCGTTTAAACAACATTGTTAGGATTTATTTGATTTGCATAATTTTTTTCTGCCAAACTAACAAATAAAGAATATTCAAACAAAAATTGTGAGACCTGGAAAATATGAATGTATCATTGCATCCTCAATCAACACACTAAAGATTGCTAGAAATAAAAAAAAAATCTATAATATCACATCACTGAAAATACACGTAGTAACACCTGTGATGCAATATTACACCAATGACATTCTTGACATAAGACAGTATTTTTTGCTGATTGCTGCTGTTTGGTGAAACAGAAGTATCTTCTCTTGTATTTGTTACATTGTTTTGTGACCTGTTTTAGTTTCTCCTCCAATCCTGGATTTTTCTCTGTCTTCTTTGGCCATTGCTTCTACGGACATTTCTTCCTTGTTGTCGTTGCCTGTCAAAAACATTAATGAAATACTGTACGTCAGAATATAAATGGAGTCTTCTGTACAAATAGACAATCATTTAACTTTTTTTCTCCTCATGTCTTTTTGCAGCTTGTATGTGGCTCATTTTTACAGGAATGTCACTGGTGTTACCAGGAGGAGGAGTAACACCAGTGACCGTAACTCCAATGACAATATAGAGAAAAACCTACAATTTTAACAAAATGGCAGCCATGTGTCAGACCACATGTTTTCAGGCAAATCAAAATCATTAAACTGTTCAATATATTCAGTTTTAATGTTCAGTTTTTAACCTCGGCTGCCAATAAATGAGTAACACAAATGACAGACTTAAAAGCTTCACTAAAAATTCTCACATATATCATGATATTGTAAACAAATGAAGTAAGACATCTGACATACCAATTACCTTTGTCCACTGCACTTCCTCCAAGGACCTCTTGATCCAGGAAGAACCTCAAATAGTCAGTGTAGTATTTCAAAATAAAAGTGTTTTGTGTAACAGTAACACCAATGACGTAATTCTGTGTGACTGGTATTTATTTGATATTCTTAATAATAATGAGCTATTTTTAACTATGTCAATGTTCTATTTAATAAATGTAATGTTCAATGTAAATGTGACTAAGATTTAATTCATGAAAAAAGAAGTTTTGAATGAAAAGTAGAAGCTTCATTTTAATGTATGGTAAAAGTGACAAGACAATTCCTAGAATTTAGGATTTTAAATACATTGCCAAAATGGAACATTGAACATTAGATTAATACATTTAGTTTTATCATTCCAAGGACAGTCTTTAATTATTGATTATGTATCATTTATGTGATTATTTATTTAACTTGAAGGATTTTGGTGTCTGCAAAGGTAAGTGACAGCACTTCCACCGTTTTTGTAGAATGACCCCCCAACACTTCAAGGGTTAACCAAACTTTCAGTTTCAGCAAAGATTTTTGAAGTAATCTATTAAAGGAGTTTTTATCAAGACAGGGCATTACCATTGTCTTCTAGTCTGGTTTTAGTAAAAAGCAGTGCTGTCATGGCTTCAATTCATTTTGATGTCTTAGGGTTTTGAATATACCAAATGGTGTCCCACAAGGGACCATAGTGGGTCCTATTTTATTTACAATTGAAATAAATACTTTGTGTTGTAATGTTATTAACCCTGGAACACTATCGTAGGGTGATTTTCACCCATGCGACTGTGTTCACGTGATTTTTTTTGTGCTGCTGTCTGAGTTGCGTGGGTCTTTGGGTAGCTTCAGGCTGCTTACTGACGTCATCGAAGGTAGGCGTGTTTCCCTGTTCCCATCCCTGTTTTTTTCAACAGGCACGTGTTCGGGTGATTTTTACCCAATGTTAGTGATAGAAAGTAAATTATTTTTCAGGTAGATATTATATTATATTAAGACTGCCTTCACCAGACAAGGCTCACATGTCCCAAGAACAGGTGGACCGAAGAACAAGTTCCCAGCTCCATTATTTTTTGAATGAAGTTTTTGTTAACGTTTCCCTAATTTTTCACTAATTGGGTCCCCCCATGATACCTTTATGTTTTATGAGACGTTGTATAGGGGAAAATAAAAGAAGAGTACTTCAATTTGCCATGTATAATTGTATATATCTTTGATATATTTTGTTGAGAAGTATTTTTTATCGGGTATATTATATCAGGTAAAATATAGCCGACGTTAGTGATGGTGTTACTATTGTCACGATAGTGTTCTAGGGTTAACCTTAAATTTCTATTGCAGACCACTCCATGATGTATAGCTCTGCAATTAAGGAACTGCAATCTGAATTTATGATGTGCTTCTCAAGATCAAAGAACCAGCTGATGATGTATTTCAGATTGTTAGTTAAATAACAAGGTGATTGAACAAATATCAATTTACAAATACCTGGGCTTTTATTGGAAGACAATTTGTCTTTGAAACATCCTATCAAGTGTTTTACCAAAAAGGTTTTTATTTTAGAAATAAATACTGTTTTTCTTTTGGTGCAAGGAGAAAAAAATAATTCAAACGGTGCTTTTAATACCAATTGATTATGGGGATATTTTGTATAAGCGTGCAAGTTCATCTTCTTTGTCTCTGATTTGGGTTTTTGCACACATTGCAGTTTTGTTTGATAGAGTTGGTTTGTCTTCTTTATATACAACCCTAGAATGGACCATTGGTATATTTTCTTTATAAAACCATATTACACAAACTGTCTCCTTATTTATGTTTTCTACTGACTCCAAAAACAGTATCTTCAAACTTTTGTCTTGTGAAAATTTGTGTACGTCATTCTGAGAACCCTCATCGTTTTTTGAGGAAATGCCTTTAACCTTATAGTCTTTTAAAGCACCCTCATCTTGATGTGATCTACAGACTCATTTAAGCTATATGTAGATTATTGTATATGCTTGGTCGGTTTTAAAAACAGGATTAAGGACCATTTGACCACTGAATGTACTGTTGCTAAACATTACTGTTTATTCATTCGTTGATGTAATTTGTTAGTATGTTTTAAGTGTGTTGCTTGTTTCTTTTTTGCAAAACTTTTTATGCTGCCATCTTGGCCAGAACTCTCTTGAAAAACAAGATTTTGAATCCCAATGGAAAATATTTGGGCATAAAATAGAGGTTGAATGATTATAAATAACATAATGACGTCTGACAATGACATTGGCAAAGAGATTTTTAGCTCTCCTCAACTTTTCCCTTTTTCTAGAGTAAAGTCTGGTACACGCAGATATCTCTTCTACCTTAAACTGCTACACTCCAGTGGCCTAAATGAAGAATTAGATATGACGTGTTTTCTGTGATTCTATCTTTATTTTTCTGTGCTAGTGGGTCCCATCCTCAGTGTATAAACTAACACATACACACACATATATACACACACACACACACACACACACACACACACACACACACACACACACACACACACACACATACATACATATATATATATTAGTATGTGTTTGAGATTGAGCCAACGCTTTGGATTTGATTTGTTCAGGTGTGTTTCTAATGACCTGATTTGCTTCATGTGTGTTCAATCAAGCCCCTGATGTTTAACTGGGTTCACCTGTGGAGCAACCTTCATATAGAGCAACTCATTGTGCAGATCTCTTCTTGCACTGAGAGAAGTCAGACATGGACTGCAATGTTTGCACTCTATGCACTTTTGCACAATTTTTCACTGTCTATGCAGCTCCATAATGGTTTTAATTAAAACATTTAAAATACAGACTATAGTCTATACCTTTTTTGTTTTTCTTTTGAAGAGATCTGACAAGATGATTATACGCCAAGAATTATACTCTGTGAGAGACATTCTGCTCTGAAGCATGCACTTTTCCCATCTGCCCTATACTGAAAAGGCCGAAAGCCTTCTCCGGCATCTTTTATCATAACTCTAACCAGGAGAAAGGATAACCCTTGACCGAACAAACTTGACATGAAGTAAAATGCAAATTATTGCTGGGGTGATGTCAGTCAAGTCCTGCATTAAATTTGTATTCAAATGCATAGGTATGAACATCAAGACCTACTTATTTTGCCGAATGGCCCATTTCAGAATGAACTGAAAAAAAATAATTAAAATTAAAGCTGCGAGCAGCGATGAACGGGCCCTCGCCTCCTCCCGCACGTCGGGGGTGCCAGCGGGACTCCAAAGTATGCAGCCGAGATCGTCTGCGACAGTCGGACAACGCGCCTACTTCAACACCTCATTGGCTGTTCTCTTTGTCCATCACACAGTACCTGAATTAACTCTATAAAGTCTGCATATGATAATACTAATAGATAACACATACAATTGAGAACACGTTTGCTCATGTATGTTAACACTCCTACTTTTATTGTTTATTTATTAAGTTTATGCATTTGTCTCATATGGACCCTGAGTCTGATTTATTGAACACAGAGACACACCGAGTCCTCAAAGTCCGAGGACCACTGTTTTAACAGAGGCTAACATTAGCTGCTAATGCTAAGTGGCCCAAACTGGTCATAACAACTCGCTGTCTACTAAATTAATAATCAAACATTTAAAGAAATACCTTTTGCGATATTTAACATTCAATTGAGTTTGTTAAACTGGATTAAACAAAACTCAGTAGGCCAAACACCGGTAAGCAACGGCCGTAGGCCAAACAGCCGTAGGCAAAATGGCAGCACTCCTTAAATGTGAGCCAGGTTAGCTGTAGCCGCTCTCTGGCAGCGGTCTGCTCGAACCCAGCCGTAATGTCCCCGATCAGGCAATATTCGTCCAGAAGCGGGGAGGAGGGCACGTAGCGCTGCTACCAGCGGCTATATAAGCAAAACGCAGTTACTAACACGACGCCATAATATATTATAATCAGGACCTAATCGAGACTCACCGACACAGATCCGCAGGTGAGTCACCTGTGCAGGACGAGGGGAGCCCCAGAGATCGCCTGCAACAGCGGCGGAAGTCCAGCAGACCAGAAGCGGGACACGCGTTTGACGTCAGAGGTGAGCTAAAGGGAATCCCCGTTGCAATTATATGATGTCCGCCCACCATGATTGGCTAGTGGTGGCCTTGTAATTTAAAGGGACAGTAATTAACCAAGGCCCAGCAAGTGATAGAAGCTCTCTTCTGCTACACTTAGAACCCGTGTGTCGCACCACCCGTCCCTCCTTTTTCTAAAAGGATATTTAGGAGGAAGCAGCGTGACAGACAGGTAAACGAGGAAACAGCTGGTGTAGCTCCATCTCCCTCACACGTCCCTCCCTCCACCCTCCCTCCCCTTATCAGTCATGTGTTTGACTGTGTGACGGGTGATGGAGATGAAAACGTGGAGGTGTTTGATTGGATGACAGGTTTCTGGGATGACGACGAGGAGGCAGGTTTCTGGGATGAAGACGAGGAGGCAGGTTCCTCTACTCTTCCTGCCTCTTCCTCCTCTGTACACAACTACTATTTTCTACCTCGCCCACCTCCCTCCAGATTCAGGCTTTTCTCCGTTATGTGGACAATTATTTTTGCAAGAACATCTTGCATTGCTTTGTCCTTTGGTATGTGCTTACTTTCCTTACACTCATTATTCCTTATTGTATTATAATTAATGGATAAAGTGGCAGGTTCCTCTACTCTTCCTCCCTCCTCCATCTCCCTCACCCGTTCCACCCTCCCTCCCCTTATCAGTCATGTGTTTGACTGTGTGACGGGTGACGGAGATGAAAACGTGGAGGTGTTTGATTGGGTGACAGGTTTCTGGGATGAAGTCAAAGAAATTTGACAGGAGTGTTAAGAATTCATATCACAATTCACATCAAATCAAACTGACAGACTTAATGATTACCTGTGACAACCAGGACAACAAAGATAAAAATGTGGAGATGGTGGGTTCCTCACCCACCCCTCCCTCCCCCCGCCCTCCTTTTTTTAAGAGGATATTTAGGAGAAAGAGGCAATTTATAACGGCCAAGCCAAAAATCCACATGAAATCTGTATTTGCATCACCTATGACATTTGTACAAAGTTCCATGAGTTTTTGAGTATCCCAAGTTACAAATAAATCTATCCAAATGAGCTTTCCCGATTCTCTCTTACAGTCAAACGTCCGTCTCCTGAATCAAATAAATCATCTAAGCAACAAGTCCATACACTATCTAGTGATCTAGCAATAGCTTGTCTTAACAACTGGTTTCAAATGCACAGCTAACAGTATGAAAGCAAAGGCTAATCGCGATTAGTAACACAACTTGTTTTACACTATAACATTTAGTCACAGTATAGAAAACAATTCACAAACTCGTATTTACCTCTTGTATATCACAACAGTCCAAACTATAGGATAACTGGTCATCAGCCATTAAGTTATGAACATTATTGCACTCTCACAATAGTCACTATTCACTTGATGGTGATAATTTGCTTCTCCATTTCTCCAACACACTGAACCTGGCCACATATGACTAAGCCCCACCCCTCTACATGAGAATGGGCTTGGATTGGCTGTTAGTTTCAGGACAAGCCAATTAAACAAAGTCAAAACAAAGATTGACATATCATACTGCTACACAAGTTAGGCTGTTAGGGAGAACACACATTCTGAATCATGTACTTATCAAACAAACTATGCTCATTTGCATGAACTGCAACTTTTGAACTGTAAAGATTATGAGTCTCTTATTGAAATACATTTTATCCACCCATATCTATTTTTACCCATATTTGTACAGTTTTAACTTGGTTTTAGAAAACTATATATATCCTGATGTCTGAATTAATTTTTAACAAGGGCTACACCAATATTCTACTAGTTCCTGTATCCACTATGTGGCGCTAGAGAACACATGCAAACATGCATTATGTTGCTCAACATCAAGTGCTCTTTTAGGGTCTATATCAAGTGTAGACAACATCATGTAAATGACGTGAATTGGATATTGTTTGTCAAATAACGCAGATTTCCTTTCGCCATGAGGTGGCGCTTTGACTTATATGGAAAATTGGCTTGTAGACATCCTTGGGCCATGACTGGTATCAAGCATGGCAAGTTTGGGACAGATTTGAACAAGTCCAGTGGAGATACATCAGCTTGCTGTTTCATGGGGAGTCATGTAAAATGGCCGCCACGCCACGGCTACACCATTCAATCAAATGTAAAGCTTTGAACAACTTTTAATTGCAAAGGTCGTTAGATTGTACTGACCAAATTTGAAGTGGATCTGGTAAAGTCCCTAGGAGGAGTTTGTTAAAGTATAGTGATTAGAAATCAAGGGAAAATTCACACAAAAATCTAAATGGCTGACTATTGGTGAATTTTAGAGCATGGTCCCAAGAGACTTTTTTTTTTTTTAATTCTCCATATGATACATATACCGACCAAATTTCATATATGCAAGTTAAACGAGGTGCTGGGGCTGCTTTGTTGAAAATTTGCAGGGGGCGCTATTGACACATTTTATAACGACCAACCCAAAAATCCACATGAGATCTTTAATTTCATCACCTACGACATATTTACAAAGTTCCATGAGTTTTTGAGTATCCCAAGTCACAGAAAAATGTGCTTACTTTTTCATGGCGAACAAAGCATTACCACGGCAACAGAGTTATCCAAAAACTCACAATATCCATTATGAAGTATCATCAATATCTTAAAGCTTTCTTCAGAGAATCTGAGGTCCATCAGATCAATTAGCTAGGAGGAGTACATTAAAGTATAAAATGTGTAATTTCTTTTTGCCAGTAGGTGGCACTATGATTTCGAGAACATTTTCGCATGGAAATGTGCTCAAGCCTGAACTAGCAGTATGCATAACAAATTTTGGGCAGATTGGACAATGTACCTTGGAGTTACAACAACTCCCTATTTCATAGCGAATGGCACAAAATGTGAGCGAAGTGGACGCACGCCACGTCAAGGTTGTTCAATAAAAACTCACCACTTTGGTACATTTTCATCATAAAGGTTATTAAATTGTCCTGACCAAATTTGATGTTGATCGCATAAACTCTGTAGGAGGAGTTTGTTAAAAGACAAAGCCTGAAAACGCAGTTTAACGGGAGTTGCATATAATGACCGTCACGCCAAGGCTACACCATTCCATCAAACGTAAATCTTTGAACACTCGTTGCTAAGGTCTTAAGATTGTACTGACCAAATTTGAAGTGGATCAGACAAAGTCTATAGGAGGAGTTCATTAAAGTATAGTGACTAGAAATCAAGGGAAAAATCACACAAAAATCAAAATGGCTGACTTTTGGTGAATTTTAGAGCATGGTCCCAAGAGACTTTTTTTTAAGTCTCCATATGATACATGTGCCGACTAAATTTCATACATGTAAGTTAAAGCAGGCGCTGGGGCTGCTTTGTTGAAAATTTGCAGGGGGCGCTATCAAGACAATTTATAACGACCAAGCCAAAAATCCACATGAGATCTTGAATTTCCTCACCTACGACATATGTACCAAGTTCCATGAGTCTTTGAGTATCCCAAATCGTAGAAAAATCAGCGTGCTTTTTCATGGCGAACAAAGCGTTGCCACGGCAACAGTTATCCAAAAACTCACAATATTCATAATGACCTATTATCAATGTCTTAAGGCTTTCTTTCTAAAATGTGAGGTTGATCTGGTGAAATGGCTAGGAGGAATACATCAAAGTGTAAAACTTGTCATTTCCCTTTGCCAGCAGGAGGTGCTATGACTATGTGAAAATTGAGGCATGGCAATGTTTTCAGGCCTGGACTAACATCCTGCATAGGAAGTTTTGGGCAGATTTGACAATGTACCTTGGCGTTACAACAACTTCAATTTTCATGAAAAAATGCACAAAATGGACGCCACGCCTAGCCATGGTTGTTGCATGAAAACTCATGATTTTGATCACCTTTCATTATAAAAGTCTTAAGATCGTGCTGACCAAATTTGAAGCCAAACGCATAAATACTGTAGGAGTACTTTGTGAAAATACAAAGCCTGAAAACGGGAAAAATGGCCAAAAAGAGCTAACTGCTGTAGCGTCCCCTAGTGGCTGAAGGAAATAAAAATGTGAGGATACATTACAGGCTGCTATGTGGACATTTATCTCAAATTTTGTGATGATTAGCACAATGGTTTCAAAGTTAGGTTGATTGATGTACAGAGCCACGCCCTTTATAACTTCATTAGTCCATATCTTCTTAACACGATAAGTTATCAACTCGTATTTAGGGGGCTTTCAATGAAATTGAATGAATAATGATCCACAGCAAATTTGGTAGCAATCTGACATGGCATTTAGGAGCAGTTTGTATAAATGTGTTTTTCACAAAAATTAAAATGGTGGAAATCTGAATGGGCGGAGCTTGAAAGTTAGAGTGTAATGATTGTAGAGCAGATGGAGCTGAATATGTGTGTCAAAGTTCACGTTAACGGACATGTTGGGTGAAGGCCGTGGCCTGTGAAACTGTAGGGGGCGCTAGTGACCCATTGTCATACATGAGCATGCGACCCATAAAATCTCAAATTTTCACGCAGTCCTGATACGTCTGCCAAATTTGGGGAGTTTTTGAATATGATAAAGCCCTGAAAAATGCGATTTTAGGGGAGAAAGAATAATAATTCTTTGAATTACAATAGGGCCCGAGCACCGACTTTGTCGGTGCTCGGCCCTAATAACTCTTACAAAAACAATGGGGCCTTCGACCCGACTTCGTCATGCTCAGGCCCTAATTATAGCCAGGCCGTCATACATCAGATGACTGAGTCTAGATCTGAACATTTAAGATTACTTGCAATAAGTGTCCAGCGTCCCCCGTTACAGACCGCTCCAGCTGCCACATGTTTTAAAAGGTCCAATTGAGAAAAGAAACTTATCTATATAGATCTCTCTAGCTCTACTCACCCTTCTTAAACCACCTTTGTGTGATCCCTGCCAGAGTGCCGTCATCATATATGTATCTAAAATGACTTCATTTGCTTTTCTTCCCACCATTGTAAGGTATGCATTCATGATTTATGAGTTAAACCGTAACTTGTCGTCAAAGTAAAATATCAGTTTTTGTTTTTTTGTTGGTTTTTTTTTTTTATTTATTTGTTAAGTAGCTCTCCCTCCAACTGCTTTCCTGGGGCCAAGATCGTCAGATTCTCTAAAAAAATCTTATATGGCCAAATCCTAGACGACGGATCCAATCCCCTCTCCTACCTGTCCATATGTCTCGGATTACTGTAAACGTAGTAATGACAGTTATTTGAGAAATGCATAATTTGGGATTGTATTTGGTATCGGTTTACTTATACGTTGTAGTCCATGGATGGAGGTTTACAACCAGTCGGCGGTGGTGTTGTTGGGGTGGATGGCTGTGTATGAGTGTCTGTTGTGGACCAAATAATGAGTCATGTGGTCAATGTTTGTTTTTATGGCTCATTCACCCCTTTCTGTTGCAATGACTGCATTCTTCCCTTCCAGCTATACTACTCTGTAGGGTCCCAACATGTCGGCCACCCATTTCTCTGCTCCTGTTGAATATTTTTCAATAAAACTAGATCCCCCACTTTAAAATTGTCCTCTTGGCTCCTTTCTTGCTTTCTTTTGCAGACTCTTTTCTTGGCCTTTTTTAATATTTTCCTGGACCTCACTAAAAACATAATTTTGATTTGTTTAGTCCTTCACTTAGGTCCTCTCTTGCCACCAGGCTGCAGACTTTATCCTCCGTTACCTGCCACAAATCAGTTAGAATGTTGAGGAAATAGATGGTCCAAATTCAAGCTTTTTAAAAGGATGAGTACATTAGACAATCTTACTTCATACTCCTTTGGCACCTCTGAAGGATACTGCGCCTCCCTCCCAACATCAGGAAGTAAGGACTATACTTTGTGGTCAACTGTTTTTGTTTTTTTTGTGCAGAAGGCGAACATATGAGTGAAATTACGGCAAGAGAAATGTGGGCACCATATTTGATCATACGACCAGTTCATGTAGAAACTAGAATTGATAAGGAATGTCTGTTTTTGGACATATGCCCTACGCATCTAACACGCCATACTTGGTGCGTTTTCTTTATAAATAAGGCAGTACAGCTTAGGACTTTATGTTAATGTTGCCAAAGTGTTGTCTAACACTATACAGTGATTCAGAGAGAATGTTAACGCATTTCTAGAAATATTCAAGCTATAAATAGTGAAAATTAGTGATTTTTGTCAGTTTATGACCTTATAACAGTTGTTTTATTGCATATGTTTAATTTTTTTTAGGCAGTGTCTGCTCATGATTTTTATGGCAAGAAGAGGCAGACTGTTGTCGTGCCAGCCCACCCTGCCATCAGTGAAGAAGAAGAAGAAGGTGACAATGTGGCAGACCCTGACTTTGTCCTGACCACCCACAACCAGGACATTCCAGGCCCACGAGACATGGGCCACTCTGCCAAGAGGAAGCGCAGGCAGCCTAACAGTGACGAGGATGATGAGCAGCCAGCACCACAAGCCAAGAGGCCATGTAAATCCAGTAAGTCAGCAGCCAGGCCAACCACCTGGCACAAAGTTGACATAAACAACACAGCCCTGCCTGAATACCAGCACTCCCCTCCTGACTACATTGAACACCCTTTTCAGTATTTTACGAGGTACTCTGACGTCAAAATCATCAAGCATATCACCCACCAAACAAACTTATACGCTGCTCAGAAAGCCATAAACACCACATTCAATACAAATGAGGAGGAAATTATGACCTTTGTGGCCATCCTCATCTTTATGGGGGTTGTTCTGCTCCCAGCCGTTGAAGACTACTGGGCCATGGAGACCAGGGTCCCTCAGGTTGCCAACCTGATATCATCTAAGAGGTTCAAGCTGCTGAAAAGGTTTGTCCACTTCTGTGACAACACCGAGATCCCTGGCACCAGTGACCGCTTCTTCAAAGTCCGGCCTCTGTTCAGCTTCCTCACTACCACCTTCCTGCTTGAGCCACAGATCCCCAAACAGTCTGTGGATGAGGTGATGGTTGCCTACAAAGGGAAGACAGCCGGCAACCTGAGGCAGTGTATATATAAAAAAAAAAATAAAAAAAAAACAAGCCACACAAGTGGGGTTTTAAGTTGTTTGCCAGGGCCTCTGAAGATGGCTTCATCCATGACATGGTGCTATACCAGGGCAAGACTACCCTGGAGGCCCATGATGCCTCCCTGACACCTGAACAAAAAGCCTTGGGTGCCACCAGCCAGATTGTCTCTGTCCTGGCCAGTTCCATGTCCTCCCTCACTACCACAGCCATCTTTGCTGATAACTTTTTCAGCAGCCTGGAGCTGGTGCGGTACCTCCGAGACCATAATTACAGGTACACGGGGACTGCCATGGACAATAGGATCAGAAAGCCGACACTCAAGGCCGTCAAGGAGATGGAAAAAAAGACTGTCCCTCGTGGTACATGTGATGATGGGATACTGGCCGTCAGGTGGAAAGACAACAAAATGGTCACTCTGTTGTCAACGGATGTGGGGGTGGAGCCGGTGTCCTTAGTAATGAGGTACTGCAAAGAGACCAAGAGAAAGGAGCCTGTGAGCTGTCCAGCTGTCATCAGCAGCTACAATGCCAACATGGGGGGCATTGACAAGAGTGACATGTTGGTCCACCTTTACTGCACCCCCATGAAGTCCAAGAGGTGGTACATGTGACTGTTTGCTTACTCCATTGATGTCAGCCTCACAAATGCCTGGCTTATGTACAAACGGGACTGCAAGGCCCTTGGTGTCAAAGGCCAGTCTCTGAAGGAATTCAGAATCAAGGTGTTTAGGGCTGCTAGCAGCCAGAGACCAGCCACATCTAGCTCCAGAAGGAGCTCATCAGCCTCTGTTGACAGCCTGACCAGCATTGCTGATATCCCTAAGCCTGTCCGGGGACACCGCAGCCACACCCCAAATGATGCTGAGCGGTTCAATCTGTCCCTCTTCCATGCCCCTGTCTATGCCAGACCTGCAAGTACTGCAGCCGGAAAGGCAACATAATAAGATCCAATGTGGTTTGCAGGGTCTGCAAGGTCCACCTCTGCATAAACGGTGAGCGTAACTGTTTCATCAGTTACCATGAAGAAGTGGCCTAATGTTGTGGCCTAATGTTGTTGATGTGTATGTTGACTGTTCCAGTACGTGTTAAATTAAAGTGTTCAAGTAAAAGCAAATGACACTACTGTTCTGTTAACTTTCATGTAAGACCAAATACAATCAGCAGGACACTGCAGGGAGTTGAACCCCATCCCACTAAACTGACAGCCTGTAATGTTACAAACACTGAAGCACATTCATTTTCTTAATGATCTTAACAGGCTAACATGTATGATTGTATCGGTGGTACACTCAAAACATTTGAGGCTTAAGACCTGGCAACATGATCTTGCTACGCTGCTGATCGACGCAGGAAATATCTAACTCGTGCACGCAGTGTATGATGGTCACAGAAACGGACAGAAAGCACAACACACACACACACACACACACACACATGTCCCAGCAGAGGCCTTGGGGCCGTCACACCCACCCCCATGTAAAGGTATGGTTATCAATTTTTTTTTATTTACATTAGATCACAGGGAAAGGATTTTTGGACTACTATCCCAACCACTTTTTAAATGGCATTCAAAGTATATAATCCATAATATAATCAGTACTAATTAGGAGCACATAGTGATCATATATGTGGAGATATTCACAAATTACGAAAGTTGGTTAATGTAAATCTGACGAATGGGTCAAACAAACACAGGACTTTTGTCAAGGAGACCACTGTTGTAAACATGCGTAACTAAGTTGTTGTGAGTCGTTAGTGTCGTAAGTCACAAGACTCAGACTCCCTTTCCCTAAACCAACAGTAAATGAGTGCTTTTGTTGCCTAAACCATACCTTCCTGTTGAGGTGGAAATTTCTTTTATGCATGTAATGAGTGTCCCTGACACATCCAAAACTGACACTAGAGGTGAGCAGTCATTGTTTGAAGCTTAGTAGCACTGACTGCGATATTTGACACATTGGGGTGAGAATGTGTTCCGTATTGAAAGCACACTTACTAAGACTGTGGTTCAGGGGCCGCTTGCCTCAAGGCCCGCTCTCTTCTCCCTCCGTCTTGATCGGATGCCAGCTGGAGCCATCGCTTTATAAAGCACTACGTTTCTCCATTGCTTGCATTTGCGGTTACAGAATTGCGACGGACTGATTCTTTAAAAGGAAGAGATGCAACGATCACTGGCTATGTTCATTAAAAACTAGTCAAGTCAATCACATCAAAGTGTTATACTGTATGCTTTACATCAAAATAGACCCTAAAATGACCAAAAGGAGTTGAAGAAATGTATAATGTAATAAATTCAGCACATAGTGTATAGTGTAGTGTCTGCCGTATTAATATAATAGCATGTTAACTATAAAAAATGATGAACCTGGACCAATGTGCTTTTTTTTCCCCAACATGAAGAATTTATCAATTAAGACTGCTCCCAATAAACCATATATAATCATACATCTTAAAAACGTGTATGTCCTAATCCCAACCTGTGAGCCCCTGTTTGTGTACTATTTATTTTTTTTAAATCTCATTTTAGTATGCATGCTGTACTTTGTGTTCCTATTTTGGCTGCTTTCCATTCGAGGAGTGGCACACCTGCAATGTCATCAGGGAGCACACCTGTGGAGGATCCTCATCAGGAGTTTATAGAAGTTAAGGGCTGGCAGCAGGCTGCTGCCACAAACTCGTAGCTATATGCTGTATTGGTTGTAGACCAACAGTATTTCAGCCTCTCAATTGTTTTAGGTTTCTACAAATTCTGTTTTGCATTGACAGTGATCAGTTTCTTTGTACTTAGTTCTGGACTTCTTAAGTAAAGAATTTTCACTTGGTCGTCGCGTCATCATGAGGAACCCAGCTGATTCCTTAATACAATGTTTCTCTACTACCACAAAACATTACACAGCAATGCAGGCCCTATTTCAACAACATGAGTTTCTGCTGCTTGAGTTTTCTCACAGGAAAAACTGTTCACAATGTCGACTGCTAAACGCTTTGGTCATTAGAATAAGATTTGTATTGCCAAGTATGTTTGCACATACAAGGAATTTGACTTGGTGATTGGTGCATAACAATGAACACAGTAAAACAGTATAAAGACATAATTGAAAAATAAAGATTTATTTTAGAACATGAAAAACAAACAAATATATAAATGTTGTGTACAGTTACATAATCAAGCTTGTACTACCTAAAAGCCAAAATCACAGCCAAAAGGCTTAAGCTTTTGGTCAAAGTAAGATTCTAAGTGAAATTAACCTGTGAGAATGATATACATTTCACCCACTGCCATTCAGCAGCTGACAGTAGGACATCATTAGGTGTGTTGATAAACTACCAGCTGTAACTCATGAAGTTAATGAAATAAGAAGGTACCAGGCCTATATAAGTGTCGACAAAATATTTTCACGATACAAGAAACATAACATGTCTCTCAACCCTTTACTGTGTGCAAATGCCATTTACAACATTCTCCAGCAAGCACAGGACCGTCTGAGGCACAGAAGAGCCAATCTGCAGCATGCTACCGTGTATTTAATAGAGGTCAGCATCATACACACTTAAGTTGTAATGCTTTGAGTGGTTGCACAAAAAATTAAATGTAAAATAACTTTAAATCACATTTTAGAAAAACTAGGTGTGGAAAGCCCTTTTGAGGATTCTGCCATTTGCACAGCTGGCCAACAGCCCAGTGTTCTCCAGGTGTGTGGGTGCCATAGATGGCTGCCATAAAGACCCCCGCCCCAGGACCGGATGGCTAAGATTACCTCAACAGAAAGCTCTTCCCATCCATACAATTGCAGGCAGTATGTGATGGGAAGGGCCTCTTCATTAACACCTTTATGGGGTATCCTGGCTCCGTCCATGACAGTCCTGAAGAACAGCAGGATCTACAAAGAGGCTCTGTATCCTCCCTCAGGTAAGTCTAATTAAAGTATTTAATACATCAATAACCAGTTACTGAAAGAACTAATTACTTTCACACTCCTTACAGGACACTTTATTTTGGGTGATGGTGGCTACCATCTGGAGGCCGACCACACCTTTGTCCCCCAAGTCATCACCGGTTGTGCAGTGCTGCACAACATCTGCTTCCCAGCAGGGGACATCCTCAATGCAACTGAGGCTGTCAGACATTGGTGTGGTTCCTACACGTCCAGTGATGGGGGAGGGGGGGGACACGAGGCAGACTGGCAGGGCTGCTCTCCACTCCACTTGTGCACCCTAAGGTGATGCAGGAGCATGATTATTTGTAGACTTTGGGGACATGAAGGCCTAGGACACCACACACATGATGATCCGTGTGCCTTTTTTAATTAGTTGTCTATATTTCTAAGTTGCTTTTAAATTTGTGTTGTGCAATACTCGTAAGTATATTAAAGTCATTTGTGTACGGTATAATTTGTATTGTTTTTTTGTTCCCAACATCTCATTACCTGTTTAGGAAAGTCTGCATTTTTATTAGAACGATCTAGCTCAGAACATCTTTTACCAGTTGTGCTGGTAAATGTACTTACACAGTGTGTGTGTGTGTGTGTGTGTGTGTGTGTGTGTGTGTGTGTGTGTGTGTGTGTGTGTGTGTGTGTGTGTGTGTGTGTGTGTGTGTGTGCACGCACGCACGCACGCACGAAGTGAAGTGAACACAAGACGCAGGGAAATTCAAAATAAAACAGAAAGACAACTAAACAAAACCAAAGACAAAACATTGTATTTGCCTGTCCATAAACTCTGTCTAACCAGGAGTCAAAGATCTCAGAATCTACAATGTCAACACATCTCCGTCACTTTCGTTTCCCCATTCAGTACACATCTGTCCCATCAAATTCCGTGGTCGCACACATCTCATTTGAAAGTTACCCTTTCAAACAGCCTGCAGCAAAACTGATTAAAGACATAAAACAAATTTGTTTGGTTTTGCAAATAAACAAAAGAGTAGTATATAAATAAAGTTCTTAAATAGTTGATAAGATTCAGAAGCACATTATAGGTTCCTTGTAATAATTTGAATCGTTTAATCTCTGTACTTCAGCATATTGTTCTTTGTGTCAGCTGGTAATGGGGTTTCCTTGATTCTGCTCCTCCTCTTGACGGTTCATCATACTGAGAGTCTGATGTGCCTCAGAACCGAGCATCAGGATCACTCGGATCACCTGTAAAATATGGCAGATTCACTGTTACATTATACTGTCATGTAATAATATGAAAGGCGACTACAGTATTACAGGAGGACAAGTTATAGTTTACTACAACATCATCTTACAAGTATAGTTATGTCAACAGCTACAGACAAAAAATTATGAATCCGTTTTATCAAGTATGGAGGCAGAAATGAATTACACAGAACATTTGATTTTGAGTGTAACTTGTGTTGTGTAAACCAGAAGCTTGTAAAATCAGTGTAAGGTGCAAACGGCGACCAAGTGAGACCTCAAGTGACACCAGGTCAAGGCTGCTGATAATATTTCCATATACAGTATATATGATGCAAAGCCCTTTTTTTTACACAGGTTTTCTGATAGATGGAGCAGGAGTAAAAAGAGTACAGTAATTTATTTCCAGGAGGAGAATGTTGCAAGCAGGCAATACTTTCCACACTGTTGGGAAAATGTCACATTTATTTGCGTCACACAGGAGGTTTTTTTAAATAAATAATTCAATCAGGGAAGGATGTGTGTTTTTGTAGTGTTGAGGTTACCAAAGAAGGTAGTCAGGTAAGGTAGCTGGGTACTTATGAGTGTTATAATTTATGATATTACATTACATTAGTCATTTAGCAGACGCTTTTATTCAAAGCGACTTACAATAAGTGCATTCAACATTGGTAATCAAAAGAACTACTATTAAGTGCACGACATACATTAACTGTGTCACACCTTGATTTCACAACTCCTGCTATGGCTTTTTATAACCTTTTTTTTTTTTTTTTTTTTTTTACATATATACATATATCAAGGGTTTTCATGTTTTTTTAATAAACTATACAGTGTTTCCCACAGGATTGTGGGAGACTATAGTGGGTGGATCCCGGACTCCCATAAGAAAATAATATACATTTTAAGCATCAATCTGGTGCACTTTGAGAGCAAAACTAAGAGGCTAAATATATGAGGAAGTGCTCTTGTAAACAATTGAAACAGAAGGCGTTGACTTTATCCCAGTAAATGCTGGTTAATTAAAAGATGACTATAAAACAGATCACAGAAAACGTAACTTTTTTTTCCAGCCACCTCCTCTTTTCCGCCTCCTCCCCTCTCCGTCATTACGGTCCCCGTCTGATGACGTAAACGAGTCGGTGTTTACAATGGCGGCTTTCTGCTAATTGAAAGAAAATGTGTGATTTATAGTTGCAAGAAACAGTCGTAGTTTTTCCAAAATAAGTCAGAAGATATTTCTTTCGCAATGAACAATAGAACCTCTTATTTTTACGACCCAGACGTGGGCAACTTTCATTATGGTGAGTTTGGTTTTCGCTGTGAACAGGCCTACGAAGGGGGATGGTGCTGGAGCAAGCTAGCTACATGCTAATAACTTCAAAGACGCGTCTTTATGTTAAATGTTTTTTGGAGCATTTCACGCTCTCTCTGTGCATTTGGAGGTCTGTTGTGCAGGTGTTCACTACAGCACCGTTTCATAACGTCGACGACGTATTGTGCAATGCCATAACGTCTGGTTTGCTAAGCTAGCTAACGTCAGGTTACAAGTTGTCATTTATTTAAATCTTCCATCATGTGTCACTCTGTCGATGCAGATGTCTGCCCGAGACGTCTCGGTAGTTCCTACAGTAACTTTAACGCTTTAAAGTGGGTAGTTTATCGTAATTGCAGATTTGCAAATAATCTGCATGTAAATAAGAACCATCGTATGTACAGTTGAAGTGAAACAATATCGGTCCTTTTGTTATTATTTACGACAGTACTCCAGTGCACCGTAACCGCGATGAAACCTGCGTTGAAACGTGAAACTTAAAAGCTCTCAGGATAAAAAATATACAAAACGTCAGAGCTGAAGAATATTTACAATATATGGAAAACAGCATAGACACACATGATATAGGTTGTGCGGTTATTGGACGTTCGCTTCATATTGATTATCTGTAAAGAGAGAGAGTCTTCACTTGTATAGCTGCATACTTTCCATAAAATTAGTTTAGTAATTTTGTGTATTTTAGTATTTGTTGGTGTAATAACAAAAAAGTCCTTTCAGCAGTGATTTTACTATATTAATCTATTTGCCCCTGTGTGCTGTGTTGTGTACTTATTTCAATATTGGGCATCATGGTTGTCGCTCTTATAGACTTTGAGTGCACTAATGCAACATGAATCTTTGTTTCTGTACTGTACAAGAGATTATATAATGTATACTTATTTATTCTTTTGATTTTATTTTTTTTAATTCACTGAATGGGAGAGATTCTGGAAAAACGATCTTAAACTCAGTCATTCAGTACTCAGTTCAGATATCTGTACTATAATGTGGAGTCTGTCTGTCTCTGCCAGGTGCTGGTCACCCCATGAAGCCTCACCGGTTGTCTCTGACTCACAGTCTGGTGTTGCACTATGGACTCTACAAGAAGATGATGGTGAGCAGCACGGAGAGATCACGGTGTTACAGACTGAGACCCTGCGGGTGCTTCTCTCGCTGAAATAACATCTGCTAAAACACCAAAATCAGGAGTATATACTAACACAGAATTTCATACTGCACTTTTTCCTAATTTGTCTTTTTTCATTAGGTGTTCAAGCCATACAAAGCGTCTCAGCACGACATGTGTCGGTTCCACTCAGAAGACTACATAGACTTCCTGCAGAAGGTCAGCCCCAACAACATGCAGGGCTTCACCAAGAGCCTCAACACGTTTAATGTGGGAGACGACTGGTGAGTTTTACTCTTTCAAAGCAACGCTTTGTTTTAGAAAGTTCTCAATGCCTAAAATTGTTAATGATTTTTTTGACACTATTGCAATTTATTGTCGTAGCATTCGAAATCCCCATCGATTCACAGTCGTCATCTATATAACTGTTATTAGAGGATGGACTAAACCAAAAGTAAAATATTTTGCGCCTGTGTTTGTGTTTTCAGCCCTGTGTTTCCAGGTCTTTTTGAGTTCTGCTCCAGATACACAGGAGCCTCCTTACAGGGAGCCACACAGCTCAACCACAAGGTGAGACACGCACGCAAACGCACGACTGCAGTCAGTGGAAACCAACGGTCCGTGCCATTTAATTAGTTCCCCTGTCACAAGCAGTGAAAAAAGAGTTTCTGTGTTATTTCTACTGCCATGGTAACTTCCTGCCGAGCTGCCGATGAATTAGAGATGAACATGTGTGTAGCAGATGATGCCTTAAATCTCAGGACATCACTCTTTGTTGAACTGAAATGGCTGCAGCACTGCTGGTAGACGGCACCACAGAGTCAATGGGGACTTTTGTAATATTTCATTTGACATTCTACTTTGTTTTTCCAGATCTGTGACATTGCCATCAACTGGGCCGGAGGTTTGCATCACGCCAAGAAATTTGAGGTCAGAAGAAAGTGCTGTGTATAGTTTTCATTCCTTTCTGCTGAGCTCCTTCCATTCAGCTGTGACTGGTTAAAGGACCAAAGTGACTTTTCTGTGTTTTGCAGGCGTCTGGGTTCTGCTACGTCAATGACATCGTCATCAGTATTCTGGAGCTTCTCAAGTAAGAGAGGACGCTCCTCTGAAGAACCTTTATCAAGTGTTTGCTGTGTGTTTCTCTCTTTATAACTGTGTGTGTGTGTGTGTGTGTGTGTGTGTGTGTGTGTGTGTGTGTGTGTGTGTGTTCCAGATACCACCCTAGGGTTCTGTACATCGACATAGACATTCACCATGGCGACGGTGTACAGGAGGCCTTTTACCTGACCGACCGCGTCATGACCGTGTCCTTCCACAAATACGGGAACTACTTTTTCCCGGGAACAGGTACAAGCCGCATTAAACATTCGTCGTTAGAATGGTGTTTTCTGTGTGTGGAGTACAGCCTGGACATTTCTGCACTCATCGGCATGTTCATTTGACTTCAGTTTGTAATCACTGCAAAGACATATAACACGTTTATTTGTTCGTCTGTTTGTCTTTTTTTTTTTTTAATGTAGGACATGTACCTACATTAAGAAAATTAATGGATAACTATGCAGTAGGGAAATATTGAATGTGCACGTTTTTCTTATTTAATAAGACAAACGATGTAATCTGAGCTGCTTCAATATGCAGGAATCCTGGCGTTAAATGTAATACCCCATAGATAAGTCATAGTATAGTAAAGTCTATCATAAACAGTCATAGTATAGTACGTCCAAAAATTCCACCATTTACATTATGTTACTGTGTTGTCTCTGTACAGGTGTGTATTGATACTGTGTGTGTGTGTGTGTGTGTGTGTGTGTGTGTGTGTGTGTGTGTGTGTGTGTGTGTGTGTGTGTGTGTGTGTGTGTGTGTGTGTGTGTGTGTGTGTGTGTTGGCTGCAGGTGACATGTATGAGGTGGGAGCAGAGAGCGGCCGGTACTACTGCCTCAATGTTCCTCTCAGAGACGGCATCGACGACCAGAGTGAGTTCACTTCCTGCACCAATGTCATTATTGAAACGTAACACCTATTGTCTAAAATAACACAGTAGCTCTGAAGATTCATACTGCTGTGAACTTCAACAGCCAACGTGTGTGTGTGTGTGTGTGTGTGTGTGTGTGTGTGTTAGGCTACCGGCAGCTGTTCCAGCCGGTTATCAAACAGGTGGTGGATTTCTACCAGCCGACCTGCATCGTTCTACAGGTCAGTCAGTCACTCTTGTCATCTCATCTCAGTGCGTTGTGGATCATTTTATAAAATGACATATGAAGTAAACCCGTTATCAGACTTGAAGGCTTCATGTGACCGTAGGAGGAGCGACTCTATGAAGCCCGTGTGTTCTTCTCCTTGCAGTGCGGAGCAGATTCTCTGGGCTGCGACAGGCTGGGCTGCTTCAACCTCAGCATACGAGGACATGGGTGAGACCGACTTGTGTTAAAAACGGCGTTCGCTAGTTGAAGTTAAATGTCAGTAGCCTGCATCATGAAGCGACAGTGAAATGAGATGTTACCCGTGGAGGGAAACTGGGTTTAAAGCGACAGGCACAGTGATTTTAAACACGGTGAAATATGGCATTATTGTATAACGGGGCTTCCCATAAGGAAATGGAGCTCAAACACGAATCATTCCTCTCTTCTTCTCTCTCACGTTTAGAGTGTAACGTAGCGATAACGATAGGCATTGCTCAACTTGTGTATGCGCTTTAACGTGTGTGCTTTGCTCTCCATCGTTCAGCGACTGTGTGGAGTTTGTAAAGAGCTTTAAGATTCCTCTGTTGGTCCTGGGAGGAGGAGGGTACACCGTGAGGAACGTGGCTCGCTGCTGGTAAGTGTTCTACGCAAAACGTGGAGGTTTATGTTGTGAGTTAAGTCATGAGACGGGCTTTGTTGTTTAAAAGGTCTTGTTTTGTTTTGTCCGTAGGACCTTTGAGACGTCTCTGTTACTGGATGAATCCATCAGCGATGAGCTGCCTTATAGCGGTGAGTTGTGCTTTAACATACTAAACTGAAAGCTTTCAGTTATCGGGATTATTCACCTACAGTTTGTTTTCTTGCTGGTCAAAATGGCTTCAGCATCAGAGTCCTGTTGTGTTTTTGTGGCGTAGAGATCATCTTTGAGCGTTTTCAACCTTGACATTTATTTTTTTAGATATTTGAGAAGATGCTTTTTAGTGAGAATTCAATGGAACTCATTTTTCAAATGTGGTTTGAACAGAAAACCCTCCCTGATTTCTGTCCCTCCTCGTCCTCCTTGTTTCTGTCCACTTCAGAGTACTTTGAGTACTTTGCTCCAGACTTCACGCTGCATCCCGATGTGAGCACCCGGATAGAAAACCAGAACTCCAGACCGGTGAGACCCACACTAAAGTCGTTTCAAGATGCATCTCAGGGCGTTTTGACGAGTTACAGTTGTTCGACGAGGACGTAAAGATAATAAATATAAATGTTTTGCCGCAGTACTTGGAGCAGATCCGTCAGACGGTGTTCGAGAACCTGAAGATGCTGAACCACGCGCCCAGCGTCCAGATCCACGACGTTCCCTCCGACATGCTGAGCTACGAGCGCACCGACGAGCCCGACCCCGACGAGAGGGGGGGCGAGGAGAACTACACCAGGTCGGTACTCCTTCAACGGGGCTGAGACGGGTGCTAACGCATGTTAGATTGAAAATCAATTTGACCACAATAATGTTTCCAAACAGGCCGGAGGCAGCCAACGAGTTCTACGACGGCGACCACGACAACGACAAAGAGAGCGACGTGGAAATTTGACGCTCGGGGACAAAAGGAGCGGAGCTTTTTCTTTTTCCTCGCAGCGTTCCGTTTCGTTTTCTCCAAACGTCGCGTCGCCGCTGCAGAGTGAACAGAAACGTTTCTGGAAGGACTGAAAAGACTTCCCGAGCTCCTCTCTTTTCACTCTTTAGGTTCTCTTTCTGAAATCAGCCGCCCTCCACGCTGACATCATGCTCGTTCCGAGTCATCAGAACAGTAACGTGATGTTTGCACCTTGTACATAACGTCAGTGAGCACACCTCCATTACAGCAGTATTCCCCTTTCTATGTGGGTTTTTCAAATATTATAACGGACAGAGGGAGCCCAGATTCCACACACTTTAATAATGCTGGACGCTGAAACATAGACACAGTGTCATGTAAAGGGTTACCAGATGTGATGGTCCTTATTGTTTTGAATTTACAAACATTTTCTATATGTGCTCATGAAGATGTGCATACCTAGATGTTGGTAATAGCATATTATCTTTTTTCACTTGTAATCTTGGTCAAGTTGTGTTAGTAATGCGATGTATTTGAATTTTGAAAGAGAAAAATGTCATCTGCAACAATTTTAACAATTAAGTATTTTTTTATCAACTGAATTGAACTTGTATTGAGCGTCGTCAATTTTCAACCCCCTGAGATTTAAGAGAAAACAAAGCTTTGAATCTCGAAGCTACAAATGAAACCGATCACTTTTCTTTTATATTTTACAGTCCCTGCGTAGTTATCGTTCATGTGCCTTACAGCTCTGACAAGTGGAATCTGTGTGTGTGTAGAGCTGGGCACTTTCATATCAACTTCCCTTTTTTTTTTTTCTTCTTTTTTTTTTTATATATTTCATTTCGACTTTTTTCTACAAGTGAACATCTGTATAATGAGGCAACTGGACTTGAGCTGAACAAAACAGGAAGTAGTTTCCTGTCTTTTCATTCCTTTCCTCCCGTATTCTCTGTACTGTATATACACGTATAAATGTATGACGTGTGTGTTTGTGATGTAGAAGAGGACAACCGTGGCGGAACATTTTATACTGAAGCAGGTAGTTTGGTTCAGATGTCAGAGTGCTGGTCCTTCACTGTGCAACCGGATTAAAGTGGGCTCATTGCAGCCCTCAAATCTCTTCTACCATCTGCCACATCCGTCCTCTGTTAGCCAGAAACAGGTTTTTATGTAATTTCTTTTCTTTCTTTTTTTATATTGTTGTCTACTTTTTAATAAAAAATAAATTGAGTCAATGCACGTAATATGAAAGTATTGTGAAGGCTGATCTCTATCAGCAGGCTTTGAACCTCGCCACCAGAGGGCGACATGATTTTAAAATGTCACCTAAACCAGTTTTATTGGCCAGGTATAAATACATATACCAGGAATCTGAACAAGAGTCCACTCAAACATTTATTTATTGTGTACATACATGCACATGTCGTGATATGATGAAAAATTAGCCATGTTACTTCAGTTTCCAAGTGTTGAGCTACAAAAAAGGAGTGAACTTAGGAACCTTAGAAACCGCTGTAAAACCTGACATTTCTGTTGAATCATAAAGTGATAGTATAGTATGTCATAAAAAGGTTATCGTATTCTATGACAAAAAGGTGTTCTTTTTTTTAAAGTCAGTATAGTATATAATATATTTGTGGTAAAATGAGAGACGCTTTTTGATTCAATCCAATCATAAACATCACACCAGAAAGTTTAGCTTGGTACAATAGTTTCTAATATAATAGCACTTGTGAATGAAATGAAGAAAATTTTACAGGTCAGTTTCTGAACAAAAGAAAAGTCAACGCGATAGAAAATCAAACCCACCAATCTTTCTTTCTTTCTTTTAATCCCTGGGAACACAAAACCAAAAGCTGTTATTTAGTAGAAAGGACCATTTGATTTTTAAAGATCATTCAGTCAGTCTGTTTCTTTAACTAATGAGCTTGCAATTTTTTTATTTTATTTTTTTTTCATATTTAAATACTGATATGCTAAAACAAAAAAGGCCATAGCTTGATTTCCCAAAACACACCTGCTGACACACCCTTACACTAAATACACAAAGATGGATTTCTTTCTGAAATGCTTTTTAAGAAGCCGTCACTAAATCTTTTCACCGGTATCCAAAATGTTGGAGAGACACATTGCTTGTGTGTATCTGTGAATGACAGCAGCAAAATAAACAGGTGACGACTGTGATCTGTGCTGCTGGCAGCGTCCGGCGTCACGGACTCAAAACGTGGATCTATTATCAAACGGATTATGGTGCTACTCAGTTGATTCTGACAGGAAGAATCACACGTTTCTGCATGTTTAGTTAAAAATAACTTGAGCATGAATTCCACAAAAAAGAGTCACCGCCACACCGTGTTTGTTTTGAACACCTGTTCAACGAGATTGATGGAGATTTTCCACATAAGAGGAACCAGACTTAACTGCTGGTAGCAGAAAGGAAAGGAGTTATAACACAAAGCAGATTTGTTGCCCTGCGTCCACAAGATTTACCTGTAAAAGCCCTCTGAAACACACACACACACACTGGAGTTTAGTTTTTTCACCGAGGAGGGGATTTAATGTTTTTCTCTTTATTTCAGTTTGTCTCCCTAATGTCTTTCAGTTCTTCTCCACCCCTCCCCTCTTTCTTTCCAACATAAAGAATATAAGTGTGTGTGTGTGTGTGTGTGTGTGTGTGTGTGTGTGTGTGTGCGTGCGTGCGTGCGTGAGAGATGATAAGAGCAGATGTGCCCGAGAGGTCCACCGGCACAACCGTACACAGACGGGGTCACGTGCATAAATGTGTATAATAATAATACAATAATAATACATTTTATTTATCAAGCGCTTTTCATGGTACTCAAAGACACTTTACATTAAAATCATCATATATAAAAGTTATACACTAAAAAAACATAAAACACACAATAATGGTCACACATTAAAAGCAGTTTTAAAAAGGTGGGTTTTGATTTTGGATTTGAATATGGAAAGTTCAGCGCAGTCTTGGATGTGTTTGGGGAGAGAGTTCCAGAGGGAAGGGGCAGCTATGGAGAAGGCTCTGTCACCCCATGTCCGGTGCTTGGTCCTGGGTGGAAGGGACAGGAGGTTGGCATCAGAGGAGCGGAGCCGACGAGATGGAGTGTGGTGGTGGATCATATTTGATGGTGTATAAAAGTCTGCACGTGACAGCTGAACCCTCGAGAGTGATTTATCGGTACACCCTTCTAAACACTACATCCAATTCCTGCATCCACATGAGCCGATAACCGGAGGAGTGAATGATTAAGTCACCTTGGCTGCAACTTACAGCCTAATTACTTTCGTGTGTCAGTTAAAACAGTCTATTATTTCCAGGAGTGAAGCCGATGTGGAAGTGTCTAAAAACCTGTATTCTCTCTACTGACCAGCAGGGGGCGACTCCTCTGGTTGCAGAAAAAAGTCAGTTTTTATAGAAGTCAATGAGAGAATGACTCTACTTCTCTCTTGATTTATTACCTCAGTAAACATTGTAAACATGAGTTTATGGTCTCAATCTCTAGTTTCAAGTCTTCTTCAATACAGCGTGATGTTCATTTAGTAAACTATGTTCCATTTAGAGTCAAGTAGACCATAAAGCAGGGTATGCTTTAGGGCGGGCTTGCTGTGATGGACAGGTCACTGATGCTACCAGAGCCGTACACGGCGTCACTAAGTCACTCCTCCACATTCCAAATATGGTAACCTCCATTACGAAATGGTTAAAAAAAACAACATGGAGGCGGCTGTAATCCAAGATGGCGACGGCAAAATCACTGAACTCGAGTCTTCAAAACAGCAGTCCACAAACCAATGTGTTTAGTCACAATGACTATGTCCACTTCTTATATATTGTCTATTTTTATTTCCAGTAAAAAAAATAATCTTAATCTATAAAATATTGTCCGTCATTATTTTGGTGATATCTTCACATTTTATTATTTTGTCGAATAATACTTTAAAACCCCCAAAATATTCAATTCACAATGATATAAAACACATTAAAGCCACGGTTTATTAATGATTAATAACTTAAACAATGAATTAATGATCAGCAGCATTGAAGGACTTAAAGCCCCACTTGTGTTGTGTGATTACAACTCTTCTCAGGACCACGTGGGCGGTTACAAACTGCACTTGATTGACGCTTCCTTTACCCCTACTGTTGTTTTGTTGCACCTGTTAGTATGGAACAACATTTGTACATAGAGTTTGAGGTGTAATCAGCAAATAGACGGAACATCTGTGTGTGTGTGTGTGTGTGTGTGTGTGTGTGTGTGTGTGTGTGTGTGTGTTAATTAGAGCGAGAGAGAGAACTCTTCATCCATGACTTTTGCAGAGTGTGACGGAGAGGCTGGCATTAATAAATAATCGTTCACAGAGCAACACCGCCTCACCAGAATGTGTGTTGGCTTGTCGGCTGCTTTGCGTTGGAATGTCTGATGTAGGTTTGACTTTCTCTCTCTCTCTCTTTCTCTCTCTCTCTCTCTCTCTCTCTCTTTCTCTCTCTCTCTCTCTCTCTCTCTCTCTCTCTCTCTCTCTCTCTCTCTCTCTCTCTATGTTTCTCTGCCTGCAGCAAAATGGCAGAAGTTAGCTGGATTGAATGGTTTCTGTATTGCTGATGTTACAGGTTACATTAGGGTGAGCGTCAGGAGTGGATCGTGCTGGTGTGTGTGGGAGAGCAGATTTAAATCCTGGAATCCCCCCTATTTATGTATAATGTATTCACTTTCTTCTGTGGCCATCAGGATTGAGATATATATTTTCACACGGCAACACCAAGCGCTTGACATTGAAACCGAGTAAGCCCCTGGTTGTGTTCTGTTTCTCCATCAGTTTCACAGCGTATTCCAGTCTTTACCAGATACGTTTTTTTAATTGATTGATTTGACTGTTCGGTTTGTTAATATCATGAAATCAAAACCATTACCCAGAGCAGAAAGTGATGCCTTCACATTGTTTTGTCCAACCAACAATCCAAACATCAAATATTTTTTTCAAACTATATTTCCAACATCAAGAATACACATTTAAGCCCTGCTTAAAGCTCCTTTTATTAATTACTTTTTTCTAAACCAGTTTTCACCAAACAGTATGATAAGTTTAATCTTACAATTACCTCAATGATTTCCTTCCACGTGAACACAAATGTAGTGTTTCTTTCCCGCCAGAAGACCAGCGTGAACAAGGTCTCCTTGCTAGAGCATAGCAAATATTAATAGAATAGAAAATACAGATAGAACTACTAATAACAATAATAATGACGACAAACAAATGGATTTTTACAGGCCAAGAAGCATTCCTCAGCTACAGGGGTTGGTCCACTACAGGGAATAATAATACAGGTTTCTTCCTCTTTGACCCATTAGTTTGTTGGCTCACAAAAATCATCAAGGATCCCTGTATCAAATTGTTTATGGTCTTTGAAGTGACAAATCAATATCCCTGATTCCTCAAAGCCTAACTTTGTGTTAGCGATGCTTTGTTTCTTAGATATATAAACACCCTCCTCACCTGTTACTGATCACTATACTCTAGCAGCACTATACTCTAGCAGTGTAGCAAACTTGATGAGGAGCACATTCAGAGGCCTGTCAAGGTCTTCGTATTATGCATAGCTATGAAATCAGTCTGTGCGCGCGCGCGCGCGTGTGTGTGTGTGTGTGTGTGTGTGTGTGTGTGTGTGTGTGTGTATGTGTGTGTGTGTGTGTGTGTGTGTGTGTGTGTATGTGTGCGTGTGTGTGTGTGTGGGCCTCATCCTTTTCTGGCTTGTTTTTGGCCCCGGGGCCTAAATCTGTTCTGTCAAGCATCTGCCTGTGTGTTGAAACACACACTGATTCCCTTTCTCTCTCACACACACACACACACACACACACACACACGTGGACAAGAACCCTCACTAATCCATTCCTGTTTGTCACCGCAATGGATCTTCAAGTTTGTCCTTCATTGCTTTGTGAAATAGAATTAAAGCTGCTGCCTGGTATCACCACACCACAGTGTGCTTCAACACTAGCAGGTAAGTTAGCGATAATTATGAAAGTTGTTTCTGTTTATTGTCTCAGCCAAAGACCACCCGTATAAGTTATACTTCTAATTTAGGAACAAATAATGCTAATATAAAAAAAAAATGAAGTTTTAAAGTGCTTCAGAGTTGAAACATAGTTCACGTTGGAGCATGACAAGATATGATCATGCAATACCGCTGCTGCAGGTATACAGGTACTGAACTCCCAGCGGGCCTAGCAGGGCTCATTCAGTGCTCCATTAAGTACCACTGACTTCATTTGGCTGCAGTGTCAGAGCTGCTCAGCAGCCCAAGTCTCCTCCCCGAGGTCCTCATCCTCCATGACCTCACCTACTGCTTGACAGATGTGGAGAATCGCACCACATGTGGTCACAGATGACATCAAGGAGAGCTCAGTGTATGCTGCCTTGAGGAAGAAGCATCACATGTTTTACGATACACTGCACTGTAAAAATGGTTTAAATTGTATGGTATGTATAAAATGTTGCTTAAGTGAAAGTATGTAAGTATAATAATCAGGAAAAGGTACTTAAAGCATTAAAAGTAAAAGTGCTCAATGCAGAAAAAAATATATTTTTACATTTTCTTTCATTATTTTGACTATGGATTAATCTGCTGATCATTTCTCAGTTAACCGATTGTTTGGTTTGGAAAAATTGTGAAAACGAAACCATTGCCCAAATCCCCAAATGACACCTTCACATTGTTGTGTCTAACCAAACAGTCCAAACCTCAACATTATTTAAAATAAATTAAGAAAAGAAGCAAATCCTCAACAAAAGGTTATGGATGAAAAATGACTGAAATAATTGTAAAAATAGTTTCCAATTAATTTCCTGTCAACGACGCATCATATTTTAAAGCCAAGATCTTCATTTATAAAGTCACTGGTAGCTTTCTTTCTTTTTTTTAATCCTTTTTTTAAAAATAATTGTAGTGGAGTGAAATGTATAGTATAGAGTAGAAGTAGAAAGTGCTTTGAAAAGAAAAGACTCAAGTAAAGTACAAGTACCTCAAATTTGTACTTAAGTACGGTACTTAATGAAATGCACTTAGTCACATTCCACCGCTGGCGACAGAGGCTTAGGTGGGGATGTTGATGGGCATTTGGCGGGTGTAGCCACCATCCCAATGGTAAAGTAGCCAGGAGAGCAAATACTATTAATGCACTGAAGGAAAAGCATGGTTGTGCATCAGGTGCGTTTAGTACTTTAATCCCAATACGACGTCTATCAATTGCACTAACGCAGTTACTAAATGCCTCGTGGTCAGCCAAGTGTGCAAAGCTCTGCCCAGTGCTGCTTCCGCCAGTGGATGAGGAATGATTTGGTCACCTCATAGTGAATTTGTAGCTACAATTTATCAGCATGCCAATTGGTGTACATTTGGAGATATGTTAATTAGAACACAGCAGTGCTAACGAACATCTGTCAGGTCATAAATCATGAATCTGACAAGAAAATGGGTGTGCTGAGGCAAATATTTTGGCATCTTTGAACAGGCCCATCCCATCACTGAGCCTGCAAAGAAATAGGCATATAATACTTTCAGAAGGGTCAATCACAAGTTCAATCAGGAATTCTAAACCACTATGTCTATCTGTATACACACCAAGGTTAGCTTATAGTGATGCCTATGTTAACAGTAAAGTCAATAAAAAAAAGAGTTTAAGACTGTGTAGCACCAACATGCAGTGAAACTCGTGTTTTTTTTTTCCGCTGTAAGGAAAGCAACCTGTACAGCAAAGAGCAGATCATTCTGCTCCTTAGGGGCTTGTAAAGATACAATGAGAAATATGATTCATGGCTCATCATATGAGCTGTAGATCATCTCCCGTTGTCCATTCTCCTCACAAAGTTCACAATGAGTCCACTCCAAATGTTAACCAGTTCCACAAGGCCCTCCTGTCAATATACCAAGCGCCTCTAGGAATGTATTATTGCTATTCCCATTCTGACCACCTCATGCTCACTCCATTTAATGCTAAGCAACTGAAATTTGCTACCATAACATGGAAACACATGGGAAAGGCATATATTATAACTTGAAAACTCAGAATTTTATCCAAGCACACTGCAATTGTTTGACTTGCAGTGCTCTTGTGCACCATTTACTATTTAAAACCAAAATATACATATTTACAATGTATTTATGTTGTAAAAATAACCCCAAAAAAATATCAAATTATTTGTGTATTTGATGTTCTTTGTAAGGGGGGTAAGCAGGAGCTTCGGAGACTATCTATCAAACTTGCCAGACATGGACAAGCTAGCTCGCTAACTAGCCAGCCTCTGGAGAGGTCAGCTGGCTAATATGTTCCCATTGGTTATTGTTAACTTTAAGTGAGTACATATTGAGAGAAACTCAACTCAAAAAAACAAGCCAACAAAACTTGCTAGCCAGCGTTAACAAACGTCTTGAGAGTAGTATGCCTCCACCTATGCTCCGCCCACAGAAATACATTGTCATGTCTACTAATTCAAAAGATGTCTATTCGGTCCGTGAAGATTTTTAGCCACCCTAGTCACATGGCCCTATGGAATAATATCCGTATCTCATCACACCACTGTGGTCCAGACAAAATCTCAACAACTACTGGAGGGATTTGGGCAGACATTTGTGGTCCCCAGAGGATGTATCGCTGGTGATCCTGACCTTTCGTCCAGTGCCATCATCAGGTCTAACGTTCAATTCCTCCAATACTTTGCTCTATGACTAAATACCTGCAAAACTAATGACATTCCCATCAGCCTCAGCTGTGTTTTGTTAGCATGCTAACACACTAAAGGGGAACATGGTAGCCTCGATCTTATAGCTGCTCAACAGTATGCTTGACAATCTGTACAGCATACGACACCATCTATCCTTAAACCAGTATGTGCAGCCCTGTAGAGCCAATAGCGTTAGACTCTTAGTCTTGTTACATTTTCTATTCTACAGAGGTATTGCCTGATAAGTCTTTCTTGGAAAAAGAAAAGCCCTCTGTGAACAGAAAGTGATTAATTTAATGTCTTTTTTTTATTGATAAAGAATAAACAAGCATGCTAACAATTACTAACTGGCACTAAACACAAATACAACTTAGAATGTCATTCATTTTGCAGGTATGTATTCATAAACCAAAGAACTGGGTGAGTAAAGATTTGACCTGATGATGGTGCTGGATCAAAGCTCTTACAATTCATCCTGAGGGGGTCATCAATATCTGCACAAAACATCATGGCAATCCATCTAATAATTAGACCAAAGCTGTGGACCAGCTATGGAAAGCAAAGAAATCCCAAACATCAAACATTATCAGCTGCGGACCCAGTACACAATTTACTGATTATAAACCATTTAATATACAATTTTTTTATATCATCCCGGTTATAAATCACTGAGTGGAGACAGGTAATAAAAGCCTACATCAGTTTGTAACAGTCAACACATTGATACATGAGCAGTGAAATCCTGACAACAGTTGCCATGAAAAAACGCCAAAAAAACATCACATTACAGATGTGTACAGGGGTGTTTTACAGCTGTGTGGCTGTGCATGAAGCAACCTGGCTTGGCTTGAGATGTAGAGCAAGACAGAAATGATTTAGAGCGGTTTCATAAAGTGGATTGATGGAGGGATTCAGTGGCTGTAAGCTCTGACACACTGTCCACACTACAGACATGAATACTTTAACAACAGATCTGTGATAGGAGGCTTTCAAAAGCGTCTCAGTATTAACTCAGTTTTTCTCAACATTATCTCCATATCTGTCTTTTTTTGGTTTGCTTTTTGGTTCACTTGCGTCAAGAAAAGTTGTACAACAGTAGAAAGAGCAGTGTGCACCTTGTAGACCTTTAACACTAAATTTGTCTTTCATGTGATAGGGAGGAATTCAAGTCACTCACTCTAAACACACTCCTAACACTGAGGAATACCATGAGTAACACCGAGCTTCGTGAAACAAAGAGGAACCTGTTGCAGCAGGCAGGACTGAAAGTTGTTCACAGAGAGAGAAACTCTACTGTCAGGAGATTTTTTATTAAAACAATTTAGTGATCAGAAGATCTTACCGTAATGTAATTACTTGTGAACTGGTATAATTATGTGCACACTTGCGGTTTCTCGCATTATATGAGCTCTCCTTGGATGGGACCTGGCTTTGCAGGAAACAACTGAATGTTGAAGAAATGCCAAATAATAGATATTGATCAAGGAGATCTTTTAATGGTGATGGACGTCCTGTACAGTATACTATGTGTGGTACAGTCATATCCCACCCAGTGACTAAATGCTCATGATGATCAGACTCTGATTGACCTTTCAGATGAGTTATCCAGTTCTAAAGTTGGCTCTGGACACGTGGGTGGATTGATTTTACAGCTGACTCATGACGCCTTTTCAAGGACTTGTTTGGCAATGACTTCATTTTCACGAATATTTGTGCACAAGCAATACAACAACACGTGTATTTTAGTTTCAAAACCAAATATTAAATCAAGGTCTACTTACTAGGTTTTCCAGAGCTTTCAGTCGTGAGAAAATGACAACGTACCAATGAAGAGACCAAGATATGGCTGAAAGATTTTTTGTTAAATTACCATTAACTTATTCATTAATACCTGTTGAAAATCTGAAAAACTTCTCACATTGCTGCAGTGATATAGAAGTGTAATCCAGGGTGTGCCAGTGCACTGTGACATCACTGTTGGGTGTGGTTATTGAATTAAATGTTCAACCAGAGAAGTCAGGGCATGTTGTTGAGTTAATCTTTAAAGGAATAAATGTAGACTGACTGACTATCATAGGGGTGATATTTACATTTTTCTTTCAGTCTTTCTTTCATTATTTTTTTAGCACCATGGATATGAAAATAAAGGAGGATGTTGTAAAAAGGAAATTTTGGCAGTTTCACACCATCTTTTAATATATGTAGTTCTGTTTTCCTTAAAAACAGAAACTTGAGCTTGTGGAAACAACACACTGCAAATGGAGAGCATTAATGTTTTATGGTCAGTCCGTTGATTTAATCTTGGCTCTGTGAAGGAGCAGGAGAGAAGACAGAAAGTGCGTGACAAGAAGTGGAGATGAGCAGCTGAGAAACATACAGGTGCTTTAGGTCCTTCTGTTCCACTGCTGACAAATCAACACAGCTGGGCCGGATAATCCAGTGAAAGAACTTGGAAGAGAGTGGACATAAGAGGTACCATAAAATACAATAATAGAGAGAACGCAGAGGAGGAAGCCCCTGAGAGCACAAACACACAGTCATATATCACTCTGTTATCTGTGGACTGGACACATCTTCAGTGGTACGTTACAGCTTTCTCAGGAATTCTTAGAAAACGCACATTATTTATGTTGGACTTATTGCAACAGAGGTTGCAGCTTTAAATCATAATACTAGTTCAATACACATAGCAAGTATTTTGTAATTATTTTATTGAATTACCTCTGTAGTGATGATATTCAGCTTGACAAAATACGATCAGATGCATGTTGATAAGTTTGCATTTTAAAGCACTAAATTCCATTCATGTACTAAGCATGGGTTGATTATTGAATGAATCTACCGGGCACAGGCACGGGGGCCCACAGTGCCAGGGGCCGACCTGGCCTTTCTTCTACAAAATTACAATAAAAGAGACACGTATACCAACCAGGGAGAGACTAAAAATGACCACAACTACAAAGAGATGAAAAACAGCTGCAAAGAGACCACAAGGAGACTCACATCGACAATGAAAAGGGGCCAAACAACCTCAAGGAGACTCAAAATGCCTATAAATATACACAAACCAACTACAAAGTGACACAAACCAACTACAAAGAGACACACAACTACACAGAGACGCGTAACGACTACAAAGAGACTCAAACCAACAACAAAAAGAGGCCAAACAACTTTAAAGTCAGTATGTCTTGCTCCTATGTAGGAAAGGTGGCGGGGCCTTCTGCATGTCTCTGCCCAGGGGTCCATTGTCTCATCATCCGCCCAGGTTTCTCCCTGGTTGAACTTTTGATATTAATATCTTTTTAGCATCACAAACTCCAGCGAAACAAAGATCATGTTAAAAATATATCCCATAAAAAATCTCCATTGTATCAAATCCCATTTTTGATACTGGTTTAGATTTCCTCAGCAATTGTTATTCAGTGTATTTTGTACTTGCCTCTCTAAAGAGAAGAGTCCACCTTTCCTGTCCCACTATCACACAGTTTTTCTCGCAATAACGCGTAGGACAACTTTTGATAATGGTACGTTTTTAATGTATTGTATCTAGTACTATTGTTCGGATGCCCAAGTTGCTCTTTGTGGTTTGCGTTTCTCACAGATTATCCGCTCAAGTCAAGTTTCTCCCCGCAGTGGTTGATACAGAGTGACCTGTATTATTAAAAAGCACTGTTACACCAGAGCACCACCTGAATCAAGAAAATCAGTTAAGCTAGAGTCAACAAGCGTCTAATCCACTGGCTAATATTTGGAATGGCAGTAAATTCCTGCAGTAAACTCCTGCAGTAAAGCTACTCCAAATAAACTAGAGAGTTCCTTTCAAAGGGGATATGCTTTGAAATCTGCATGTCTGCCTACAGGACTGTAATATAGGGTACCAACACAAAGAGAGAGAGCATGCAGATTATAGAAATATGGAGAGAAAGACCTTCAGAGCTTGTGAGATTAAGAGAATAAGAGACCAGCGGGGAGAGATTTATAAGGAACGTCGGAGGAGACAGCCTACATCACAGACAGGTTAAGACAGAATAATATAACTGTACCCTGAACTTTTAGCCGAGAGTCACAATAAACAAAGAAACTCCATTTTAATTTACATTAAGGCTAAAAACACTGTCAACTTAATGTAAATATGGAGAGAAAGATTGCATGATAAAGACCTTCAGAGCTTGTGAGATAAGAGAATAAGAGACTAGCGGTGAGAGATTTAAAAGAAACATCCGTATCACAGACAGGTTAAGACAGAATAATATAACTGTACCGTGAACTTTGATCCGAGAGTCACAATAAACAAAGAAAGTAAATTCAAATGTACACCAAGGTTAAAAACACTGTCAACTTAATGTAGACAAAAACCTCTTTGACCACCTCCAGAACTGGTTTTAACAAGGAGATTGTTTGCTTCCTCTTTCTGTGAACTTGTTGCACTGATATAGCCAACTGTTAATTAAAAGGACTAATGTTGAAATAAAGACTAGCTGCTGGTGTCTGAAACATGTTGGTTTAGACAGGGGGGGATCTGGCAGAGCTGTGAGGAGGTCTGAAGGCAGATCATCAATCTAATCTATTCAACATAATGTCTGACCTGTTTAGTGTTTTAACCAGGCGACAACCTCCAGGTTCTAAAAGTAAAGCCAATGCAAAAGTGTCTTAAACTTGCATTATTTCTAATGGCCATCAGGGGGCGACTCCTCTGGTTACAAAAATAACTCTGATTGTATGAAAGTCTATGAGAAAAGAGTTTATGGTCTCAATCGCTTCATCAATAAATTATTATCATTCAGTAAATGATGGTCCTTAAAGAGTATGCTTACTGTGATGGACAGGTCGCTGCCGCTGTCAGAGCCGTATACGGCGTCTCTACGTCACTCCTCCGCATTCCAAATATGGTAACTTCCGTTCATTGGTTGCAAAAAAAACAACAAGGTGACGGTCGCAATCAAAGATGGCGACAGCAAAATCGCTGAACTCAAGGCTTCAAAACGGCAGTCCACACACCAATGGGTGACGTCATGATGACTACATCCACTTCTTATATACAGTCTATGGGTTTAACCAGGTTCCTCCTGGTCTGTTCATTGTTCTGTTGGTGGCACAGAAACATGAGATTTTAATCTTCAAGATGGATGAGCCGTAGAAATGTTTAAGTGTGCAAACATTGCTCCAAATTGCACACACACAAACATATCAGAAAAACATTACAAGAGGCGAGAAAAGAAGCCTGTCAAAACAGGATGCAAAGTTTGTTATTGCTTACATTGACCAATCTGTATGGGTATGCACATTTGTGTGTGTATGTGTGTGTGTAGATGTGTGTCAGAAAATGAGGGTGGTACAGGAATGCAAGTGGGATTTGGTCCATAGAACTGGCAGCAGGCGCCATCGTCAGTATGATGAGCTGATGACTGAAGTGTGTGTATGTGTGTGTGTGTGCGTGTACAATGTTGCTGGATACCAGAAAAGTGTGGAGAGAGAGGGCTGAGTGATGTAAAAGTGGAGCTGTCTTCTGTTTGAGACAACTAAGGATTAGAAACAGGAACCCGATCGCTTCTGACGCCAAAATCTTGGTCCAGTTGCCTACAGATTCTACATATGAATGTAGAATTTTTTTATAACGATTAAAGTCAAACTTAATGCAATATTCAGTCTGATATTGTTTTTTTACGTGGCATTTTGTTTCAAAGAAACACAGAATTAAGAGTTGTTATTTCTGTTTAAGTTGTTACAACTTCTATAGTTGCATCAATGTCAGTTATGCTTTTCGCTATTTTCAAGTTTTTGGGTGAAAATCTTTCAGTCTTTGCCACAGGAAGATCAAATCCTCCGTTTTAATTTACAAGCTATCTGGCTCAAAGATGACAAAGATGACTTTTTTGTGTGTGTCATCTTATTCTGATGGTGGAAAGGTTTTTGATGTTGTAACGGGGAGGAACTCACATATGTTTGGTATTGACCTACAGATACAGTGTTTGGACTGAAATTCTATTATGGCTGTAAAGAAAGTAAAATCAGCCTTAGACATCTATTTATGGGTGAAGAAGACCATTGAAAGGAATATATTTGTTTTTAATTTGTTGGTGTATTTTCCTTTTTTAGTTTAGTTTATTTACCTTACTCTTATTGCTATTGTATTCTATTTTACAATGGTGTCAGTATTATTTCTTTTACGCTTAATAATAGTTATTCTATTGTTCATATATGTTTATATTTTTATTCTATTTTCTTTTTCTTCTGTTGTAAACTTAAATAATCTAATGAATCTCTGGCACAAGAATTTACATCGGGATTAATAAAGTTTTATCTCATTTTATCATATCTTTTTAAACCGATTGTAAAACTTACAGTGGAAACATAATTTGCACAAACCGATGAAACGTGTGCAGTTAAATGGGATCAACAAATAAATAAATGACATTCAATGTACTTAGGAAGAGGCTTGTCCTCTTTTATTTATTATTACTAAAGCATTACATTATAATTGTATTATTTTCTAAGATTAAGTAAGATTTAATCATAATACAGAATAAAGTTGACATCCGATGTGGGGGTGGTAGTGGAAGCAAAAAGAAGAGAAAAGAAACCCTTAACAACAGACTTTTTGCTAAATGTTTTACAAGCTTTGGCTTGTATCACACACATGAATGGCTCCATCTCTTTCTTCTCCAGCTGAAGTAAACTAAATAAAAATGGGCAACATTAACAAAAGAGCTCCTGTTACAAAAGACCTATTCATATAGATCTGTTTAGAGCAGGTCAGCGACTTAAGTGTTTCCAAATGTTAGCGACAAAGATCAAACCTATTATGCATTTAGCCGCTCCATTCCACCGGTTTGTGTTGTGAAAAGCCCAGACTTCACATTTCTACATGACAAAAACTGAATCCTGTAAATCGCTGCGTCAACACAGACAAAGTATGGTGCCGCGGTGTTTCAACACTGCAGGTATTAGGTACAGTATCAGGGCTTAAAAGGACAATTGGACTGTTGAAAACCCACCCATCCTGTTGGGAGTCACTGTAAATCTAATCCGGCCAGCTCACATGAACGATACCCCACGGCCTGCCAACTTTTGCAAAGTCGGCTTCATATGTACGGACGGATTATTATAATTGGCTAATCTGTATTCAAAAAGCTGTAATGTACCTTCCCGAGGGAGAAGAGAGAGAGAGGAAGAGGGAGGTGGAGAGTTGGCAAAGGTGAAAGCGGGTGAAGAGAAAAACAGGCAGAGGGGGGGGGGGGGGGGCAGAGATAGAGGGAGGAGGTGAAAAACACAGAGGAGTGAGGAAACAGTGAAAGAGGAAAGGAAAGTGATAATGTTTCCACCAGGATTGGCTGCGTGAAATGGGAGTCAGAGTGTTGGAGAGGGAGAGAGAGCAAGCGAAGGGATAGTTAAAGCAGAGGGAGGGAGAGGAGATGAATGGAGGAGGTGAGGGGAAGGAGCAGAGGTGTAGGAGGCGGATGGAGAAGCAGCATTCCTGACCGAGCAGTTACAGAACGGGGACAAGAAGGAGGTGATCGGAAATCCAGATGCCTCAAGGACCAGCAGAAGGGTCAAACTAACGCACACACACACACACACACACAGAGATAGAAAGCGCTCCATCTCCTCTCCTGCTACCTCTTTCACAGACGTCGGAACCTCAGTGGCTTTACAAGTCAGCAAACATCCACGGGACTAAAACATCAACTGGATACTTTTTTAATGCCTGTTTTTCTCGTAAAACTCTTAAGACTTTCCAGCCTGCAGTGACAACTGAAGGACTTGTTTTGGGGGTCTCTTTTGTATTTTTATTCTTTCCCTTTTCTGGAGGAATTTCCAGGTGAGTGTTTTGTGGTTTTTACAATGAGAACTTGTTAAATGCTCCCAGATGCAAAAAGTAAATATAACAGTGGCTTATTGTTTGGTTTAAGGTGTGTGTTGGTTTTCGGTGCAGAACTCATGGTTTTAATATCTTGATGCTCATTTAAACACGTTGATGCAATTAGACCAAACATTTGCATTGATTCAGTGTCATTTTCAACAGTGAGCCGAAAGCAGCTGACGTGTGTCTGATGACTGATTGTCCCACATTTAGCCTTAAAGTGTCAAGTTGATTAAGTTGAGGTCGTCCAATGGGTGTCAAAAGGTTGCAAAAGTGACAGTTTTAGAGCCGCAGTTGTCTTTGCGACGTCGTGGAATGCCGTCGCACTCTGAAATCGGATTTCATTCTGACTGTCATGCCGTGACGGATGTGGTCGGTGTCACGGGAACCCACCTGTTGATGGAATTGTGTGGAATCAGCAGGAGACAACAGTCCAGTTCTGTTAATTTTAATCAACTATTTGTCTGTAGAAAGCTGTGAAATCGAGCCCGTCTTCAAAAGCTCTTGTACCTCTCTGAACGATATGTAACCTGTTTTTGCCCACCGCAAAAAAAAAGTGCTCCACAAGACTCCCATATGATTAATGTTCAAAGAGCATTTGAAATGGCAAATATTTACACTATATGCTGTGTGCGAAACACAGAAATCTCTCTCAAACACAGCCTGTTTCTGGGAAAAGTTTGTTTACTATGACCACAACCTTTGGCGAAGTGCCTTTCAATCATATTGGTACCAATGAGCGCTCCAGGCAAACAGACGCTCAGTATAAATACTCTTTAGGTATTTATTAGCTACACGCTGCTTTGTTTTTCCGACTAAAAGGAGGCTGGCTTTTTAGTAATAATAAGCAACAGACAGAAAAGAAGAGCTTGCTTGACTTTGCCTAGACAGTGCAAAGTATTTTAGCCACCTGAGCTTCTCTCCGTGCCAATGCAGCAAGCCATACTAAAACTTTGAAAGATTTACAGCCCAAACTTGGAAAGGAGTCCACAAAGGAATCTGCCCGTTAAAAAGTTTAAGCGATTAATTAACATCCAGTCAGGGGATTTTGTATCTCATCCAAATATATTCAGTGAAGAAGAAAAAAAGGACATTTGTTCTGTATTTATACCCTTCGACGTTTTATAATGTCCATTAATAAAACAGACATCTGAAACTAAAGTGGACTGTTTTTACCTTCAGAAGTCTCTCAAGAATACAAAAACATGTCACTATATAATAAATTTAAATAAATTACCATAAGCCAGACGTGGCCGAAGTGAATCGGACAATTATGTAACTCCCCATGAATATTTTAAATACAAATGTTGAAATATATGTTTGTCATTCATAAACCAACCTTGACAAGGTTCCGATAACAACACCCGACACATTACGTTGAAAGAGATTTCCGAATGTGTATGGCTGCGCACAATATTAGAGACTTGCATGAAAACATGTGGTAATCATATTGTGGTCTTCTCTTGACATGTGTTATCTTGAATAAAGCAGCTGTGGCTTGGCTGGCAGTCGGCGTAATGCTTCTGACATTAAGATGTATTGGCCTCACTCAGACATTCTTAAAGGCATACTCTAAGTATTTAGGAGGCTGGTTTGGCTTTTGATCTGTTTTAAGTTTGAACTTAATAAGTATGGACACCAAAAATCTACCAAGAGTGGTCGTTTAGATTATTGACCGATGCTGCTACATGCTAGCTTGAACCACGCTCAATCATCCTGGACTTCCGGAAAAACAAAACATGTCTTTCTTTACTGCAACTATTATTACGATTACAGTAATGTCTCCTTCGTGTGAGTTAACTGTGTAGCTGATTCGCAATCACTTATGTACGAGCATTAGCAATATAATACGGCAAGGTTTAGGGAGTAAAAAAAAATGTCATAGACACATGTTAAATCACATAGCTCCATGGTGTCATCAACAAGTGCCCAAGGTACATTAGCACCATGCTAAAGACTTTAATGACATTGAAGACAATCTAAATATCAAAACAATGCTAAAAATGTTCTTCAAATCTTTTCTTAGTTAAGTTAACTAGTAGTAGGAAACTAGCATGAATTAGGAAATGCTTGCATTTTATTGACCTGGAGTTTTTGCTAAACCAGACTAGCATAACATTGCACTCACCACTATTGGTCTAGACATAGCAGACACGTGCGCCACAAACTATTAGCCATAGCTAGTCCTGTGCAAGCATACATCAACAGCTAGCCATTTATGTTCAGTGTTAGTAATAACACTTCCACAGAAACTAATGCTGAATAGTAATAGTTCCATATGCTAACAATTTAGTGTACACTTTTGTTGTTTCTAAACCTAGGTAAAGTTGCCTGATATCAGATGCTAATGTACAAATTAAAGTAGAATTTAACTAGCTATGAAAAGGAACTGGCCTTTTTTTAACCTGGCTATTAGGTTAGCATAGCATCGTATACTGACCACTTTCAATGCAGACGTAGTAGACACTGGAAACAGCTCAATGCTCAACTCAGCTATTGCCAGCTGTTTCAATTAAAGCTTTTGGTAGTGGTTCTTGCAATGTTAAGATGATAAGGGCCAAAGGCCATTTAGCGCTATTGTACAGCGGTGGTGACCCAAGTCTATAGGAAATCCATAGACTGTATATAAGAAGTGGACGTAGTCATCGTGACGTCACCAATTGGTTTGTGGACTGTCGTTTTGAAGCATCGAGTTCAGTGATTTCGTCGTCGCCATCTTGGATTAAGGCCTTCATCATCTTGTTGCTTTTGCAGCCAGTTAAAGGAATGCCATATTTGTAATGGAGGGACTTAGAGACGCCGTATACGGCTCTGGTAGCAGCAACAACCTGTCAATCACAGTAAGCCCACTGGCCATAATTTATTAAATGAACATAATGCGGGATTGAAGAAGTCTTGAAACTAGCGGTTGAGACCATAAACTCATGTTTACAATGTTTACTGAGGGAATGAATCAAGTGAGAAGTAGAGTCATTTTCTCATAGACTTCCATACAATCTGTCTACTTTTTGCAACTGGAGGAGTCGACCCCTGCTGTTGCCCCCTCTTAAGTTTGTTTACATGGCAAGTAGCTTATGATGCAATTTTAGGCCTCCCTCAAATTAAACTTCAACATTAACTATATTGAGTTCAATTTTTTACCAAATAAGAAATCCAAAAGGTTTTACGACCAAAATATTACGCTCCCTTTTGTTTTTTGTTCCACATAATCCTGCTATTATTCAACCTGTTGTAGTCTAAATTTTGGAATAAAGATCCACAAGGTTTTCTTCTGTATGTTCTCTACCACAATTTATGCCCAACATTCATTTATTTAATTTACCATTTATTTTCTTTGTCAGTATGACTTTGACTCCCTGCATAGTTCAGTCACTGATTGTGTTTCAAAATACACCACAGAAGAAATGGATGATCGTAAGACGTAAAGAAAGCCCATATAGAAAAGAAACAAAGGAGTGAAGGATGTGTCTTGGCTGGACACCACTATGTGCCAATGAGCATATGATTTTGATAAGCAAGAGGTTTGATAGTGCAGTGCTCTGGCTCCTTTACTGGAAGTACTTTATCTCTGTCAGGTGAGAGTCTGGCATTGGTACTAAGTGATTTCATTGTACAGGGACACCCTTTTTTCACCCTTTTTCTTGCTCTTCTGCTCTCCTCCATCATACCTCCCCTTTCCTTCCTCTTTCCCCCTTCTCTGTTTTTACCCATCTCCCCGTATTTCCTTTCCTGTCCTCTCTCCTGTCTCCAAAGTGCTAACACAGAAGAGCTGGCAAAGCCATTAGAGGAAAGCAGGAGCAGAGAAACCAGCTGGCTGACAGCGTTTACCTGTGATCATCATAACCCTCGATACTGGAGGCCGACTGAACGGACACCTTTATTGCTCTGTAAAGAGGTAGAAGATGTCGCAGCAACAGGTTTTTAGTCTTACCTGAGACATATTATGTGTGGGTCACTGAACAGCTGTGTGCAACACCTAATAAAATGCATCCAATATCCGTTCTACATGTCATTTGAATTATAGACCTGACGACCACGTTTTTACAGACAATCCAGGACATTCATTGTGAGCCATAGGTATAGTATATCTGTATAATGTCAGATACTGGCTTTTGAAAAATGTTAAGCATGAATTTTTATGATCTTGGACACAAGGTGGCAAAGTCATTGAGACTCAAGGGCGCACGTTCAAGCTGCTGGAGTATCGCCCCCAACAATGAGCCTCTGCTCTGTAGTTGACCCTGACCTCCCTGTGGAGGATGCAAGAGGAAAGAGTTTCCCTCTGTGGATCACTAAAGGATTATTATCACATATATACCATCGGCTAATGTATATATTTTGAGTGTGAATACTTGACCCTGTAGAGAGGCAAAAATTATTTGAATTTAAAGGTGCACTAATCTTTATTTTAGAGTAACAATGGTTAAAATTATTACATTTTTGTGAAAGGTGTTTTCTGTAGCTCCCCCTCAGCTTTTTAGTTTTGGTTTTTACGGGTAGACAGTACTGTATTTTCTGCAAAAGCAAGCTCTATAAACCCTCTGTACACTACCTGCCGTGGTAGATATGTTGCTCAGGAGATGGTGGAGACCAAATGAGAGCTAAATGAGAGTGGATATTTGACTGGAAAGTGATAATATGTCAATGTTGTGTTTCAAGCTTGTTTACACTGCCCCCCAATTGGTGGAATCAGTTAATGCAGGTTAGCGTTTTTTCTAGATATTTCAATTGTCAAGGTCATCTGCTAACAAAGACCATGAGATATTGAAAGCTCTGGAAAGTAAGTGGACCTTGAGTTAAGATTATCAGATTGTCTCGGTTGATCCTATACTTTGGTCCAGACTGAAATTGATCAACCATTGGATTTATTGCAATGACATTTTGTGCACACTTTCATGTCACCCTCAGGAGGAATTGTAATTATTTTGTAGAGCCCCCTGATTGTAGTGCCATCATCAGGTCAACATTTATATTCGTCCAATACTTTGTTTAATGACCCAGTATCTGTCAAACTAATGACAGTCTCAGCATTACTGTGTCTTTAGAACTAATTAGCAGACTAAGATGTTGAACTCGGCTTCTACCTTGTTGACACCAAGTCCCAAAGTAACTGTTGCATTTTTTTATTATTCTCTCCAGTTGTCACTTGTTACAATCTGAAGATGATACTTCTGCGGGAAACAATTGACTGCTGCAACTTGTTAGCCACCGCCTTTTCTAAGACACTTAAAAGCTTCAAAATGCACGAGAGGGGCATCTACTGACTTTTATTTTGTAGAACAAGACATTAAAATCTAGAAATATTGTGTTAACCACAGACCATATTTCAAACCATCCAAAAATCCATTAACTTCAAGACGAGGGAACCCAAAGTCCAAAAATGCTAACTCATTTCAGGTTGTAGGCCTTATTAGATCTTAACTGTTACCTCTGAAATCAGTGGTGAGCCTTACGGACCATACTATACAGTTAATGTGTTCGTCAGATCAGGAAGGAACGTGAATATCAATAGCATATCAAGATCCAGATAAAGTTTAGGGCATTCTCCTCCTGTCTTCCTGTCACAAATGTCACACGCGCACACACACGTGCGCACACACACACACACACACACACACACACACACACACACACACACACACACACACACACACACACACACACACAGCTGTTAGGTGAATTAGCCTCCCTGTGAGGAGAGAACACAGAGATAGAAGTGGAAACCAGAAACCCCCAAACTGGCCTCTAATGACTTCAAAATATGTATGTGTGTTGTTTGGTACCTGGGGGGGGTCTGTAATTGGTATGTAATCCCCTCAAAGCAGCATGTTAACATTTAAACCAACATAGTGAGCGCCAAACCACCTGGCACTGTAACAAACCACAACTGCCAATGTTAAGTGCTTATTTTCCACCCTACACTCTATTGTATTGTGTGCTGTAGTAGTTTGAGCTAAAAGAGCTCAAATCAACACATATTTCCTTGTTTGGAACATGATTATGTTGGATAAAAGAGGATTTACACTCTGCTGAGTCCCCCCGGGGAAAGGTGTAGTGAAGACAGGCAGGATTTAATCCAGTGTCAAAATCTCTCTGACGTGTTGTATCAACCTCGAGGGCGAATAGTTTGGTGTAAGTATTGCTGCTACAGTCATCAGCTTACTCAGCCATGGATTGTTTTTTGTCACAGCTCTCACTTTCTCTTCTTTCTCAGTCACTTGCTATCATGTGGATTCTCTTTCTCCCTTTCTTTCTTTCTTTCTTTCTTTCTTTCTTTCTTTCTTTCTTTCTTTCTTTCTTTCTTTCTTTCTATCTCTCCTTCTTTGTTTCGTTCTGTCTATCTATGTCTTCCTTAACATTTGCGGGTGTACCAGCTTGGGCATGTGTAAATTGATTAAAGTTCTGCGGTTCTGCGAGTCATTATGATAATTTTCTCTTTCATTAAGTCTTGCCAAAGCTAAAGAATACATCTGAGAGTTAATTATTGTCGTGTCAAGAACTCATCTTGTATCAAAAGTTAAAAAAGATGAAGCTGAATATGTATACTATATGTGTGTCTGCGCTCTAAAAGCTATGTGTATACCATTGGGGCACTTACCCGTAATTAATATCTAAAGATATTTACTTGCATAATGGTAACCGTGGATCACATGACTACTTTTAAGTGAAAGGGGTTGCTCGTAGTGATAAATCCACATCTAATTATCACCCAAGTCCCTCAACTCTATGAGGATTTGTAGCCTCTTTTAGCTCCTTGTTTTGGTTTTAAAGCCCGCCACTCTCCTGTTCTGGTTCAAAGTTAACGAGAAGCTGGTGAACATAGTGGAGCATTTAGCAGCTGTTCAGTTATTTCCCTCGAGAAATGTCGGAGATCAAACAAAACGCAAATGACTGTAATCCAAATTACAATTTTTTCTACTACATAATCCATCCATCCATTCTTTAAACTGTTCAACCTGTTCAGGGTCATGAGGGGTCAGAGCCCATCCCATCATGCAATGGTAAAAAGGTATAGTAGTAAACCTTGCACAAGTCGCTAGTGGGTCACTTCCGGTGTCATCATCATCTGCTGTGCACATGGATCAATAGTACTATTCTCATACAGCCTTCGAAGTAATACCTACGAGAAATTAATGCACTGTAATTTGTAGATATCTGACGAAATAAAATAAAAATAAAACCTAAAACCTAACTAAGACACTTGACACGTGACGTTGACACTTCTTGCCGGATAAAAAAACGAGAAGATGATATCATACAAACCGTTGTATGAGGATACGTAGCAATATGCCAATAGTACTACACTGAGTCACCAGTTTAACAGGTACGCTAGCACAAGATACAATCCACTACCGCAGCCATGCAATAAATAATATCTATGTTATGTTTATAATGTTTGGCATTTGTTGAAATCCATGCATCTAAATCGATCATTCCTTCCTGCAGGTGTATTAATGGCGTAAGCAGTCAGACAGCTGTCCGGTCATGGCGCTGTGGTGGTGCGCCAACGTGTTCTGCAGGCTGGCTGCAGCATGGTTTCCCCTGCTCTTCACATCACTGCTGTGGCAAACGGTAAATCTGCATTGCAGAAACTCCCAACATCTTAAAGAAACTAGCGGTTTAGCTGCTTGAATCAGAAGAGCTTGACTGAAAAACAAGTGACTTAGTTTTACTGGTGGTGAAGACAATCTGAAAATGTTGTTGATTCATAGGGAAACCAATCCATTTCCAATCAAACGTTTGCTAAAGTTATGAGGCTGACGTAGGGTGAAAAACACAAACCCAAGGATATGTATGTGACTAAAGTATACGTTCCCTGAAACTGCACTTTTTTGGAAGGAAATCTTGAATTTATCATGATGGAATTTGGCAAAGGAGGGCACAATGTTAATACACCCGGTCTATTTGATACAAGCCCCAAGTCGATTTCCTCCCCTTATTATTGATTCCTTTCCAAACTGTTAGTGGATATACAGGTCTGAACTCATCCGTTTGCTTCTCCCTCTCTTATCTCATCCTGTCTGAATTTCTGATTTTGCCTCTGCTGCTCACTGCTTTGTCATACCTCCTTTATCATACTTTTCCACGATTATCTTCTCTGCTCTCTCTTTTCTATTTTATCCCCCTAACCTTCTCCATCTGACTGCTGTCTGTCCTTAACTTTATTCTCTACTCTACTGTAGATCTCCCCCGTACATGCAATGGCACCCTGCCCACGGAGTTGCAGCTGTCCAGGCGTTAAAGAAGTTCACTGTACGTTCAGACATCTCACCACTGTACCAAAAACCTTCCCTAAAGACACAGAGAGGCTCAACCTTGGGTAAGATTCAATCGCTGTGCACAAACACACACACACGCACACGGCAGCGTTGAGACATAGTTGTGAATGGCAGCCCGTGAGGGAAGAAACCCAAACACTCTGCAGGAAGTAGTGTGGAATGTGGAGTAGGTGATTTGTCAGAGGAGTGTTTGCTTTAGCTCACAAACACCGCCTGAACCAAAATGCTGAGGCAAGGGCTTTTCGGTTGTCCAGGATGAGATCACTTTCTTTTACGCCTAGAGGAGCTACTGTCTTGCTTTAGATGGTGGGATCATTATCCGTATCGCTGCTTGCCATCGGTTGATATGCCAACAGTCCTTAGGAACAAAAGAAGCCAGTTTTACACCAAAGAGAGAAGTCTCATCACTTCACTTCCGCGCGCAGGCCATGGCGCATTTCTTTTTGTCCACATCTGCTTTAAACTCAAAAGATAAGGGCTTAGCACCAGCATGAGGTGCTGAACTGACTTCAAATCACTTCCATGTGGACGGAGCTTTCACTGCCCTTTCCAGCACAGCGGAGAAATAGCCCAGCAACTGTTTTGTATGCAACAAACTGCTGTGTCTAATAATTGGCTCCCAAATGATCCATATTTACATGGCAAACCACTTGGCAGGCAGGAGCCAGAGCCACACTTTTGTTCAGGCTCTACATTTGCATGTGGGGGCTCTGTTGTGGGAACAGCTATCACTGCATTTCATGTGCATTGCATTTGTGCTTTAAGTAGCTCTCCAGCTCTGAATGTAATGCTGTGATGTGATGATCCATTTCAGTAGGTAAAAGCTGCAACACTGTGCCAAGCTACAGTCCTCAGGAGGTAAACTGCCTCCATATGCGCTTCTGGGAACAGTAGAGCTATCAGTAAAATTCCAGAGTCTTTGTCTTGAACCAATACAGAAAGCATATACTATTAAATATAGCAAGCATTACACTGCTGGGACTTCATTACGAAGGGTTTGGCAAATAGCAAATGTTATATTTATATTAACTTACAGCAATAGAGAATTCTTGCCTGTGTTTTATGGATCAGATATAACATTGTAAAGACATATTGCAGGGTGGAAACACCCCAAAAAACACATATGGCCCACATGAACAGACAAATGGAATATAATATATCATTGCACCACGTAACAATCAGGAGTTAAAAAAAATGGATGCTACATGATTCCCACATGGCAGCAACAATAAGTGAGAGGCTGATGCCATGTCTCTGACTTCCTCTATTGACCAATCCTACCAAGTACCTAAGAGCAGCTGTCCAATCATATCTTAGGGTGCTTTCACAACTAACCTGTTTGGTTTGGTTAAAATGAACTCAGGTCAGTTCGCCTGGTTAGTATGGTTAACGTAAGCTGCAAACATTAGCATATCCAGCTAACTAGCTTACTATCTACAGTTGTGAATTAACACGGTTACTTCCAGAGCCAAGGAGCATTTGATGCTATGTATTTCCCCACTGTGTGGGAGCTAGTCCAGGATGCTGATATATCAAAGTGTAGGGTAGTGGTAGCAGCTCTGTTTTTCTCTCTATTGCATTTTGAGAAGTTTACACTCCAGCAAGCACAGCCAAGGTTGTTACCCGAGATAGCATTGCACCAAACACATTTAGACGTAATCCTAAAAGTCTTTTCTCTTGTAACATCATATTTTAAATAAAAACAAGAGAGCATAAATGTAACCCCCATCTTAATTATCCAAGTATGTACATTTAGCAACCAAACAGTGTTAGAATAGAATGGAATACAAGTCTGAATTTAGCATAGTTCTTGTACTGCAATGTTGAGTTGGTTAGTATCAGTTTCTTTTTCTTTATCACAAACAAGTGGGGATGCAGCATTGTTATGTTGGACAATATCATATTTGTAGCCATCAAGTGCATATTTGATACAAATAATTCTTGTTTTTGAACGAATCAGCTGGAAATATTAAGAAGTCAGTCAATGATAGCGTTTTTAACCAACTTATGGAGCTAACGTTAGCTTGTTAAGTTAGCTTGTTCCAGCTGCCAGTGACTGCAAACAGCAGTTAGAAATGAGTGTATCTATTTGTCTATCTTTGACTGAAATAAAACACCTATTGTTTAAAACATTCCCAAAAGTTTGAGCCACCGTCATTACAGTAAACAGCATTTGTGCGTGTGAGAACTGACAGCTTGACAGGCATAGCAACCTATTTGTATCGGTCATTTGATTGTGTTCAGTTTACCACTTATGCTGCTAGTAGATTGTTTGATGTTGCACTTTTGCATACTCTATTCTGATTCTCTATTGATTCCTGATTTTTGTTCTTTGTGTGGGGTAGAAGGCAGTGTCTGTTATAACAGGAATAAAAGGAATTTCTCAAGGACACTTCAGCAGAGCAAACCTTTGGAGGCAGACCAAACCTTTAGGGAGCTAATAGGATCTGTCTTTCTAAACACTAGACCACCCTGCAAACTGGGGACTGCAGACCAGGGGGATTTAGTCCCTAATGCAAAACTGTTGGTATATGTTCACACCAGGCATGCTTGCAGTGTTTTATTTACACTCCAGGCCTGGTTTCCTTTAGTCTGGAGCAATACCCTTTGAATTCAAAAGGAAATTGCTCAAATAAATGCAAGCGTCCATCCTCTTTCCTAGGATCTTCTGTGTTCAGTGAGTGGCGTGGAGGATGGTATGGACCACCTAAGCACCTGGCACAGTGACAATGGGGCTTAAGATTCAGCTCATTCTCCCAAGTACTCTGTCATGATGCAGTAATGATCAATTATGGGAAACAGCACATACAAGTCTGCCATGATTTATGCTGAAATCCAATTAACTTCCTCCAGGGATCTCGATTACAGAGTCTGTCGCAATGGGTTCACTGAGAATTAAGTCCTGCTGAAACTTACAATTTACATACAAAAGTGCAACAAAAGAAACTGGACTAAGAACTATATAGTGAAGGTACAGTTGAACACTTAGAGCCCCGATATGTTTCAAACTGCTTGGCATGCTCGTCAAACAGCATCTGAAACCCCTCCCCCCCCCACACACCTTTCACCATGTCTTGCAGCAGTGCTGCGTCTATTAGTTTTTGTAATTTGTGAAAAAATGTATTCTAAAAGCATGCCCACTTTGCACCACGATTGGCTAGGTGTGAGGCCGTAAGAAAGTAGCATAGTGAAAACCACAAAACTACATCTGACATTTTTTGTAAGTACAATCATGTGCACCACCATGAATGCTTTGGAGTGTGAGCCATTCGTACAATTTGTACGACTATCGCGTAGAGACTGCAAAGATATGCAAAAGACAATTGTTGCTGAAAAACCCTACAATACTGCAAGTGACATACAGTAGGGCCCTATGATTTCTGTGATGTAAAAAACACGGAAGGAATTGTAGATAGATAGATAGATAGTAACTTTATTGATCCCGCGAGGGGAAATTATTTCGTTACAAGCAGCAATAGGTTACAGAGCAGCAATAGGTTACAGAGCAGCAATAGGTTACAGGTATACAAATCTTAATATTATATATAAAGAAAAAAGAAAAAGAAAAATACAAGAAAAATACACGATATGTACAATTATAATGGAGTAAAGATGTTATATAAAAAATGCACACGATATACACAGTGCAATTTGATGATAAAAAAAGGAATCAGCTGTAAAATTCGGAATGCTGTGGATTATAAAAATCAAGGCTTAACCGATTATTATAAGCGTTTCATTCACAGCACCTAAGCTGAATAAACTATGGAGCTATGTTTTGGTTTAATTTACAGCCATACTGCTTCTCTCCTCTGCTCTCTGTGTTGGTGTTTCATTTTCTTATGAACTGTTAAATTTGTATTCATCCACCAAATTAAATTAGACACTTTTTCTGATGAAGAAATGTGTTTACTACAGAATTCTGAAAAATCAAAACTGCAAACACACCTGTGTACTGAAGAACTGCAACACTTTTCGTTATAGTATGAGTGCAAAACACTTTGAACGGGTTTGAATTTCAGTTCCCAATGGGAAAACCTACACTAAAAATATTCTGGATGAAAGTGACCACTAGATGATATACTGTGAGTTAGCTGTTTTATTGATGGCAGCGGAAAAACGCAGAATCCCCCATATGTGTTCAATTGGGTAGGGATAACTGCAAACAGGGAATGCTGTGTGCTGTGAGTCTAAGAACTCACTTCAGGATAGTAGACTCTGAAAGACAATATGCTGTGCTGATTCCTGTTGTTGAAAGGCCTGACAAACTCAAATACTGAAATCTGTCAAATGCTGTGAGTCCCTGCCAATGGTCAACGTGCTCTGTTGCCTTCCTTTATTGAAAAATGGCTTTGGCTCTGGCTTCTACTGTTCTATACTGCACTTGGCAATCAGTTTGACTCTTTGTCAGAAGTAATGTGCTGAAACATAAAGACTTGAAGAAAGGCTCTTTGTATTTTGACTGTCGATATAATTATGTACCAGGGTCCCACATAGACCCCTTGGGCAAAACTAATATAAAAATACTGAATTTCTAAACGTATGCTGAGCCCATGTCTAATGTGCAATTACAGTGTTGTTGGTCAGACTACCTAAACCGAGACCACGACCAGAGTGTATCAAGACTGATACAAAACCAAGGCTTTGAAGGGATGAGACAAAGTCAAAACCAAGACCAGAGTATATTGTGTATTTTGTGTGCAATTTAGTGATAGCCCTACAGTTGTGGTCTGACTGGTCTTGAAATAAAGTCTTCTTTGTCTTCGACCAAGATAAGACCAAGTTAAAATGTGTTCAATTCCGAGACAACATCCAGATCTACAAAACGTAGTCTTGAGATCAAGACCAATCTCGAATTCTACTACACTGGTGCATCTATGCTTGATGTGTGTGTGTGTGTGTGTGTGTGTGTGTGTTTCCTCTGACAAATGATGAAATAACTGTGGTTCAAAGGTTGACTGAGGTGTCTCTGGGATCCCTCTTTCCATTCATTCTTTACAGCTATCTTTCCCCCCTTTCGTTTGAAAGGTCACATTGCCCAGACAGACATGCACCCACCGATTGTTAACTAATATTAGTTTCCTATCCCTCTGACTCCCCTCATGACCCTCAGTTACTCTTTCATCCTAGTAACTAGTCCTGTTTCTTTTCTCCCTCTAACAGTTATAACAGCCTGACGGAGGTGGCGGGGTCAGAATTCAGGTCACTACGGCAACTGGAAATGCTCATGTTGCATGGCAACGACATTAGCTCAGTCCACCCTGGGGCGTTTTACAGCCTGAGATCACTACAGGTAGAGTTTCTGTGTGTGTATGTGTGTGTGAGTGTGTGTGTGTCTTGTTGTTGTTATATACTACAATACCAACACTTCTCTAAATTTGTCTTCAAAATCAGACAGACTAGTTTGTATGTTTAAAGGTGGTGAAAATAAATTCATCAATTTATACATATAAACTGAATTCATCAACCCAAATGGACCAGGGGGAAAGTGAACCTGCACGTATGACTGATATATTGAAAACTTAATTCTCAATTAATGGCTCATCATTATCAATTAATGACCCATAACCCATTGGATTTAGTTCTGTAAGAACCTGTGGTTTCTCCTACATTCCGTTCAGGTCCAATGGTCCAACAGATCCGGGTCAAGTGAAAGTGATTTATTACTGTCTTCAATTGGTGTCTTCAATATGTGTTAAACCCACTTGAGTGTTTGCATCTGTTACATTCTCCATATCTGCCTCTAAATCATAGCTGGAGCAAATTGTAGCAGCATATGTAAAAGTAATGAACCACGTTGGGGCTGGCCAACACCACAGTGTATGTACAAACAAAGCCAGATCAAATTGTATCCTTTTAAGCCAATAATTAGTTGTTCTTTGATTGCTTGACTAAAAATGCAGTCTTGTTGGGTCCAGATGGGGATAATCAGAACCTAACTTTGCATTCGAAACAGGCAGAAGATACATAAGAAATGGATTGAGTCATCGACTTATTTGAGGTACAAATGTCCTCAAAAAGATGGAAGAATGATGGAAGAATAATAAAGGACGGGATGCTCTTTTGTAATGTAGACTGATAAGTTTCTTAATGAAAATGCACCAAAGCAACTTTCAAAAATCACAATCACCTTTTTAGTAAAACAATATAAAACTAAAACTAAGACGATTGAATCAATTCAACAGGGTTGTTCATGCGGCCAAAGTGCTGCCTTCCCTGCAGCTCTGCACATGTACTAGCCACTTTTAGCTCATCATTTCCTGGGGCAGCCATTTCCAACAAAACTAGCTGAGACAAGCCGGGTGTAAAGTACCTATCAAGCATGAAAAAGACACAAAGTAAGCAAGAAGCTGACTGCATCTTAAAGCATCTATCAGGCGTTGATGGAATATGGACTTATGTTAGTCACATCCCTTCTGTCCCATCTCCAATGATCAAACCCCTAGCCTTCTAATTGGTTAATATAGTTTTAATGTTCAATAAATGTCAGTATAACACTAACTCTTTTTTTCACAGATCTTGAAGTTGAGTTACAACAAGCTAAAATCGGTGAACCCGGGTCTGTTTGAGGGCCTTGCTGGTTTGATCCGTCTTCATCTGGACCACAACCTCATTGACTTTATAGAGCCATACTCCTTCTCTGGCCTGAGCTCCCTAAAACTCCTGCAGCTAGAGGGGAACCTTCTCAAAGAGATCCACCCTCATACCTTCATAACGGTGTCACTACTAGGAAGCTTTTGGACCTCTGGACTCAAGTAAGAAACAGAAAGGTGGTAGATGTTTCTCTTAATTTTGGAAAATTTAAGCATCTTTTCAAAACTGTTAAGGGTCATATGTTAAATTTGTACTTGTACGTGAAATTGTACTACTTTTGGAGTATCTATTTATATTTGTGTAATGATACAACGTAAATTAAATTAATGGAGTTTGCATGTTCCCTCCAGTTAAAAGATGCAGATTCCCCAAATTGCTTACAGGTATAAAGTTGCTATAACTGCACCTCATAACTTATGGATACTACAGTATATTTCTTTCCCTCCCTATTGCACGTTGCATGCAAGAATAAACATCATCCTCCTGTCACCCTGCAGACCAGTGAATGAATAAAATTATATGTTTTTGTTTCAGACACTTACACCTGTCGGACAATCTGCTGGAGCAGCTTCCTGCCGCAGTGGTGAAGACAGCTCCCCGGCTTGAGATCCTTTCTCTACACGGTAATCCCTGGACCTGTGACTGTCAGCTCCACTGGTTGATAGAATGGAGCTCCACGCATGAAGGTAAGGACTTGTGTTTGTACCCACCATATATACATTTTCCTTTCAGCTCAGCTCCACCAACTCCTGAGAAAAATATGTTAGCTTGTTAGCAAAGAGTTACTCATTTACACATCCAGCAGTTAGGGAGCAACATTCATTTGAAGTTGTACAAAGGTGAGTCCAATATTCACTCTCTTTTAACTCTGTGTTCGGTGTCCAACAACTCCTGAGGTAAATGTCTGGCTTCTTAGCTCCTAAATGCTCCACTGTGTTCACCAGCCAGTCACGAACTGTGTCTGTCTGCAGGAAGTGTACCATGTGTTTTTAGAGCTTTCTCACTAAAAACAGCTGCCTGCTGAAACTAAAAACAACTTTTATTAGAGTGGCGAGAGTGAACCAAAACAGTTGTGAGCCGCACAGCTAAACAATGAGCTGAAACTCACTATAAGGCTCGGTACAGCTGACGGGGAGCTGCTGATTCAGGATATGATTCTGTGTAGGTGCATTACTACGAGCAGCCCCTTTCACACTGTCACATTGCTTTCTCATGGCGTTTGATAAGAATACAGATTATAGCCACTTTAAGAAACAATATCTGTCACAATAGAAATGGGGATGAAGATCAAGGCACTGAGCAACTGGACTGATTGGCTCCTATCAAGGCAAAAAACGCCATATCAAACAATATTAACCTTTAAATGAACACAAGTCTAAACCAAAACATTAAACATAATAACTGGTTGCAACCCATTTATATATTAACAATATATGCACATCAAAAAGAATGTCTCCGGACTTCATATGCATGTTTTTGACCAGAAGCAGAGCATAATGCTGGCAAATCATTTTGTATGTCTGCCTTCTAACTCTAACATATGTAGGATACAGCTTCCCTGAATATATTGACTGTATTTGATTCACATGCAGTTTTCTTTATCTGTCTTTCTCATTCAATATTTTTCATTACGCATGTGCTTTGCCTCATTTGTCGCTGCTTTGTTACAGTTTTGTGAATAGCCTTAAACCAGTCCCACATGTTAGCTGTTTGTATCAACAGAACATTTGACAATATATCATTGTTTTTATGGCCAACTTCATCTGAAAATGGGGTTCTGTGACTGCCAGAACTTTATTAGTGGATGCATTAACCTTCACTGAACTGAAAACTCATGAAAGGATCAAATTGTATCCACATTGTTCCAAACCCTTATAATGCCAGATTCATGTTCTATTGTTCACCTTTTTCCCCACTTTACTTATCTCCCATCTTAATTAATTCCTTATGTTTTCCCATGCCCTATCTTTACCTGCAACCGCCCCTTCCCTTTCAACTTTTCCCCTCCTTTGACCTTCCCTTTCAATTCCTCAGATGTTTTTCCATTGTGCCTTATAATCCTGCCTTTTATATCTTTCCCCCCTCTTTCTACCAGGCGTTATAAAATGCAAGAAGGAACGTGGCTCCAGTGAAACTTGCCCCCAGTGCTCCTCTCCTCAACCCTTGAATGAGACCCTTTTGTTAGGACTGACTCCAGCCAAGCTTACCTGTGAGCGGCCAGCTCTTCGCTCGGCCCTCAAACAGTGGGACAATCCTGTGTGGGCTGAATCTGAATCAGAGCCTGACCTTCCGTACACCCGTGACTTTGAGAAGCCTTTAGGCCATCTGACCGTCGTTCTCTCTGACAGCCATGGAAACAGTGCTCATGTGGCGTGTGATGTGCGACAACCTGGAGACAGTTCACCCATGACTTGGACAGTAAATCCACAGTCACCTGGCGAGTTATCCGTCAATGTATCACTAGTGACTGTCCTCGAGTGTGAAATTGATCGGGAGCAGTTGCAAAATCTATGGCAATTGGTTGCATATTACTATGAAAGCCCTGCTATCTTGGAGAGAGGTCAGCTGAGAGGAAATGCAAGCAGAGTAACCTATCAATATGTCCAAGCCGTAAATGAAAATTCCCCATATTTCACTGAATTAAAAGGGTACTTGGTAGCAGAACCCTCATGGCTGCTTCAACCCAGAGTCACTTTGAGACTCAACAGACCGCAGACAACAACCAAGAAACTGGTGATGGATTTTACTACTGTAATTACCAAGCACATCAATAGCCATAGAGGATCGGAGGATGACAATGACCTAGCCATGTCCTGGGCTCTAATTCGCAGAGGGACAGCAGGACGGGTTCAGACTGCTCTTGAAGGTTCAAAGGTTAATTTGGAGTGCAGTGTTGTCACTTCAGATCCGGAGGTGAAAGTGGAGTGGATGCTTACGGATTTGTCCATTGTGGAAGACGCAAGTGACAAAATTGAAATTTCTGAAAGAGGAGAACTCGTAATTTTAAATGCCACACAGTCAGACTCAGGCCTTTACCATTGTATGGTGAGGACCAAAGCCGGTGTGGACTTGATACCTCTGAGACTCACCATCAAAGAACTCTCACTCAGCCCAACAGCTTTCAATGGTCAGAAAATTGTAGTTGAAAAGGGACACTCTTTTTTTCTCCCTTGTGAGGTGACCTCAGTCCAGCCCAGTCAAACTATGTGGTACCTACCCAAAAACCAAATTCTTCTTCCAACGCAACAGACAAGACGGACAGAAGTGATGGAAAATGGGACTTTGGTGGTAAGGAGATTGACACAGGAAGATGCAGGGGAATACACCTGCCTGGCCTCAAATCTGTATGGAGTTGACATGATATCACACCTGGTGGAAGTTACAGGAGGAGAAAAGTCCTCTGATACAACTAAAGTGCAGACTGCGAAAGAGCAGCAGATTTTGCCAGTTGGCGTTGAGGAAGGAGAGGGTTCAGGGGGAGATTACCAGGAAATTATACGTCCTTTTGCTACGCAGTTTCCTAAGAAGGTAGGGACTCAACAAAGGAATCATAATGGGTTTTCAAAGAGGATAAGAATTAAAGATTCAAAGAGAAAACCCAATAAATCTGTGAAAGAATTAGACCCAAATCGTTGGGCAGAGATATTGGCTAAAGCTAATGCTAAACCAAGTGTTGCTCTGCCCACAGAACAGTCACTTCCAGAACCCAGCACTGTAACTATCCAAACAAGTACATCCAAACCCACTACGACAACTGCTACAACAATTTCCACTACTACCCCTCCTAATATCAGGATAGAGCCAACTAATTTCCCCATCAACACAAAAGCTAAGACTGGAGCCTATTCTACAGAGAAAAAAGGGGATGACTCTGAGACATTGGAAAGTCAGCCAGTGGTTTTCCAACTTCCACCTCCCAGAAGTACAGAACCAACCCCCCAACGAGTTGGTGGGATGGCAGAAAAACCAGAAGCAGTCACAGACTTTCCTGCTGTTGGAACTTCTCAGCCAGTCGATCAGTCAGAAAGTAAGCACTCTGGAGAGGGGAGAAGGAACAACATCCTCATTCCTGGTCATATAAACAGAAGAAGGCCTCCTTATAGGCGTAGAAAACCCCCATTGAGAAGAGTCCGTCCACACGGACACCCCTTTCACAATTCATCAAACAAGCCCCAAACAACAGTTCCCCCAACAACCACCATCAGAGCAACAACACCAACAACTAGTACAACTACTACTACAACTACTACTACTACGACGACAACGACAACAACAACAACAACAACAACAAAAACAACAACACCTGCTCCAAGCACAGTGGAGAACCATGATATCTTATCTGCTGAGTATCAGACAGAGGAAGATGAAGGTGAATACTATGAAGAATATAATTACAAGGATAGTGGTAGTTTTGATGCCAAGGAAGATTTAAACAGTGAAACCCCTCATGCTACTCATGATCTTGACAGTAGGCGTACCACATTACCAGCTAAAGAAAAAGATGTAGGTAGTTCTCCACTCAATCCAAAGACGATTGTCAATTCAAAGCTCGACAGTACTCCTCATCCAACTGAAAGGCCTGTTGAAGAGAAGGAGACAGACACTGTGAAGCTTAAGGAATCTGAGAGACAGAGTGTGGAGATTAGAATGCAAACTGAAGAAAAGGTCAGAGACAATGAAGATCTTGCAGCAGAGAGTGAGAGGGAGGTAATAAGAGCAATGGAAAGGGAAGAAACACACAAAATAGACACAGAAGGCAGTGAGAAAGACACAGAAGAATCAAAAAAGAAGTGGGTTACAGAGAGCTACAATACGCAAGATAGCATCCGGTTAACCACACAAAATAGACCAAGACCTAACACTCAACCTTCACCGGAACAAAATACACCAACCCAAGCAAGAACTCCATCTACCTCACATTCAACAAGAGGCAGAGAAAAAGAACTCACACAGAAAGAGGATAAAGACGTAAACATTCCAAAGATGAAGCCTGAGGTCCACAGTTTCCCAGTAATGGAGCCGGTTCACCCCTGGCTCCATCAGATCAAACAGGGAGGAGGGCAAGCCTCTGCATCCAGGACAACACACACAAACCAAGACAGAAATACAGCAAGGCAAGGTGAAGTGAATCCGGGCAGGCATTCCCAGCCTCCCAGAGTCCCCCCGACCTCCCGCTGGCCTTCACACCATCATTACTACCCACTCTATCCATCCTGGCCTGGTCAAAGGTCATTTCCTCATCCAAGGCAAGGTAAATAATGTAAAACTGTAATGGTTTCTTTTTGAAATACTGTTTTGAAATAAGGTGATGACCAAATGTGATTGAGTGTAAGAGATAGTGGATAAAGAACAAAATGAATATAACAAATACAGTATACTATAAAAAGGTAATGTTATTTTGGCCTGGTGTTATGTTTTGATGAGTCACTCTAATACTGGTTGGAATGCATGTATATATATTTGATAACATTTTTGTTCTTTAGATCCTGGGTCCCACCCTGTGCCTACGCACCGACCCTGGGCTCTCCCCCACCCCTGGGCTCAAAGCCCGGTTGTCACCAACCGACCCGAGATCACTGCAGAAACAGTGAAGCCGCCACCCACAGTCTCTGGAACAACAGGAAATTCCAGAGTTACACTCTCTAATCCCCATCTGTCACATCATCATCACCAACAACAAAATCATCATGTGGATGGCAGGACCCAAACCAGAGACCAACTGTTTCTATCAAGGTTGAGGAACAGATACAGACAGGTATGAAAAAAGATTGGTTTTAGAGGTGTGCCGCCTGCAGGCAATCTAATGGTGCATCTTAATCTTCACAAAGTGCTTTGAAAACACAAAGTGAGTGAGCAACATTTAGCTTTGTTGGCAACACACTCCTTGAACGCAGACTGGCCAATCATAGCGTAGTATCAGCCGGCTCTGACCAATGTCTGACAACTAACCCGCTGTGCTCCACAGACTCTTGTGCAATCATTTCAGATTTTCTTAATTTTCAGGCTGGTTTTGTGGATCTCAAGCTAGTCACAGTCAAACATGTGCAATGATATTACCCGAAGAGTTTGGAAGGAGATTTCTTAAACGTAACTTTTCTACGTAAATACCTGTGGAGCTAACATTAGCAGAGTACGTTAGTACATCATTAACTAAAGTTAGCACTATGCTACGCTAGCTACTGAAGGTATGCTGAATGTTTACACATGGCGCTTTTGCTTTTTAATGATTGTTACAGTGAATTAGGGCCTACCCGGCTTTACAGGAAAAGTGTCCTCAATTTCCTCCAGTTTCTTAATTACATTGTCTTCTGCCTTGATCGCCATGTGATGTGGTGGTTCACGTTCACACTGTGATATGCAGACTTTAGCTTCTATCTTTATCTTTTGAACTTGTTTTTACTGCTGAATCAGTTTGACATCTTGGATATACCCTTCAAACGAATATTGTAGAGCCTTCTGTCTAAATTAATATTTTTTTTCCAAAAATGAATTAATATTTATGCAGGGAATGCAGTTAGTGACAGTGTGGGCTCCATGGTAGCTCTGACAGCTTAACGGGGGCCAGGGCTTAGTAAGGATCAATTGCTAATGATGGCGATGATGATGAATCAGCTCTCAGAGATGGGATTCAATTTCAGGTAAATGGATTAGTACTATAATAATTGATCCTTTTTATTTTTCCAGGCGCAGCTCGAACGCATCGCTCAGTTAGGGAGGATGGTGACTCCCAAACCTCGCATTAGTTACCACAATCCATCCCCCATCACGCCTAAACCCAACCCTCCATCTCTACATAGACCCTACACCCCTAAACCACCAGCACCCACTGCTTCTTACTCTTACAAGCTGCAACCTCTGAACCCTGCTAAACCTCCATCATCACCATTTTCTGGTTTTCACACCACCCCTGGTGTACCATATGGAGGTCGGTGGGCTGTTGGAGGTAAGTATACTTTTGAAAATATATAGGTAATGTATTCATAATGAAAAATGAGCAATATATTTTAATATATTTTATTCAGTAATGATATTATTTTTGGTCTTAAATGCGTCTTTGTAGCAGGAAGAATCAGCTCTCGGTGGCCCACAGCTGCACCTCCTTTCCCATGGGTGTTGGGAGTTGGAAGTGGTGGGCTGAAGCCCCGTATTACCACGGTGACCACAGCTAGTGTGTCTGTACTGGCGGAGAGTGATGTGTTCCTACACTGCAAAGCAACAGGGAATCCTGAACCCAATATTGCATGGACCAAAGTCTCCACAGGTAAGGGAGAGAGAAGTAAAAAAAAATCTAAGCTTCTAGCTCGTTCTTCTCACTGGCCCTGGGTCAGATCTGCCTGCTGCTGCGTCTATTTAGATACTATCACTGGGGAACGCCAGAGACACAAATTTTGAAATACGGCATAGTCAGTCATGAGAATCATGATTCAGAATTTAAATCTCTCTTTCATCATTGCTTCTTTATCCTTTCTGCACCCCTCTCAGGTGCCACCATCCCAGCAGACACCAAGCATGGCCCCCGTTTTGAAGTCTTCAAAAATGGAACTTTTGTCATTAAAAACATCCAGCTCCAAGATAGAGGGCAGTACCTCTGCACGGCCCAGAACAGCTTTGGATCAGATCGCATGGTCATCACCTTAGCTGTCCAGACTGAGGCACCAAAAATCCGGCCACCCAAGTCTACAGAGATAGCAGTCTACTTTGGGAAAAGTGTGACTCTTGACTGCCTTGCTTCGGGTAAACCACCTGCCCAGATTTCCTGGATTCTTCCGGACAGGACATTTGTGCGTGAAGTTGGGACTGTTCCCACTCCCCTTTCTCCGATGTCTCTGCTTCAAAATGGAACCCTGCAAATGCACTCTCTCAATTTCTCCAGCAAAGGGGACTATAAATGTATCGCAAGCAATGCAGCAGGTGCTGATACAATCACTTATCATCTCCATGTGGCGGCTCTGCCGCCTAGCATCAGTGAAGGAGCAATGGATACTGTGATCATTCAGCCAGGTATAGTACAGAACTTTAACATCCCTTAACTTCCCATTACAGAAAGTTTGTCTCATGATGTGGCTGTTACTAAAAGACCATAAAATGTTGTCATCTAAACTAAAAGAAATCACATTTAACCAGGCAGGAGTGTGTATGTTCACTGCTCTGTGAAGGGCGAACCGGTGCCTGCTCTAAAATGGACGCTCCCGGGAGGCGGCCATGTAAAACTGTCACAGTTTCTTGGGCGCAGGCTGTTTGTCTTCCCCAATGGGACGCTGTATGTGAAGAATGTTTCACCAGCTGATGCTGGGAGGTGAGATGTGCATTTATTTTAGTCTATTCATGATTCAGTCTTTCTGGTCAAATGTCTGGTTGAATATGTGTACAGTTTCATAAGATATGGTTCCTGGTTTTAGTTGACCTCCTTGGCTAAATCGGAATGTGTTCTTAATCACCTAATGTATTCAAATAATCCTCTCAATTTAGGTCTGATTTCCCTCTGAAGCTTTATGGGTTATGGTTAGCCCAATGCTTTGGTTTTTGACCAAATGGCTTAACCATCAACCTCACAGAGCTGCATTATTGTAATTAGGACCTACCAAGTGTACATTTTTAACTTCTGACTTTGAATGGCATGCAGGAATACCTAAGGACAGTAGAGATTTTGTTCACTGCATTTAAAGTCAGAAGTTGTGTACCCTTATGCAAAGCCCAGTATTCCTGTCCCAAGCAATACAAATTAATAATTCAACTCAAAGTTTTCAGGCCATTATTGTTATCTGACTATTGCTCTGAGCTCACCAGGCTGCTGTCAATCCTCCCACAGGTATGAGTGTTTGACCACTAATGCTGTAGGCATGGCCAAAAGAACTGTCCAGCTGGAGGTGAGGGCAGATTCCCCCTCCTTCTCCCATCAGCCTCCTCCTCCTCTTCCCATCCCTCCAACCCAACGTCATGGCGTGCCATCCCAACAGCACTCCGTCTCAGCTATGTACGGTTCTGCTGTGTACCTCCACTGTCCAGAGTCCACTGGATCCACAAGAGGGACCATCTGGCAACTACCTTCCAAGATAATCATGGAACATCGATTCAGGTTACTTACTTTTGTGAATCATCACAATACTGACCATGTTATAAATACATTAAAATATTTTAGTTTCCATTAAACTTCTCTCCTCCATCTGCCTGCAGTCCGGAGAGACCAATTAAAGTTTTCCGTAACGGGACTCTGAGGATACTTCAGCTAACAGAGCTGGATGGTGGAAATTATCTGTGTGTCTTTCAGCGGCCCAATGGGGAAGACATGGAGCTCTTCCAGGTATGAACAGGACAGGCTTCAGCCAGGTTAATTTTTCGGCCAACTCTTTTCCATTAGTCTTTGTTTATTATTATTTATTTTTCAATAAGAATCCCTTCCTTGTTAATGAGTGACAAAGTCAAACTAAAGATGTCTAACATGTCAAGAATCAAAGATGTGGTCTGTCCTCAACTAAGAAAAAGGAAGTTATTTTTTTGTATATGTGCTGGCAAAAGCTGTAACAGCGGGTCATTCAATGATCAATACTCTACTCTCTCTGTATTTTCCAAGCTTTCACTGATGGATTTGATCATATTTATTCATGTATTTACTTCATCAGGTGGAGGTGTTAATGACCCCTCCCAGAATTGAACACGTGAGGACTGCACAGACCAGGGTCACCTTTGGAGAAAATTTCCAGGTATTTTTGGGAGCTAGCTCAAACTTTATTAAAGTAGGATAGACATTGTCGGAGACTTTTCCACATCACCTTTGTTTAGTATACTGTTCATTTTTCGACATTTTATGATTATAGATGTACAAATATGTTTGATATTATGAGAAGATATACAGGTCTCATTTCCCAAAGGCATCAAAGGCATCTTCAAGCAGTATTAATAGCATTTTTTTTTTTTTTTGGGGGGGGGGGGGACTTGGGTGCAACAGAACAAGATTTAAACTCAATATTTACATATTAACACTTCATAATGTGTATATAGCAAAACTATTAGCAGATACAAAACATTATCATTCATTTGGAGTTTCTGTCAATTCAATTCAATTTATTTAGTATAGCCCAAAATCACAAATTTGCCTCAGAGGGCTTTACAATGGGTACATCCCAAGTCTCTTATTTGTCATTTCCTCGCTCCTCGCTTGAACCGGAAGTTGTTCTGCTCCGCCATATTGACGGCTGTCCCAAAGCTCTTATTTCTGCTCGGAGGAGCGAGGATCAAGGATCGAGAATCGAGAAGGGATCTCCGAGGAGCCATGAGCGAGGACGCACAAGAACAGCCTTCCAGGAAGTGTTAACGGCCGATCCTTGTTCATCAGTTATGTGATTGGATGCTGCAGCTGATCGGACTGACTGGAGTTTCATACCAGAGTGAAGACAGATCACAGATTAAACTCAAGCTTTATATTTGAATAGTTTTCTGATTCACCATCTGGTTTAATTATGTGTTCATTGTAGGTCTGAACAAAAGGACCGCAAACAACTTTCTTAATTTATTTGAAAGATTTGGCTTTTCATGATCTGATATTTCCCTCAATAACTTTTATTATGGAAACAATTAAAGTCAGAGAGAGCTGGAGAGATGAAACACTTTTTACATCATTTATCATCATTTCCATTCAGTCACGTGAGGCTGATCATTCCTGAGTGTCGGGTTTGATGAGTTATATCATTTAAATTGAACCTGAAACATGGAGCCTAATACATTTATTCCAGTATTAAAGATATAATAATATTCTGGGTGATTTAATAATGACGTCACAATCTGAATTTCAAAACATACAAACGCAAATAATTCATAAATATGACAAAGGCATTCCGCCGGTAGAAATCAATCCTGTGCTTAGAAACAGAACGGTTTGTTAAAGAGGTAAAAGGCAGAGAAAACACCTCTACAGTGATGATTACTGTGTGTCTTTATTAGTTATTAGTATTATTAGTTACTATTATTAAGTACAGTGATTATGTGTACAGACACAAACTTATCAAAAGGCTCTCCAGCTGTTAAAGCCGACTGAAAGCTGATCCAGCTGTGATCAGCTGTTCCGTCGTCATCAGAAACAGACTTCGCTTCATATGACGCAACTAAGGAAAGGACGTCTCATATCTCTTAAAAAATATTTCCTCGTTTCCTCTCTCCTCGCATGGAAAGGACGCAAGTGAGGGAAACAGGGATGCAATTAAGAGACTTGGGATGTACCCTCTATGTACAATATACAATCCTGTCCCAGGGCCCTCATATCGGTACAGAGAAAAAACTCCCTAATAATGATGGACAAATTATGACTACTAAAAATAACAGCAGCAGTGGATATAATAGAATAATAATGATAATAAAAGCATAGATGGAATCAGTAATAGTAATAGAAATGTGACTAATAATATAAGTAACATTAGCAGTGGGTGTCAGGCAGTGCCACAGTAGGTGGCACGATCATGGTCCCCCGCCGGTCTAGGCCTATAGCAGCATATCTAGGGGCTGGTCAGAGGCCAGCCCCTAGATATCTAGATTCTAATTCATCCACTCATTTTCCTTTGTTTCTTTTTTCAGGTGGACTGTGTTGCAACAGGCCTCCCTGATCCAGAAGTTACTTGGAGTCTCCCAGATGGAACTTTAATCAACAACGCCCTTCAATCGGATGATAGCGGCCTTCGCAACCGGCGCTATGTTATTTTTGGCAATGGGACTTTATTTCTCCAGCAAATGGGAAAAAGAGACGAGGGTGACTACACTTGCTTTGCCAAGAACAAACTTGGCAAGGATGAAAGAAAAGTGAGCGTCAAAGTGGGGCCGAACGCTCCAAAAATTACATTGAAATCACAATCACTGGTTACAGTAAAGTTAGGAGAATCAGCTAAGTTGAGTTGTCAGGCAACAGGTGAACCTACACCAAAAATCATGTGGATCTCACCCAGAAATGATGTGATATCTTTGTCATCAGACAAATTTCAGATCATGGACGATGGGATGTTAGTGGTGAAAAAAGTAATACTGGCCGACGAAGGGAAATACGCATGTGTGGCACGGAATTCTGCTGGTGATGATGTCAAAAACATGAAACTAGAAGCTGAACTCCAGGAACCCTTTATTAATGGCATGAAAGGAAGAAGCACCACAAAGGTTTTGGCTGTTTCCTACCAAACATCGCTCCTAGATTGCAGAGTGGAAGGGAAACCCGAACCAAGAGTCTGGTGGGTTACTCCTTATGGTCTTTCGCTCCCAACACCCTACCTGGGCGGCCGCTTCCAAGTCCACCGGAATGGGAGCTTGGAGCTGAGAGGGGTGAGAAAAACAGATGAAGGGAGGTACATTTGTCTGGCCAAAAACAATCTGGGTGAAGCCTCACTTTTGGTTGAATTAGACGTGACATCAATAGCCGAGAAACCAAGTTTTGCTGTTCCCAATATTGAAATCTTACCAATAAAGCAAGATGGCGGGGAATTGATTCTGGAATGCTCTGCACGTGGCAAGCCGAACCCAGAGTTTGCATGGGTTCTACCCAATGGGACAATGTTAACGCCTGGTGTTAGACTCCAACGCTTCACACATCATCTGGGTAACGGAACTCTAAAGATTTCTCAACCGGTTGCAAGTGATAAGGGAGTGTACCGGTGCCTTGCAAAAAATGTGGCAGGACAAGCAGAGAAGCGTTATGCGCTGGAGTCAGGCCGAAAGCCAGTGATCAGAGGATCTACAGGTATGTTTTGTCATCTCAAATTTATAAAACAGAAGTCTCTTTAGTTTGATCAAGTGGGGTGGTTGGTAAATGTATTTGTGTTTTCCTCTTGGTTTGGTTTCTTCAACACAGAAAGACATTTAAATGAACCAAAGTGCAGCATTTAATCACCTCATTGATTCGATGTGTTGGGCAGGAGCCATAGACTGTATAAAATATGCAGGTAGTCTTCGTGATGTCACCCATAGGTCCACTCTTGTCACCCTTTGCCATCTTTGCAGTGACGACAAATCTCTCGGCAAATCCAAAAATGTTTAAAGAGGTGTATTGTGGGTTGAGCTAAGGCTTGACCTAAGTGACCTGACAGAGAATAGCTTGCAGCTAGAGACCTGGTACGGTACCCACTTGTGACTATGCCCTCAATTATTCCCCCAAATAGTTGTCATGAATGGGGATTTTAGCTATAGAGACCAAAACCGTATTTTTTTATGATGCAGAAAGTTTATTTCTGCTGTAAAGTTGGGCATTTTACCATGGGGGTCTATGCGGACTGACTTGCTTTTGGAGCCAGCCTCAAGAAGTAATTTGATGAACTGCATTTTTTAGCACATCCGGCTTAAAATTGGCTTCATTTCTGAGCAAGAAGGTCCTGAAGAAAGTCTTTCTTCCCAGATTCCAGAACCACTCCAAAATTCTTTTGTGAATGGACCGAGACCACTTCCTCTAATGAGTCTTGGTGTGGTTGTTTTGATCCGCACGTAAGGATGATTTCTGTGCTTCAGAAATCATACCAAGGGGGAAAACAAATTTAAAGTAAAAAATCAATGAGAAAGCTGGCCATATTTCTCACTTATGAATTATGTTGTATCAATAATTTTTGCAGGAAATTTACATACTATTATAATTTTACTTTTCCAGGTGGTATGAAGATCACTTACGGCCTTAATCTCAACTTGCCCTGCACAGTGGATGGCTGGCCGCAGGCATCAATCACATGGACCCTACCTAATGGTCTTGTTTTAGACAAACCTCAAACCATTGGCCGGGTATTTTTTTTTGCCAATGGGACCCTCCAACTCAGGCAGGTCGCCACCTTCGACAAAGGAACATACATCTGTAAAGCCTCCAACTCTTTCGGCTCGTCAACACTATCCTACCCAGTTGCAGTCATGGTTTTCCCACCACGTATCACCAATGCGCTGACCTCAATTACAAGGGTCAACCGGGGATCACCAGTGAAGTTAAATTGTGTTGCGACTGGTATTCCTAAACCAGATATTTCGTGGACGTTGCCTGGACGCACAACGCTGGTTCCACATAACCGGTTCACAGTGCAGGGAGGGATTCACATGACAGAGGAGGGCAGTCTGGTCATACAGAACCCCATGCTCATGAACTCTGGCATTTACAAATGCAACGCTAGAAACGCACTCGGCACAGACTTTAAATCTACTTACCTACAAGTGGTCTGAGTGACAGTTGCATATTGTATTGGGAAAATGTCACAGCAGAATTAGGACTGGATTTTTCCATCAGGATTTGAATATTCTGCATAATAAAGATACTCTGGAGAGAGACTTAAACTGTCTGACTGGCAGCTTGGCTTGAGACACCTTGCAAAGCAGTTTCCACAGAACATTGATGTTTCAAATGTTTCAAATAACGTTCACCTTTTGTGATTTTTAACTGCAGTTTTTTTCTGTTTTATAGTGCAAATGTTGCAGAAGTCTTTTAATTCTACATTTTGGACCTTGAAGTGTATTTTCCCTTTTCAAGAAGCCGTATTAACTCACTGCTCAAAGCTTTGCCTTTCTGGCCTTACCCTGTAGACACCTTTCACATTCCCCATTCGATATTATAATTTGTGGAATTTTACCTCACAGTACAATTTTACTATGACAATGCTCGTTCTGCAACTGAACAACTTAAGACTCTTGATAGATCTAAATATAATGTGTACCCTTTATATGATTATTACTGTCAATGTGCTGGTAGAATTTAGTTTTTTCAGCTGTACATGGTGAATATTCAATTGCTCACATCACAAAATAGAAAAACAACCTTACAATTCATCAACAAGCAGTGATGAATAGTGGAGTGTCATAATTCTTGAACATGGGTATATCATCAAATATTCTACTCATGTACATATAAAGTGCCATATTTCATGAACTCTTTTCTATGAGGATACAAATACCCCCGACTCTGTTGCTGCTCTACAGTGTGTATCAGCGAATGACATACTGTATGTATCAATGTCATTTATTCGTGTTCATAGTGGTGGGAAAGTAATGGCTCATAATATCTACATCGTGAGCTCAGTTGAGTGACACCAAAACAAAACAAAGGGGAACTTAACAAAAAATATGTAAGTACATAATTTATAAAAAATAAAACATAAAGGTATTTATTGTTGTCAGTCAGCTGTGTCATTTTTACTATGTTAAAACTGCAATGGCTTGACTAATTCAAATTGATTTGAAGCTTCCTTGAGGCTCAGCTGTTTCAAATAAAAAAAACTATGTCGAAATCAACTTGTTCCAATAGAGCTGCTAGATGAGTGGATTTGGTAACAGGGCCCACATATTTGTGCCATTGACAAATAGCAAGAAGCCCTGCCAGTGCTGACATTTGAGGGTATGGAGAGCTGGAGAATATAAAATGGTGCAAGCCGTTGTAGCCTATTAGCTGTGTAAAAAAACACAAAACAAAATATGTATATATTTTTTTACAAACAAAGAAAAATCAGAATTTAGAAAAAAACATGACTATTATGAGTGATTTCAATTGTTGCCCTATGCTTGGATGTAGCACACACATTTTTAGTACATATGAGAACAACATATGAAAGTGTGAAACCACAACATAATTTTGGCATGTATACATGCATCCAAATATGTGTGTGTGTGTGTATGTAAATGTTTGCTATATTTCACTGTCAGTTTGCGTTCTCCAGAATGTGAATGTCCCACTGAGCCTTGCTTCCAGACAAACAGGTCTTTGACTGAGGAAGAAGGGAGCTTTGTCAGACACAAGCGTTGGGACGATTCAACACGGCCCGAGTGTGTGTGTGTGTGTGTGTGTGTGTGTGTGTGTGTGTGTGTGTGTGTGTGTGTGTGTGTGTCTCTTTGAGAGACCGTGTATATGTCTGTGAGGAAGAGATTGTGTCTGTGTGTAAGGGATTGTTCAACACAGTGAGTGGCGTGCCTGTGTAAATGTATATGTGTGTGTTTGTGTGTGTGTGTGTAAGAAAGACATTGACTTAGAGAGGGATAACAGGGCAAGTGTTTGGTAATTCTATCTGTGTTTCAGTCTGATAGCAACAGACAGGGAGTACACGTGCATTCTGTATGTGTAAGTGTGTGTGTGTGAGCGTTTTGTGTTGTTTTTTTGCGGTTGTTGTTGTCAAAATGGAAGCGAAGCAGCTCTTAAACACGGCAGCACGTCGTGCAGCTCCATTTCGTAAGGTGAGTGACGTTAAATTCCTTTCGTTTTTCAACTCCAAAATTAGCTCTTCAGACACTATGCAGTCTGATTCTACGTGAACATTTTTAACATCTCCTATAATCAATAATCAAGAGAATGGATGGAATCTGCACCACTGAATATAAGCTAATTTGTAATATGCCATTCAGATAGGAGGAAACATGCTAATAGTGAGATAATGCTACGGTTGTAATATTATTTGTAGCCATGCCAACGGTGTGGCTCTTGGGATTGCAATTTCATCAGGTTGGTCAACAATGTTTGTCCAGACTGAAATATTTTAACAACTATTGGATGGATTGCCACAAAATTTGGTGCAGATATTCATGGTCCCCAGAGGACAAATCTTAATTACGCTGGCGATGGTGAGGTTGACATTTTTTTTCCTCAGTCTAGACAACTATGGGTTGCAGTGAAGTTTAATGCAGACATTCATGCCCCTCTCATCTAGCGCCATCATCAGGACAAGTCCTATAGAGTACTGCAGGGATGATGTGTATTTGTTGGCCAGCCCAGGAAGTTGGCACCACAGTAGTTCCTTTGACAAAAAAGTCAATGGATTTTGAGTTATTGCAGAAAATAAGCTCTGTGACAAACACACGTTTATAAGATTTTAAGATTGTAAGATTTTTGAAGCGTAAATGCAATCGGAAGAAGTTAATAGCTAACGTTAGGATAATAAACCAACTACACCACAATCACATGAGCACAAGTATTCGCAATGGCGCTTTAACAATGTTTACATATGACACGTACAAGCTGCAAAATTGTTATTATTTACAGACTTATTTTACATTGTAGAACAAAACTTTAACATTTCTTAAGCTTGTATTAACCACTGACCATATTTCAGCCATCCAAACAAAAACCCACTGAAAAAACGCATTGATGAGGGATGAAAAAGTATAAAAATGTTGACACGGTTCCTGGTTTTAGGACTCATTCTCGGAGCACTCTAAGCTGTTTGACCTCAGGTTCTTGCCCTCTGTGTAGCCAGGCAGGCAAGCTGGTGTTGATTCTGCATCCCAACACCTGCTTGGTACAAAAAATAAGAATAGCTGTGACTGCCATTAAAAAAAACTGAATTATGTATTTTCCATTGACTTAAAGGGTATACTGAGCATTGTCTGATTTAATTTAAAGGCAATGAATACACTATTTTTTAATGACGTTGATTTGAATGGGAATTCCTGCTAAATGTGTTAACCTTTGCACCCAGGCATGCCTCCCATGGTGACTCTGCAATCCCCTTGCATTACGGCCATGTTGGTTTATGGAATGTGATAATATGACCAGCTGGTCACGTCACATGACTAGATTGTGTTAGACCATCTGTTTCACTTTCTCTCTCTGTTAAAACCCCCACACTGATACAATCACCTTGTTTTATGATCAGTGTTTCAGCTGCATTATATTTAGAAGTACAGTCTTTTGGTGAAATGTTTTAGTATATAATCTGAATCTTTTACTGGCGGGTGATTTTAAAGGTTTCAGGAATATCAGGTCAGAACTGCTGATGCATCAGTTTGCATCAATATGGAGAAGATAAACTTGGAGTACTTTCTGCTGATGAAACAACTGACTTTATGCAACTTATAATGTGATAATTAATCATAGCCTTGTTGTGCTTTAAAACACCATCTCCTATGTCAACAGTATAAACATAATAGAATAATCTAGTTACTTGGTCTGTGGGTCTAAGCCCTAAGCCTATTTGTAGGCCTCTCCTCGATTATTGCATACCCATAGTAAAGAGAGTGTTTTTCATCTAAATATAAGGTGTATTTTAATAGTTTTGGTATTTTAGAAAGCTGACACTTGTGAGATTTGTTCAGATTTGTAAATATCAGTATATATGTTACTGGTTAAAAGAACATTAAGATGGAACACAGCACAAATTGAAATTTTTTATCTCTGATTATAAATTAATCCAATTTTGATAAGATATTTTTTTTTATGTTGTAGTTGTAAGCTCAAACCTCTCCCAGATCATAGCCCAATGGGTTGAGAGTCTCTCTGCTCAATTTGTTCTTTGATAAAGTGAAGCATTCAAGAGCTAGAGAGGTTTGAGTGCAGAAATTTCAAATGTCATTTGGTTCCAGCTGTTCCATTGTAATTTTATATAGTATATAATTATATATTTCACTTCTTTTATGACTAATAGTGTTCAATCTATCATATGCAGCAGTTTGGCATCATTTAGAGAGCCTGGATCCTCTCTGAGCCTGTTTATGTCTGTCATCCATGGGATTTTCTCGTCTGTCTTCCAGTCTAGGTCTCCTAGCTCAGCCTGTGGTTGGTCGATTTCAGTCAATGGACCCTCCTTAGAAGCGTCTGAGTCCACAGAATCTAACAAACCCATCGTGATTTTGATTGACAGAAGCGTCAAACCGTGGCGCGTCACCTGAAACGTGCGCAAAACATCACCAAAAATCAAACCCCCTCCCCCACGGCGCCTTGCTAGACAGACCCTTGTTTCTACACGGGGACATTTCAGAGACGCACCGGAAATACGTAGAAATATGTAGCTATGTAAGCTATGTAGTGACATGTAGGTCATCATGGTCTATTTGAATGTTCTTGCTTCACTATAAGGGGGCCATAGGGGACAGGAGGAAGCATTCAGATCCTTTACTTCAGTATAAATAAATTGTATGACAACTAAAAGTCCTGCTTTCAAAATCCATTTTAGTGAATGTACAAAAGTATCAGTAGCAAAATAACACTTGTGCAGAAAAATGAATCATATAACTTCATATTATTATATATTACATTATTTGACTGTTGTTCTGGTTGAGGTTGTGATGGATGTGATATGACTGATGGGGCAAGAAAGAAGAGAAAACACACATTTGTATTCTTGTTTTGTGGGGAAGGGGGGGGGGTAATCTTTGTTTTTGTTTTTCTTTGGTGGAACTGCTCAGAACTGAAATGTGACGAGGGGCCCCAACAATACGCTGCTTTTTTTTAATAAGGGGCCATTAAGGTGGAAAACTACAGGTTTAATCTTCAACAATGTGTTTTAGAAGCACATGTTTTTATGGAAAATCTTAAAAACAACTACAGCTGTTAGGTAAATATAGTACAATATATCCTTCTACAATAGTGGAATAGAAGTAGAAAGTATGGCATACAATTTATATTTATCTCCTGTTGTATCACTATAATGTTTTGATTTCATTTCTATGGGTAGTTTATTGTCCCGAATACCATATTTTCCCATCTGATAAAATATTTTTTGTGAAAAATTATAATAATAATCATACATTATTTTTCTTGTAGTATTAATGCATCCTAGCACATTGGCCCTCATTTCAATAGGAATGTTTAAACGTATTTTATTAAAAACTCGTTAACGATGCTTCTCCCTTTAAGGCCACACTCCGCTGCTGAAGGAGAAGCATCGTTGCTATTGTTGCATCTCCGGTCTCCTCCTTCCTTCCTCCTCCTTTCCCCTCCCTTCACTCATCCATCCATCCATCCACCCCCTCTCTGCTCTCCGCACACGCACACCGATTTTCGCATCGCCTCCTCCGGCACGATGACCAACGATTCCCCGGAGGAGACCCGAGCTCCGGGCGGCGGCGGCGGAGGAGGAGGAGGTGGAAAAGTAAACACGCGGAGGAACCGAGCAGACGACAATGTCACCATGCTGACATCCTCCATGGATCTACAGAGAGCCAGCCGGAGCCGAGCCAGTAGCAGCAACGATGCCGCCCCGAGCATCACCTCCTCCCTGGAGCTGAGCATCCAGACGCGCATCTTTAAGATCATCGTCATCGGGGACTCGAACGTGGGGAAGACCTGCCTCACCTTCCGCTTCACCGGGGGGAGCTTCCCCGACAAGACCGAGGCCACGATTGGTGTGGATTTCCGGGAGAAGGCGGTGGAGATCGAAGGGGAGACTATCAAGGTAAAAAACAGAGGGGCTGGATGTAGATCAGTGTTTCCTCCCTCCCTCCCCCTCCTCCTCTTCCTCCCCCTCTTCTTTTCTTTTTGTCGATCAGCTGCCAGTGGATCCCACAGGGGCTATTCTTTCAATGTGTCCAATCAAAACAACACACTTCTCTTTATGGGATGTTTTTCCATTCAAAAATTTAGATTTTCCATGCTGGAGAAATGTAACACATTTTGACGACATGTCTCTTTGTAGCTCAAAGGAAGGAAACGAAACAATGAATGTCATTGGTTTGGCCCAAGGGGAAGAAGCTATGTGAGACTTACATATTTTATGGACAATAGATGTTCCCAGAGAATACCTGCCAACCTGTATTTAGTCATTTGTTGCTTGGGAAAGAATGAAATTAATAAAAAACCTCAGATTAGCTGCTTTTCTTTGTGTTTATATGACGCTAAACTGAATAGCTCTTGGTTATAGACTGTTGGTTGGACAACAAAAGCAACTTAGAGACGTCCACTTGGACTCAGGGAGACTGATGTGAAATTTTCACTTATTTTCAGACACGTTTTGGACAGTGAAGCCATTGAGAAGATTGGCCAGCTGAATCAAGAATGAAAATAATTGATCGTTGCAGCAGTAATTCCAGATATATCTTGTAGGGCACGTGTCCAGATATACTCCCTAATTAATTAATTATCAAAATTAAAAATAAAGGTGTAGCTATAAGCAGCGGGGTTACAAAGTAACTATATTATATTGTCCTAAATTTGCTAGCAATTTCCTCTTTTATACCTTAAAATAAAGTAGAAGCAGTAGGATTAGAAATGTACAGGCCATAGGACTGTAATGGTATCCTGGTAATTACTGAATTCAACACTTCTTCTTTCTAACACCCTTAGCGATGCTTACTGGCCGATGTAACAAAATCAATTTAAGTGCAACAGTATGATAACAAGCTTGTTGTAATATCATTACAAATAAAATTACTGAAGATTTTAGTTTTCATATGGATGAGCCGCGACTACTTATTGGGCTCTTTATTGAGATCTCTTACTCTGTTGTGTAATACAGGCCCACACACCTTCCCCCTTCTCACTTAGCCGGTGTGTGTGTGTGTGTGTGTTCTCTCTCCCCCCCCCCCCCCCCCCCTTTCAGTCTCAGTAGAACAGTCCGTCTGCAACCTCCAGATGCCCCCTGAATGCTGACTCACAAACACTGTGTACACTACACCTATTAGGTCAGCGTGTCCGAATCAATGAAATTCTCTTCAAAATGAATTGTGAGAAAATGTCTTTTTATATGTAAACATAACTAAACTTTTAAAACTGCACTTTTCATTACGTTCTAGTGTTGCTGGCGAGGCAATGTTGGTAACACTTTTTAATAAAGGATTTATTTTATTGATTTGTGTCAACAATGGTAGTTGTATTGTGAGAACTGAAGGGTTACACTGGGGTGACCGTGGCTAAGTGGAGAGCAGGGCCACCTTTCAATCAGAGGGTCGGCAGTTCGATTCCTGGCTCCTGCTGTACTAGTCTCATGTCAACGTGTCCTTGAGCAAGACACTTAACCCCAGAATTGCTCCCATAGCTGCGTCTACGGTGTGTAGATAGATACTGACTTATAAGTCGCTTTGGATAAAAGTGTCTGTTAAATGATCGTAATGTAATGTAACAAGTGATTTCATGGCCTTTACAGGGGACTTTTTTACGTAGAACAGTATAGTTATAGTATGGATATATAACTAGAAAGGTGCCCTCAGTCGAGTGCAGATCTCCGCCAGGTGTGTCTGCAGCAACCACTGTTGTATTGTGTGATAACAAAATTGAACTTACCTGTCTGCCTGCTTAGCAGGCTGGAGTTGCAGCTTGGTACAGCATGGCGTGCATTGGTAGTTCCGTTAGCTGTAAGCGATTAGCCCAACACACCTTCATAAACGATCAAAATTAGCCGCAGAGCAGCGGCCGAGAGGTACGCAGCAGTGTGGGTACTGGTAGTTCCAAACACACCACAAACTGTTATCCCCCCGCTGTGTCACTGGGCTCAGAGTGGTGGATGGGTGGTCGGAGATGCACTCAGCTGTGTTATCACTAGTGGTCCTTACTGGCTGGGGGCAGGTTAAGAGAAGTAAGTGAGGAGTCAGCAGGCACTTAGTGGCAATATAAAACAGGAAATAAAAGGTGTATTGACAAAGTGTGAGTCACCACAGCTACGAAAGGTCCTTGAGCATGCAGCCATAAGCCATTTGGGCACTCAAAATATCATGCAGCATTATGCAGACAGAGTTGCTCACTCACTCACTCTCTCACTCACTCACGCACACACGCCACATATCGCATGATCTTCCTGGCAGAGATGATAAAAATTAATCTGTATAAAGGGACACTTTTTCCTCTCCAGTCCTCAGGCAGGTGAATAAAAGTATCACACAGATTGGCAACGACAAATGCTACAAGCTGCAGAGGACTAAAAATAGAAGAGCAGAGCGCTAAGTATAGAATACAGAGTAAGGTGTCAAAATCATGCTAATGATTCTCAAGTCTGAGATTCACCGCTATTGTTATGCAGAATTATGTCCACATGCAAAGATTTTACAGTGATTGTCTAAATTTAGCAAAATCTTTGTATTTCTTAGCATTCATGTTGGTTTTGAAAAGCACACTTTCAAGTAGTTACCAAACCAAAAGTATAAATAACAGAATATTGATTTCAACCATTGGTTTCAACGCTGACGAGAGGTATATAAAATGTATAGAAAGCCTTACTGTCAGATCTATTCTGTGCATTGTGCTGTCAAATTATGGGGCGCGCTGTGTTCAACAAAGCCCGAGCTTTGATGTTATGAGCTGCACTGAATGCAGCATTCAACATCTGATGCTAAATAGCCGGGCTTTCAAATGGTAAGAACAGGAAACGGTCCTTTTTCCGCACAGGCCTGGGCTGAGCGTTGGAAGATGTCCACGGTGATATACAAAGTGCTACTGATTGCACGGAGACATTCAGCAAGCTGACAATCCGAGCACGATATACTGCACGGTACATGTGGGCTAGCTCAAGCCATGAATCATTTTTACTCTGTCTTCTGGCATGGCAGAATTTAATTCTTTAGGTGAAATTAATATCAGTTCTTCTCTTGTGCAGAGAAAGCTCACTTCCTCTTCGTCCCTTTGGTTAAATCTGAACCATCAAATACTGCAATTAGGAAGTGACATGGCTGTAAAATAGCCCCACATGCTGCTTGCACAAGTGTACAATAACAACGGCAATGTATTTAGCCAGATTATGGCTCGTGAGTCATTGTAGGATCTGACTTACGACTAAAGGCAGTGAAAGTAATGCACTCAGGTATTTGACATTGTTGACCAGTTAGTGAATAACACTCCAAACATTGGATGAACCCGGTTAGCCAGCCTTTACACATTGGTTTTAAACCAAATTGGATGTGTGTCTCCACATTTAATTTTGGCATACGTCGAAAACAGCACAGAGAAGACCTGCCCTGAGGCCTTTGTAAGTGCTATAAGCTCATACGCTTGGAAAACTCATTGTTTCCAGGTCCATATTTGTAGTTCTAAAGATGTATATAATAAGGCTGTGTGTCTGGATCACTCTGGATGCTTTGGTATTCTGAGCACACACTAAAATGCATTTCCCTTCTCTTCAGTCACATAAAAAACACAGCCTTGTCTCATCTATCTCCACAGGTACAGGTATGGGACACAGCGGGCCAGGAGCGTTTTCGTAAATCCATGGTGGAACACTACTACCGCAATGTCCACGCAGTGGTCTTTGTGTATGATGTCACCAAGATGGCTTCCTTCCGCAACCTACAGACGTGGATAGAGGTTGGCAACTGGCTCGATACATTTCGCAACAACCAAATAGGGTTTTGGTCTTTGTCAGGGTTGAAATGGTCGAAGGAGCACAACCGTGGTCTTTTTCACCAGTGCTACCTAATGTTCTCTTGAGCATCATCAGCATCTCTGCAGCTTCCAGTGCTCCAACTGGTTCATCCCCCAAGACTATTCATTAGCTGTGGGTTGAAACTGTGACGTCTCCATCGCAAAGCCTGGTGTGCATCTCTGTGCAAGCCAACAAAGAAGTGCACCGTGGCTTCCCTTAGAAAATGAATTATTCAAAGGGTATTTGCGTGGTCGGCTTTCCAATGTGTGCCAAAGTACTCGCAATATTATAGATCCAGGACGAGACTGGCAGAAGGGCGGGACCCAGAGAAAGAGCCGCAGTTACAAATCCATCGGCTACTTCAGCACCACGGACAGTGTCATGGATTTATCAATACGCAGCACAGTTAAGCTACCGATATCTCAGAACCATGGTCGGGGCCTCACATTCTAACTCACACAAACCTCAGTCAGATTAATGATCAATAAGTCAGACTAGACTCTTGTAGTCTGACCCTGCACTCTCTCTTCTACTAGAAGATGGGGGGTGGGGGGGGGTGGGGGGTAATAGCAGCTGCAGTAGTAGGCTAAGATGAATTTTTTCTGGCAGACATTCTGGGAAGAAGAGCACAGGTGTTATTAATATTAATTAATGAATACGACGACTTTACGGCTTCATTCCATTAAGTTTCGTTACTCTCTATATCCTGGTGCTCTGCATGAGGCTTACTGGACACTCATCGTTAATGTTGCCAGTCAAATCTGTGAAAAAATGTCTGATGAGAAAATAGTCAATAGAAAAATAAATAAATAAAATGTGAACAATTGAGCGCAAACATATAATTAGTTTGAAATAATTTGAATGTTACCCAAAAAAAGCATACCTTTTTACATTTAATCAGCCATTTTGTATGTTACCAGCAAAAATAAATGGCTGTTATCAGTTGTAATCACTACTATTCTAACGCCTCAGACAGGCCAAACTGCACCTACCTGCTAGCTGTGAAGGTGAAACAAAACACTTGGTTAGGTTAAGGAAAATAAAGACCATGGTTTTGGTTTAAAATAAGTATGTTTGTCATGTAACCTAAATTACGTATGTAAGTTAAGTATGACACGGCTAGCTGGTTTCCTGCTTTTTGCGTTAGCAAAGAGCACAGATGTAGCTGAATTTGCTGTGGGTAACTGCGCATGCAGTAACTCCGTGACAGTACAGATTACTAACACACACACCACTGAGGTTAAGATGATTAGGGACGGATATTTATTTTACTGTGTCTGCAACGTAGTTTGAAATTACAAAAAAAAGTGGCCCATGCAAGTTATATTAGTTGCAGAGAAGGTGTAACCAGCTGTTGGAGAAGTAACTTGGAAATCTTCGTGCTTTATTCAGGCACTGGATCTGTAGCAAATACAAACACGCTGTGCAGGCTTTATAGCTCCTTTTCAATTGGCTGAATTGATTCTATAGTGTTAGTAGACCTGCTGGATTTTATTTATATTGAGCTGGTGGGAATGGTGGCTAAGCAGCTATTCTGACATCGGCAGTTCTACTCGCCAAGTGGGGCATATTGTGGTCATAAATTCCTTGTAATTACAGCTAAGAGGCTGACGGTAACGTTTTTTTTTCTCCCACTTAGCTGCTTCTATTTATGGTCACACATCACGTGAACGTGGCCACAGTTCATAAAAGTTTATAAAGCCATATTCTGCTGTATTCCAGGAGTGTAATGGCCATCGCGTCTCAGCGTCAGTACCTCGAGTCCTGGTTGGGAACAAGTGTGACCTCGTGGACCAAATACAGGTGAGAGCACGCTCAGCGCAATACTTTATTTACCGTCCGAGACCGAATTAGGGTTTATTGGCAAACATTTGTGTCCTCCCAGGTGCCCTCCAATATGGCGCTGAAGTTCGCCGACTCCCACAACATGCTGCTGTTCGAGACGTCGGCCAAGGACCCGAGGGAGAGTCAGAACGTCGATTCCATCTTCATGTCGCTGGCGTGCCGCCTCAAGGCCCAGAAATCCCTGCTCTACAGGGATGTGGAGAGGGAGGACGGGAGGGTGCGGCTCACACAAGAGACTGAAACAAAGAGCAGTTGTCCTTGTTGAGGGGGGGGGGGGAGGAGGAGTGGGAGGCATAATGGAAGGGGGAGAGAGAGAAGAGTAACTGATGGGAGAGTGAGGCTTTAACAAAAGTCTTTTAAATTAAACCTTTTTTTCCAGGAACTGGGGGGTTGAGGCTGACACTAACAGCAACATGTTTCGAGGAAGAGGAGGATAGGGTGGAATGGGTGAGAAGAGGGGCGAAGATAAAGGGAAAAGGGATTCATTAACATTTCAGAAATGAGACGATGTTGCCTTTTAGACTACAGCGTGGTGTAGGAATTCTTCCTTTTATTCAAACATGGACAGGATCTGAGTAAAACATACTTTCAGAGCTCACAGGCAAATGCAACAGATAAGTCATTTTGGGGATCTAGATAAACTGTTGTCTCCTAAACTGGCCCTAGTTTGGTGTTTTATGACAGCCATTCTGAGGCGACACATCAAAACACAGTCTATTTTTTTGCTGCCTTATCCTTTGAATTGAATTTCATCCAACTGTTTTCTACTGCCTTAAAAAGCTGCTTCGGTCAAGCAAAAGTAGCAAAGAGGTCTCAAGTATTTTAACCGCTTGAGATGATCTTGGTTCGACCAACCAAACATTCTCTCAGATTTTTACCTGATATCTTTCTGGGTCAATCCTTCACAAGCAGGACAGTCGACTTAAAATCACTGTGAGATCACAACTACGTGGGGGGGGGGGGGGGGGGACACTTCTTTGACAAACAATGCAGGAAGACCTTGGCAGCAAGGTTTTTTCTGACAACGGAGCGTCTGGTCGTCGGGCAGATTGTCACGTATTGATTTCGAGGCTGTAAGATCCTCTTACCCTCGGGCAGGAGAAAAGCACTCTCCTACGAAGACGGGCCGTCAATGCGAGGCTCTTTTATTTTATTTTTCAAATCGTCTAATCCTGATGTAGACACACCCCCATCTATGCTTATCCACGTTTCCCTTCCGTGTGCAAATTCAGAAACACCCAGTCTTATGTGCCGTATGTGACTTCAAGCTAGCCTAAAGAATTCCGTATTCTGTAATGAACACGTTTCAAAGTAAAGGCCCTTCTGTCTGTCTTCAATATCAGTATCACTGCCTCCAGTCTCAGACAGGGCGGGGAACATGATAGAGAACTGGGACCCCTGTATTTCTGTACGCTGCTACACATCCTGAGCCCGGGTGTACGGTGTGAGTGTAAGGGGAATGGCGATACGGGCTGCATGAAGACGCCGTAGAAAGCCATATTCACTATTTGCTGTACACATAAGATGCAGAGTGCTTCACATTGAGATGGCTCCCAGCTGGGCACTGTGCATAACGGAGCTACGAGGCCTTTGTAATAAGGCATCAATTTGCACGCCCGACTGTAGCAGCACAGTTACTATACCCAACCCTATTTTAACGCTGTAGCCTACTTTCGAGCTACGCTGTAAATACATCTGGATGCCATATGTAAAACATTCAGATCAGTGAGCATTTCAGACCCCTCCAAGCTGCCCTAATTGATCCGTCCAAGTAAGGAATTCTTCGAGTACGTTTGCATCAGCAGGATCAAGTGGCCGTTACAGGCGAATAACGTGGTATTACTGTAAAACAAATAGCAGGAAAGGCTAGTCTGTGACAGACAACAGGTTCAACAAAAGATGGGCAAAAAGGACGCACGAACACTAGAATGACGCCCGTTATCTAAGCTGTTTATTCTGTTGAGGGGTGAGCGGGGTGGTGGGGTCATATACCAGCACATAGTACGTTATCTGTTAGCAAATATCTGTGGCTCTGTTTACCATTAGGTTAGCATCACCCGGCTCATTTAGTCACTGTAATACATGTGAGACGACTGTACTGGCCTGATGTGGGAAAATTTTAAAAAAGAGATGTGCCTGCATTTCCTTCATAAACTTAGCAGACCTGAATAAAATAACATTTGGTTTGGAATGATTGCAAAAGTAAAAGGAAGGTCTGATAAAGTTAGCCCCGTCAATAGCATTTCTCATTACTGTTATGTATTTCACATTAAGCGCTCTCTGTTTTCTTTCTCACATCATTTGAAATCATTTGTATTTTATCCACGTCGCCATGTTGAGAGCCGTTAAGAGGCATTCGAAATGCTCCCAATCTCGGGAGTGAGTCCTTGTGAGATCAGGGCACACTCTCTTGATGAGTTGTTCAGGGTTTGTCGAGCAAAAGTAAGAAAATTAATCTACAACTGTTTTAATAATTGATTGTTTCTGTGATTTTGTGACAAAAATAAAACTTCCTCTTGTTTCAGCTTTTCAAATGTGAATATTTGCTGGTTTCATTTGTCTTTTATGACACAGTAAGCTGAATATCTTACATCTCTGTCGGTCCAGCCGAGTATCATGGCAGGTTGGGAAATAGTCACAAAATGAAATCTTTTGGTTTCCTGTACATGGACACAAATTGTCTGTTTTTCTTGTGTTGCTTGAGACAAAAGTAATGCCAAATAGAAAGGCAATTAGGATCATCTTTCTTGGGATGGAAACACAAATTAAATTCATCCATGTGACTAAGAAACAGTCAGAGCAAGTGACGTAGTATTTAATATCCAAAAGGACTGGTTTGTGATTTTAAGGTTGTGGTTTTGGTTCCTAAACCTTATAATCATGACAGTTTTCCTAAACTTAATTATTTGGTTTGTTGTTTTCAGTCATTCCGAACGACACAAAAAATATTTTTCTTAAAAACAATATTCACTATTTTTCACATTTCAAAAACCAAACCTTTAATTAATTATTTGAGAAAGTAATTGGCAATTATGAAAATATTGTTAATAATTGTTGCAGTCCTACAGGGTACAACACATCAGCAGGGTTTCCCTCACTCAGACAACATTGGTTACAGACATTCATGTAACTATTATATGCGTAATCTGAAGGTAACGCATATAACAGTGCTGGTGCAGGTTAGCTTGTTAGCTATAGCTATTTTCAGCATTCAGTTAAACTGCCAGCCTGCAGCTGTTCTGTCATTGATTTCAAGATCATTTCAACACACCACATAAAACGATAATAATGTAATATTAACTAATGTATGTGGGGACATTCTCTGTGCCCACAGGAGGAGCACTATGCAAATAATTCTTAAATGATCAACACGAATCCTAACATTAAAAAATGCATCATATACATAAAAGCCAACTGTGAGCTAGAGACAAGAAAGTTCAAATCAAGTCACATTTTAAATAATTTCAGGTTTATCATCTAGTGCCTATTTTGAAAAGGGGGTTGGGTTTCGTGCCAATAGACCGCCTGTTGCAGTGCAGGTCAAAACTCCATCGGCTAAACTTAATTTTATAACCATTTTTATGGATAACGCCATCTATTTAACACGGGGTCAATGTGGCTACAATTATATTTACACTCCATTGAGCTTAACGCGACACCATTAAAACAGGAGGTCAGTGAGTGACAGAACAGCAGCCCTTGAATGCCTCCACCTTCATCCTCATGATGCAGTGCACACTACCAGGTCAATGCTCCGAAAACGTTGAGATTAAAAGTACCAAGATACTCCTTTAACAAAAGCCTTAAGAGTGGTGTTACTTGATTTTGTGATGTCTTTCTTTTTATGATAATTGAGATGACAATGTGTTTCAGGCTGTGAGTTCGTTTTGTCTTCTTTCACGTTTTCATATGTAACATTGTTGCTGTTACAATCTCGCAGAAGGGACTTCTGATAAAACCGCTGAAGAAGCTTCACTTGACTCAGATTCTCGTTCTTTCACTTCAATCATTCTACGCCCAACTTTTCTTAAGGTCAGCTTTTGGAATAATGCGCCCCCAATGCATTAACATGATGAAGTTTTCAGTAACATGTCTGTTTTGGCCATGTGTCCTGAATGAGGTATTTATTGTTCCTCCCACACAGGAACTTCAGATTTCATGTCTGGTTTTTCCATTATTCTTTCTCTCCCGTCCTGTATCTTATTTCACCCTTCATTTGTCACCCGGTTTCAACTGCCCTTTCATTCTATTTCTGCCCTGATCTTTTAATAGTTTATCCCTATGTCATGCTTTGACTGTCTCATATCTCACTTTCTGTATTTCAGTGACCCATACTTTTATTCTCCTCTGCCTCCGTGTATATCATGCTTTCTGCATCAGTCTATCTGTCCGTCTCCACCTTTCTCTTTCTCTGTCTCCAAACATGTGGCTTGTTGCTGTTCCATGTCTTTAGCTGAAAAAATGTAATTCTCAAGCAGATCATGTGTCCATTAATGGGTGTAGCAGACGAGTGCTGCTGAATGTTGAAGATCAGAGAAGTAAAACCTTTCATTTAGTTATCGTCTTCGTACTTACTCTGGTCTACCACAAAACACTATCGAGACAAACTGCATATTTGATACGCAAATAATGCGCCATGATACCTTAAGAATACGGTTAGACATTCAAATTTATGTTTTTTTTTGTGGTATTTTATAAATTAAGTTATGCTGAGCTCTTCCAGAAAAGGCCTGTTGTGTGGGCGGAACATTTCTTGGGAGTGGATGATGTGGTTTGGAAAGTCAGCTATCAAGAGACAGACATCTGATCTGAAATGAAACAGACCACCAGTGGTTTTAATACCATAAAGCAGGGGTCTTCAACGTTTTTCAGGCCAAGGACCCCCAAACTGATAGAGAGATAGAGCAGGGACCCCCTACTATATACAGTATATTGTATAAAATTGTGTTTTATATTAAACTGGGCCTAGCACCATGTATAAACATACCTTGTTATTGTGCATTCAATACTAAGCTATTAAAATATTACACAGGTTCATATATTCATGTTTTTATTTTAAACATGTGCACTGCCATTTAGAAACATACCTTGCATGATAATCATGCATACAAGCTATTCAAATTGACATTTTTATTTTAAACATAAATGTGGAAACGAAAATGAGTGATGGCCTATTAGTGCCACTGCCATGCATAAACATACCTATTATCTTGCATACAATACTGAACTATTAAAATAATGGACAGATTCATGTTTGGGAAAAAAAATTTAAAATGTGTCTAATCAACCAAAAATTTCGCGGGCCCCCTGCAGTACCTCCGCGGACCCCCTAGGGGTCGCGGACCCCCTGTTTAAGACCTCTGCCATAAAGGTTGTGAAGAATGCTGAAAATGTGTTTTTAAAAAATGGAGGAAATCTGAGCAATAACCTTATAAAATACATTTAAAAAGTATCGTATCAAATAAAAAATGTGCACAGATAACTGATTATCTTATGCACAGAAAATATCTGCTGTCCTAGGTTCTGAAACCCCCATTTGGTGGAGGTCGTTGGTGCCATTTGAGTTCCACAGTGGGAGGTGGTGGGGTGGAGGAACCAAAGGTCATGACAAGAGAACCCAATTATCAGTCTTTAAAGAGAAATCATTATTTGCCCAATTATGCTTTTATTTTGGTGAGTAGATTTTGTGAAATTAAGTAAGTAAGTTAGATATTAACCAGATATCTTTGAAATAAATATGTCTCCACTGCCCTAGAGTCAGTGGGCTATAGTGCTGGAATATTATTATTTGTGTTGGGAAATGGGATGGGGTTCAGTGCAGGGTAAAGACAATGGTCATTTTTATTCAGATGGATTGTCCTGCTCTTCGAAATAGACATTCCTATGTATTACCTGTGGAGAGCAGCAAAAGGCTTCGATGAGTGTAACCAGCCTCAGATTTCAGTAGAGGAAGAACGCGGAGACGTCACATGGAGAGATGCAACCAGCAGTAGCTGCTCCACCACTAATCACACAACATTAACATAACGAGCTAGTGTGAGCTAACACAGCCTGCTACGCGAATTCGTATTCCGTTTACCGTACGTCCGGAATTGCAAATCCGCAAAAAACAAACGCGAGATTCATAGACGGTGCAAAAACGGGAAACATCATTACGGTCACACACAGTTATCGTGGCTTCTCCTCGCATCCACTGGCAGGCTATTTTTGGCTAGCTAGCGAAGCCCAACGATAGCGAACTCTGCCTTGGCTAGCGTCAGGCTAGCCAGCCAGCTAGCTAGCTAGCTACTAACGTCGCTAACGGTGGTTAGCTAGCTAGCGAGCTGTGGTGACTTGCGTCATGGATGAACTAGTCGTGGAAGTGAGGGGAACAAGTGGGGCCTTTTATAAGGTGAGTTGGTGAGTTTTTGTTCAGCTTTGTCATCCCGGTTACCACGCCGTGCTCTAAGGTTAGGCTCACTGACATGAAATGGTCGTGCCCGGACTAACGTAAGCGGCGAGATACCCGCTTGTGTCTGCGGGCCTCGGTGCTTCTGTCCACCGGGACGGTGGAGGCTGAACAGTCTGTAAACAAAGCTAACGCGAAGATGCTGCCGTAACCTCAGTGCTGCTAGCGAAATGTGTGAGTTATTGGCGATAAAGACGTTTGCTAAACCAATACTGTAGTGTTGCTAATGTGGACGCGGTCGTAATCTCGTGTTATCTACACAGTGATGGGCAGGGGTTGGTGGCTGAGGTACAAGTGCCAACATTCGGTCATGAATTGTGTTTGTCAAAGTAATGGCTAACTTAATTCAGGATAATGGCAGCACATTGTTGTTTTGCCGTGTTTTCTCAGTGGGGACGGTAGCTTTTTGTTTCGTTAAGGCTCGCCGAGAGTTTTGGGGTTATTCTGAAGACGAGAGTCAACAAGTAACGTTAGGGCGAACGTGTATTTGGGGGTTCATGCATCGGCTGTTTGGTCATATGAATGTTATACCACATATACCACACACTGACTGAGAGTGTTGCTCGTGGGTCCTCGGGCAGACATTGATATACGGGTGTTGATGCTATGATCGGTGTTCGTCAGGTGTGGAATAATTATTTAAATCGTATAGGGTTAATTAATAACACGATCTGTACCACAATTGGAAACGAATTTCAGTTCCAAGTATAAATGCTTATTAAAACGTTACTTGATTACAATATCGCAAACAACGTTATTTGGCATACAAGCAAGTACTTGTAAGCAAAAGTGAAAGTAGGCTACTCAGTGCATTTGTGGGACGAAAACCTTTTTATTTCAGTTATGTCATATTGTCATGCTTATGCAATGGTTGATGGGACGAGGGGAAACAAAACAGAGCAGTAAAAACAGAAGGGAAGAAATATAAATGATAATAGATATTTTATAAATGTGTGCTTTTGATTATTGGAACATAACTAACTAATCACAACCATTGAATAGATGCAACGTTGGCAGAGTAAAAGAAGAAAGTTGGTAACAATACATAAAATGGCTCTGCTGACTGTCTTACTCCCAGTTCCACCAATATATAAACCTTAAAGACAACAATGGCGTTACTAGATTGGTGGCAGTGAGTGAGACTGAGTCGGTGAGGTTGAATTGGGATTGATTGCACGTATTGTCACTGTAGAAGTGTCGCTGCTGCCAACCTAATGTAATGAATATGAATGGAATGGAATGAATGTGCAGGAGAAAGTATTTTGAGATGTAATCAATCGGCCTGCAAACCATCCTGCCAAGCTGCAGTGCACTGCTGCTCTAACCCGTTCGCCTCATTGCCAGCTGAATTGTTTGAAACGTACGAGGAAACAAAGCACTTCAGTAAAGCAAATTCCTAAATTGGACGCTGGTTTGAATCAGTCCTGTACGAAAACTGTCAATTCTTTTGGATTTTCCTTGGCCTGAATTTTTGCGGGGGTTTTGGCACACCGTTCGAACACCGTTTTCTTATTTGGCAGGTGTTGTTGTGAAGTTATTGCACTCAAAGGCAATTTTTAGAAGATTAGTCCAGCGGGATCCACTAAATCCACTTTCTTCATCGACACTGAGAGCGAGAGGCAGACGTTGCTAAATACTCTCAAACTTTTGCTGCATGTCGCTGCGAAGCTAGCTCTGTAATTGGACTGAACTGCCAGTATGTTTTCAAGTCATTATACAGTGTTTGAGTTTCTTTAAAATGCTGATGTGGGCTGTGACACAGAGGTACATGAACAAGCATTGAGTAATGACAAGTGTAATACACTACATGGCATTGGCTGGATAACTATTTCGTCCTATGAGAAATCATTTAGACACATTGTCTCTAAATGTAGTACTTGAAATAGATCAGCACATTTGGTGAAGTTCATGTACTTGCATGATTCTGGCAGTTTCTTTGGTTGTTCCCATGTGGTTGGATTTCCTTGTTGTAAGTTGCTTTTGGTAACTGTTGTGCAATCTCAATTCCTAAAACTTGAGAAATGTCCACAGTGTAAACAGAGCTGTAGGGTACAGAGGTGTGTTATCTCTTACCACGCTGGTGCTGCTCAGTAGTTCACTTGATAACAAAGGCCACTTAGGGTCCACCATGTGAATCCCAGACATGGTCAAACTGGCACTGGTCCAGGATTTATTAGAGCCAAATAGTTTGGAGGTTATGGAAGATGATTTTTGTATGTGTTTGTTGGTGAACAGAACTTGAGATCTGTCTTTAAGACCATTACGTTTTATTTGACTCAGTGATTGTGTTAAGTTTGGTTGATCAAGACATTTGTCGTCAGGTTTTTTTTGATGTGGTCTTTTTGTGATTAAAAAGCTTTTATTTATTAGCCGTTATCTGGAACTATAGCCCTGTCTCTGGCATCACACAAGTATTTGAAATTTAGCTTTAGCCTTTAATGAACAGATACAATATCTTTAGTCTTTGGTGGATAAAGGTACATAAGATAGTGAATATTTGAAACGGTTGCAATACCAATTTTCCACAGTATTGATACTCTGGTACCAGCTGTGCTTTCTGCTCTCTTCTCTCTCGCTATTCATCTTTTATTAAAAAATCGCAAATTTGATGCGCTCAATCTCATGTACATTTTTCCTTTGTGGTTTCAAATAGTTATATTTTTCAAGATATTGTATCAAAGTTAGATATTCCAGTATCATGACAACACTAGTGTTTACTATGGAAAGCTCTGGCCAGTGCAGTCCATGGCAGAAGACTCATGACGAGGCTCATAAGTTAGTTTAAATACTAAAACTATTTTCAAATATAATTTTACTGAAAACTAACCCAGACTTGTTTTAAAAAGAGAAGATTGATCTTCACTTGCATTCATGATTTTCATGCTCCAAGATAACATTCCCCACTACTACAGTAAATCCTCCTGTGATAAGAATAACTCATATTTTGCTTCCTGTGTAATTAGAAGCCGATTATGTACCAGAATCCTTAACATTAAGAATAATATAAAAAAAAACAGCAAATGCTTAAACTTCAGAGAGTTTGTGATACACCTGCTGTTTTCAAATTTACACCAATAAGCCATTCCTATTACATCTTTAATGGCAATAATAGGACACACACACTGCACTCAACTGCCAGCACACAACACTATAGCATGCTATGCTACACTACTATAGTATATGATATCAAATTAAAAACTCCTTTTTGAATGTTTTCCCAAAATAGGCCAGATGAACATGGTTTTTGTGAACTCAGAAAGTCTTTTATCGCCCCGACAGCTCAAGTCCCGTTATTCTGTGAGGGGTTTTGTACCGGGTGGTCACGGGTCAGGAAAAAGGCAATAGAGGAGCTTACCCCGAATCATTGGGGATTTTGAGAAGCTCTCTTTTTGGATTTTCTCTCGCTTCATTTCCGACTGTTAGCTTGCCAGGCTAATGCGACCCACAGACGAGGCTCCCCGTCTCTCTCTCGCTCTTCCTTCTGGGCATTGCTTGTCCTACTTGCGGTACTTGACACACATGAACACAGACTGTGTGAACAACAACCAGAGAGAGCCTGAGCCAAACCTCAATCGAGCTCCAAAGAGAAGAATTCTAGCCAGTTTTGTTGCCACTACCAGCTTTGGGCCTGGGTCAGGCCTTTGGTAGCGGAACTGTAACCCCTTTACTCCCTTGGTTCGTGTATAAAAGTGTTTTGCTTATTCATATGTCAAACCCCGGTTATCCTAACTGTCCCCTCTGTGCTTCTCGTAGGCCTTTGTGAAGGATGTTCACGAAGGATCGGTCACCGTGGCATTCGAAAACAAGTGAGTAATGCAAATACACGACGCAGCGCTCTGTGAAACGTAACCTTTTCACCAGTGACGGACTTCACTCTTGTTTGTTGTGTCCGTCTGTCCACAGTTGGCAGCCGGAGCGTCAAATCACATTCCAGGATGTGCGTTTCCCTTCTCCGACGGGCCTCTGCAAGGAGATCAACGAGAGCGACGAGGTCGAGGTGGGGCCGGTTCAGCGCTTTCACAAGTATCACCATCGGATGTAGTTTATTTAGGAAGCAGAGAACATTGGGCGACGTATGCAAGAGATGAAGTGCACAATCTGCTTTATTGGCTAAACAGATTCTTAAGGCTCAGAGAAAAATACCTGCTGTTGCATTAACTCTTAAGACTTGAAATTAGCAATATTGTCTTTCTTTGTTTCGTTTGTTGTGTGTGTGTTTGTGTTGCCAGGTGTATTCCAGGGCTAATGACAAGGAGCCGTGTGGATGGTGGCTGGCCAAGGTTCGCATGGTCAAAGGAGAGGTAGGTCTCTCTAAGTGTGGGTTACAATGTCATCGCGTAATGCGGGGCTGGGTATCACGATATCAAAGGAATAAATAATAAATAATAATGAACATCAGTTCATTGGTTCTGATAGCATAATGTATCAGAATGCTCATTAAAGTAGTTGAAGTGACTCAGTGTAGATGATCAGCCTACGTAGACCATCATTCCTCTGGAGGCGGCTGCTGGTTCTGATGACAGCTTTGTGAGTTTACTTCCTGTGATTCAAGGTGTGCGCTGCTTTGAAATATCAGCTTTTGAGCAAGGGATTGGAATGTGATTTAATTTAGGCCAACCTGTCAGACCGGTCTCACTGCTGTGTAATCTCTCTCTCTCTCTCTCTCTCTCTCTCTCTCTCTCTCTCTCTCTCTCTCTCTCTCTCTCTCTCTCTCTCTCTGCCTTAACCAAGTTCTTTCCAGAAAGTTTTATATTATGTTATCAAAACTTCAGTTTTACACAGTTATTACTTATGTCGCACATGTTGCTTTTCCATGTGCTAATTAGGGAATTGACGTAACCCTTGTCTTTGTATCTCTAGTTTTACGTAATAGAGTACGCCGCGTGTGACGCTACGCTAAATGAGATAGTGACGCTGGAGCGGTTACGGCCGGTCAACCCCAATAAACCGGCCACCAAAACCACCTTCATCAAGATCAGACTGGATGTACCCGAGGACCTACGGCAGATGTGAGTCTGCACGTCTCCAGTCCATGGATATTTTTTTTTTTTTTTGGGGGGGTGCGATAGGTTCCTTTTGTCGTTGTAATTCTTAAAGCAATATCAGTTGGGGAATATCAATATCGCCCAACCTGAACATGTACATGTCTGTATTGGGCTCTGAAGAATGCCTCATTAGAAGGCTAGCACAGAGTGTCAGCTTTACACAAAGCTGTCAGCAATCAGTAATGATTACTGAGTTATTGCTCTGTGTCGACAGGTGCTCCAAGGAATCAGCACACAAAGACTTTAAAAAGGCCGTGGGAGGGTTCAACGTCACCTACGACTCTGAGAAAAAGCAGCTGGTCATTTTGGTTGGTGGAGTAATTTGTTTTCATTTAAGAACATAAATACAAATTTATGCATGACTTGAAAACGATATTGCATCATATCGTAGATGACCTCCATCAGTGACATATTTCATGAAGCTGTGATTGTTCTCGCAGTCTGTGAATGAGGTCACCACCAAGCGGGCCAACATGATGAGTGACATGCACTTCAGGAGCCTCCGCACCAAGCTGACGCTCATGCAGAGGAACGAGGAGGCCAACAGACAACTGGAGGTACATCTGTGTACAAACACACTCGCACATGTTCGTTTTGCTGATAAAAACTATGATAGCTTTATTAGGGATGGGTTTCTTTAGGATTGCTTTATTACTCATGTGTAAATAATTAGTCTTTCTTGAACGGAAACTGCAGAAATTTTGAAATAACTTACTGTTGTTGACTTTACTGTTTCAATGCCAACAAGAAATGTAACTTTGAGAACATTCCTACAGGGAGGAGCATATCTGAAGGTAAGAGCCTTGGTCCTCGCCTGACAGTAAAGGAACTATTATTGTTACGGTGTGTTGGCTGGAGTGGTAGTGGGACTTAGAACACTAACTTATAACAACGCAGCTGCTCCCCTTATTAATAACTATGTATCAAACAACTCAATATACACTCACTGACTTATTAGTTGTTAAATCCTAAATCCCTTTGACTCCACTGTTGAGAAGGGGTGCAGGCCTTTAACAATACACTGGGTAACAGCTCTATGACACTGTGTCATCTTCTGCTGGTGTGAAGGGACTTGATCTGGGACTGGTGGTTGGGGGGGTGGACTGGGTCATGGCTGCAGCCTCAGTCCGACAATCTACAAAAAAGTTCCCAAATCCTTCAAATACAGTCGCAGCTAAACAATTAGCCGAGCGATTAGCTTTCATTGATTAGCCCATTAGGAGGACGGACGGCTGCTCGACAAACTGTAGAAAACTCTTAATTTCTGCACATTGATGTTCTGCTTGTTGGCCAAATGTTTAGATGGACTGCTGGTGTTTCCTCACTTCTGTGGGTTTTATTGCATTTGATGCAACAAGAGTTCTCAGCAGCTCCTGGAGTAAACTGTAGCCACATCTTTTTCTTTTGAACCGGGCATCGGGCGGGAATACCTTCATTAAAGGATGGATCAGGATTCACTCGTTTGTGTTTCCTGCAGAGTTCCAGACAGCTGGCGTCGCGGTTTCATGAACAGTTTGGTGTTCGGGACGATCTAATGGGTCTGGCCATAGGGACCCACGGGGCCAACATTCAGCAAGCCCGTAAAGTCCCCGGAGTCACCAACATAGACCTGGACGAGGAGACGTGCACCTTTCACATATACGGAGAGGTAGGTAGATGCCTCCCGTCTAGTGACTGGATTCATTTGTATAGACCTGGGTGTGTACGGTCTGGATGAACCAGTTTCAAAGCTTCTTGTCATTTGTACCATTATGTTCACGTTAACATTGAGCGAGGTAAGAGAGTGACAGATTGCTGCTGTTTGTCCAAGGACCAGGATGCTGTGCGCGTAGCGAGGGCTTTCCTGGAGTTCTCTGAAGACGTCATCAAAGTTCCCCGGAACTTAGTAGGTGAGAGAAGTCCCTCAACTGAGACAATGAGGTCACCCATGCATGAACCTATTAAAAATGAGCCAGACTGTTGAACCTTGAAGTCCTAGCAGACTGTGACTGATGGCTTTTCTGATCTTGTAGGGAAGGTGATCGGCAAAAACGGCAAACTGATCCAGGAGGTGGTTGATAAGTCTGGGGTGGTCCGGGTTCGCATTGAGCCGGAGAATGACAAAAAGCCCTCAGCAGCAGCAGCGGCAGACGAGGTCAGTGGACCAACGCCCCTGTTTACTTAAAGTCACTACGAGGAACTCTCATTTTGGGTTGATGTTGGCGGTCCCTGTGGACATTGTAAACATGGGTTTATGGTCTCAATCTCTAGTTTCAAGTCTTCTTCAATACAGCATGATGCTTTTTTAGTAAGTTATGGCCGAAGGAGGCGCCGCTGGACTCTGGGCTGAAAGACTTTCTTGTGAACCGGCATCATAGACGAGAGAATTTATTCTTCTTTCTCCTTCTAAAACCTCTCACAGGGAATGGTGCCGTTTGTGTTTGTGGGGACCAAGGAAAGCATCACCAATGCTACAGTGCTGCTGGACTATCACCTCAACTACCTTAAGGTGCGTATAATCACAGATGATGATGTATTCATATGAATGTGAGTTTAGGCTGGTGTTTTGTCTCTCTCTCTCTCTCTCTCTCTCTCTCTATGACTGAACCCAGGCTACTAGTAAACACACAAATTGTCATGTGTTCTCTGTGTCCACAGGAGGTGGACCAGCTTCGCCTGGAGCGTCTTCAGATCGATGAGCAGCTGAGACAGATCGGAGGGGGAGGCGGAGGAGGAGGAGGGACGGGGCCGCGGAACCTCAAAGACAAAACCTACGTGTTCGATAACGGCATGGGGCTGGGGATGGGGATGGGGAGAGGGGGAGCAGGAGGCGGAGGAGGAGGGAAGCCCTACGGAGGAAGGGGAGGAAGAGGCGGCAGAGGGCAAAGAGGAGGAGGTGCAGCTTTCGCCTCAGGTACGATAAATTCATCCAAACTCGTTTAAATCAATTACATTCATATCTTTTTCTTCAAGTACTGTGCTTGTACACATACGAGGTGTAAACACACTGATCTGAGGCTTTAATGTGAAATACTAATCTCGAGTGTTTGGCAGTTACAGTTAGCTCTGAGTACAAGTACCATCGCTGGTTTGGATGTGAAGGGCTCAATGACTCGGTGAAAGAGCCGAATCTCTGGCTTAGATTAGGTTATTTTCAGCTTTATTCCATGAAAGTCCCTCCCCCAGGGGGTGATTATATAATAAAACTAAATATTAATCAAACATAGTATTTCCGAGGCAGTTTGAATGAGATTGTATCCGTGCACTTCCCCCCTTTCCCCAGGCACCAACTCGGAGGCATCCAACGCCTCGGAGACGGAGTCGGACCACAAAGACGAGCTCAGCGATTGGTCGCTGGCCCCCGCCGAGGAGCTGCTGACGGGAGGCGGGACCATGCCCAGGCGGTCAGACGGGAGGAGGAGACCAGGGGGAGGCGGGCCGCGGGGACGAGGGGGGAGAGGAAGAGGAGGGGGAGGGTATAAAGGTAGGTGGCAGTTCACCATCGGCTGCCATTGATCCAGAGAAGACGAGTTGCGTCAAAGACGCTGGTTATACAACTGTAGTCCTATTTTTCTATCTACCGTTTAACTGGAGATGAAGCTAATTTTGAAGATTATATTTACATTTTTTTAATGAGAAAGAAATGAGTGTGTGGTAAGTGGACTCAGGTGTTGTCCGTCCTGGTTTTAGGTGACGACATGCAGTGGAGCGAGCCAAGGCCTCGTCATGTCAGAGACCCCAAGGCAAGAGTGCAGGAAGACACTCTACAGGTAAGACACACACACACACACACACACACACACACACACACACACACACACACACACACACACACACACACACACACACACACACACACACACCACTCAAACGATCTTCTCTGGTTACATCTGAATATCTCAGAAACACTCCTCATCAATCGCTGTTTGGAAACGTAACCATCGGTGCCTCTTCTTACAGCCTCTCCTGTCTCTCCTCTCTGCTCTGTGTTCAGCAGCGTGCAGTTCAGTCTAAGTTTCACGGAATGTTCGTCACGTGACTTTTGGTCTCAGACAAGTCAATCATGGCTTCCTAGTTGTGCTGAGGAGGTTTTTACAGGATCTGGAGTGTCTGTTTTATTTGGGGCAATATTGTAAATGTAGAATAAAATGTTTTTGACGAAATATCACAATTTTAAGCTTCATTTCGGTTGCGTTTTCTGACTGAAGCTTCTAGCTTCTGGCTATGATAAATGGTGTAGCTTTGGCAATTGTTTAAAAAAAAACAAAAAATAAAACATACTTTTAGGAGGGTTAAGTCAGGACACGACTCATATCTCAATATTTAGGATAGAACCAGAGGAGATGACAGTCGGGTAGAAAGAATCCATAAAATTTGGAGCACTTGAGATTATTAAAAGATACCAGTTTGACCAAAAATGTCCAAATGCTGGTGCTCAACTTAAGTATTAATGTTTTAATGAGTTATTTCAGATGATGATATTCAAGTGGTATGTTTATACAGTTATAGTGCATTTTGCAAGAGCGGTTGACATTACAGAAATTTTCTCTACCTGTAAAGTCACAAAATTGAACATGGTGGAGTTAAAAAAAGAGACGTGGCCAATGGAAGAGAAGATTCCATGTTCTTCATGGAGCAGTGCTTCACAGCGTTGCTGCACGTTCAATACTGCACAATGCAGCTGAGGCAAAGCACTATATGTATATATTGTATATGTGCATATTAGGGCGGTCAAAAAAGACATTAAAAAATGTGTTTTTTAAAAGGCGTGTAGGCTGCAACTATTCATGTATCTATTTCTGCGCATTATGTCCATGGCACGCAGGGCATACAGCCGTCAGGGTGCTGCTATTTTCTTCTCTTTTTTACAATCTAATTTTCATTTTCAAATATCTTTTTAATTTTTTTTACTATTCAAATACATATTTGAATTTAGAACGTTTGATGACAGCCCAGTGTACATACATTTGTTTTGCCAGTCATGAAACTGGCTTACCATACAAATGGTGAATATTGTTGCGTTTATATTGACTACAATTAGCTACCTAGCTTATTTATCTTTACGTATAAAGCTGGCTGAGAGATTTTCTTCACATCAGATTCTACAGCTGTCTAACACCCCAAAACAGCTGTCAGTAAAGCTACTATACATCATTAGAATGTAAAGCAGAGACGTCGCACACTCTGGAGTTGTCCGTCTCCGTAGGAAGCTTCATAAGTAACTGTGTCCTGCTCTCCGGACGTGTGTGTGTGTGTGTGTGTGTGTGTGTGTGTGTGTGTGTGTGTGTGTGTGTGTGTGTGTGTGTGTGTGTGTGTGTGTGTGTGTGTGTGTGTGTGTGTGTGTGTGTGTGTGTGTGTGTGTGTGTGTGTGTGTGTGTGTGTGTGTGTGTGTGTGATTTAGTCTTCCTAGAGACGCTTGATGAAAGTGAGCCCAGACTCATCCGGGATCATGCTTCTGATGATATTTACCCTCCCGACTGTACGTATTTTCCGTTCTCCCGCAGATCCGTGTGGACGGTAACAACGAGCGCAGCGTGCAGCACTCCTCGGGGGGGAGAGGAGGTGGGGGAGGGGGAGGGCCTTCCTCATCCCAGGGTGGCGTCATCACCGGTGGAGATGGCCCGCCTCGCCACCACCATCAGAGACCCATCAGAGACCGAGGGATGAAGAAGGACAAACAGGACGTTCCTCCGCTGGTGAACGGAGTGTCGTAGATGCTCCACTGGAGGACCTTCTCGCTTCAACACACAGACACACACACACACACACACACACACACACACACACACACACACACACACACACACACACACAGGCAACTCGTCATAAACCATCGTAGAGTCTCTCTCGCTTTTTTTTCTTTCTCTGTCTTTGTCAAACACGTGAATACACACATCTCATCAGCACGGAAGAGTTTACCGTAGTGAAGTCGTAGACCAGAGCCGATCCGGTATCTGCTGGTCCGCTCTGTTGACTTCTTTTGAGTGTACAGGTCCTGTTCTTCGCGAAAGGGACAAAAAAAAAAAAGAGAAGAAAAAGTACTTTTTGGACAAAAGGAAAAGAAGAAGAAGAGGGATTTGACTTATCTCTCTCTCTCACGGAGGCCCTCACCCCAAACATGCTCCCCTACCCTCCACAGGCAAATCATAATTCGCTTGTTCTCTATTTTCAAATCAACTAAATCGGATGATTTAAAACAAATGTTTTGCCACTGCCCTGTTTGGACTTCCTCTCACAAGAAAAAAGAAAATAAGTGGTTGACAAGGAAACACAGAATTCCAGCAGCATGAAAACGTGTGGAAGGAACTTCCCTCTTGCTGTACGACATTTTTTACTGCAGATGTTAATTGTAGAGATGATCTGACGGCACACGGTTTTAGTGGCGTCAGTGTTTCCCACGGGTTGAGGATTTATCTTTGGTGGTCTAAAGCTCCAAACTTCAGCACTCGAGGAGTTCAAAGTGTCCATGTTTTAGGTGTGCACGGGCAACGGAACTACCAACTGATACTTTTCTCATCGTTTTAAGTTGTATGTGTTTTAGTTTTTTACGTTGTCAAGAAAATGTAGAAATCCTCCAGACCAAGCATGAATCCAACCACGCATTAGACATACCAACGGGGAAACATAAATCTGAGGCACTCTGATGCAAATAGTGTTTCAAAGGCTTTTACAGAAGCATAGATAGTAACTCCTAAAGAGTTTTCAACAGGGTACAAAACGTCATGCACTGCTGTTATATTTAAAATGAATTACCTGTGACAGGGACACCTGGCGAGGCCAACAGTGACAGGGAATCCACATTAATAGCGAGACGTGAGCTGAAGCGTTCAGTTCAGCAACCTCCGTGCTCAGAACCATCAGTGACCAGCCGAACCGTCTTCACCGGGCTGACTGATGTCTGAGATTCTTTGTACAAAAAAAATGTAAAGGTTTTTAAGCAGGCTGCATGAAGATCATCAACACTTTAATTTTCTTAATTCCCCGCACAAGATCTTATGTCCACAGTGACACCAGAAAGCTCACAGTAAAACTGTGAGCCTTGATCAATCATCACAAACGCTGTTCAAAAGTTCAGAACGTAAAAAAATGGCAGACGATTTGTGTGATTCAATCCGCTGTCTGTGGAGATAAGAGCCCCAGAGGAAAAAAAACATAAGACTGGGGGAGACGCGTGTTCATATTTTAAGAAATCACAAAAATCTAGACTCAAAGTAGCTACTACTGTAAATCTCAATTCTAAATTCAGCATACAATGGCCAGAAATGGGTCAAACCTGCTTATCCACAATAGTGTACAGTCATTCTAAAAGAAGCAGTGACTCACGATTAAAACGCCTTACCACAGTCACGAAATAAAAGCTTTGTCTCGATTCGTTCACGGCAACATTTCCGCAGCGTCCCGTCAACAGGAGTCCACGTCCTGTACCGGACTGATGGGGGCCCTCTAGACATTTCCCACAGAGGGCTTTGGCTGCAAGCTTTTATCTAGTTCCACGCACTTACATTTAACTAAGCACTCTTGGATGGACGCCAGTGAAATAATTCCAGTAACTTTTTTTTGCTTTCAGACAAACCTGATCAGGTTGCAGGGTTAAGGCGGCAACATGGTGAATGTAGAACTCGTGTCAGCTGATCACATGAGCTTTTCTTTAATTTATGAAAACCTTTGTATTTAACCTTTTTTTGTTTTGCAGTTAGAAAACCTGTTTGAAGTATTACTGTAGAAGAAACAACGTTTCATTGAGTTATACCTTGACGAAATAAACAAACAAAAAAATTGGTGTAAGTTTAATTCTTCCTGGTTTTCCAACTTATTCTTGGCTCGCCCCTCTTAGTCTAATTTCATTTTATTTCCGGTCGGCTGCATTTTGTTAACGGTAGGGCAGAGGAATTCCAACTTTGATACAATAAATCGGAATCTTCATTAAACCACAATACCGGGTCTTGTTCCGCAACCATAAAAGACGCAATGTATTTTTAATATACATGATTTGAATTCTGCATTTCCTCTACTACTTGCTTCGACTCAGAGCAGTTTCACAAAACCTAACTGTGACAAACCTAGTCCGAGTATAAAGTCGGGTTTAATGAAGAATGATTTAGTCTTTCTAGATTTGTAAAATCCCCTCAAAGTGTTCACCACGGTCTCGGTGCTGCCTCTCCTTCATAATGAGGCTCCTTTTTATCTTAGTGCCTTGGATTTATGCTCCTCCATTCCAAGATTTGTACTCTGTCTGATCTTACCCCTCCCTCTGATTCTCTCACCCTAATTGCATTTTCAAAAAATGTGGGGATGCACAATGGCGTAAGGTGACCTCTGCTGTTTCTGGCCATTCATTCTGTTCCCACAGCAGTTCCAGACTTCTGTCGTTGCTCCAAACCAAAGTCTGCTTTGTTCTAGAGACTGATAGAAAGCAACGGTCATGTTATCAAATAGCTGAAAGTGACTTTCTTTAAACAGCGCAGGTGTTCAAACATCAAAGTAACAGGTGTTCCAACCTGCCGTTCGGCCGACACCACAGAGTTACTGACTTCATAAATCTTATGCATGGAAATCATCATCATTAAAATAAATAGAGAACTGTGTACGTGGCATGAAGGCCTTTTATTTACATTTTCAGATGTCCCAAATTGTACCTGAAATTCAAATACACAATTTATTGTGGATTTATGATTGAAGGGAGGTTGATAATAGCATTAGTTTGGATAAAAGAAAAAAAAGTGTGGTTGAAATGTGAGAAAGTCACTGTAAAATATAAAAAGCAAAGCAAAAAATTTTCTCGGGGTTTCCCTGGGCATTTCTAGGCTTTTTCGACATTTTATTAAAATACGGTATGACATTACAAAAAAAGCTAAAATCTCATATTGTTCTTGTAGCTTCGGAATTGTTCAGGAATAGGCTTAGCTTCCCTCTCTGTGGTGCTCTAACAGGTTTATTTTTAAGTTTTTTTATGGAAATGTGCTTATTGGCATTATTGCTAAAACTTAGATGAGAACATTGTTTCAACTCCCACATCTGAACAGTAATACGAAGCAAGAGCCAGAAGGCGACAGATTAGCTTAGCTTTGCTAAAGATGCTAAACAGGGAAACAGCTAGCCTGGTTCTGTCCAAAATCCGCATACAAGCACTTCTAAAGCTCACTACTTAACATATCTTCCTAATTTTTTCCTTTCTGTGGACCTCAGGAAGATTAGCGGCCGCTAAGGCGTCAGCTAATTGGGATCCAGTTAATAAACAAACCAAAAAATAAACTAAAATTAACACATTGTCTCTGTTCGATCCGTACAAAAGCTGAAATTTTATAGAGTACGAACTATGTAATTCTTGGCCAGGCACAGTGACTTTATGGCTAGCTGTTTACTCTTTGCTTCCAGTCTTTATGCTAAGCTAAGCTAGCTGACTTCTCCGGTTGATTCATAGCTAAAAAGCTGCGAATGCTCAGAGAAACCTCGCCATAATTTGTGTGACATGTGCCTTTTAATAGTGGCTAGTATCACAACCTAGACATGTAAATCAGGGATGATGAGACGGCGATGAAGGACCAGATGCCTAAAGATGGCTACTTCCTGCCGTGACATCATTGATTCACCCATTGGTCATCGAGTGTTTCTAAACTTCTTTTAAACTCAAAGGGTGGGTCCAGGAAACCGCCTGCTTTAACCACCTGATACAGTTTAAACACTGAAGGTGTTTCCTTGTACAGTCAACAAACATAAACCCCTGGTTCAATGGATCTGTGACACAGATTCAGTTGTTCATGATCTTGAGTGGCTACTTTGCTTCTGTTCCAAAGTCAAACACGACATTTTCTCCATACAAACCCCTTTTTTTAATGTTAGCTTGGGATGCAAAATGGTGTGACCCAGTGTAGCTTTCTTCCCTATATTTCTCTCTCTCCTTCTTTGAAAGCAGCTGATGCAATGAAAGTAACTGAAAAGATTTCAGAGGTTGAGCCAGGTCTTATCTTTAACCAGAGATGAGTGTACCTTTCTAGTCTTGCAATGCATGTACATCTTTATTCAGGATTTTGGGGACTTTCAGTAGTTTTCGACACATTTAAAAAAAAAAAATACATGCCTTTATTTCTTTTCATTCAGTGTTACTTTGTCAGATTTCTCCTTGACTTGACTTCAGCTGGGTTAGCAAGTGATGAGTTCTGACAACCATCAACTTCAGAGCCAGTGACACACAGCAAGCTTTTACCTTTTAGAAAATGTCAAAAGAAAAACGGTTATGTAACATAATGAATCATGCAACTGGCTTTTTTTTTGTTTTGTTTTGGAGTTTGTCTTTCTTTTTGGTGTCAATCTCTCTCTCTCTCACTAATCTGTTAGGACCTTTTGCTCTCACTTGCCGCTCACACTGCAGCCAAGTTGTGTTTTTTAATCCCGGTGATCATTCTCTGCAGTGCGTCGACAAATGGCTCAAGTGAAAGTAACATCTATATTGTCAATAGAGCATCAATAGTATAGAGTTGCTTTGTATTGTTAAAAAAAAAAAAAAAAAAGGGAGTGTGGCATACTGTATATAATGATGTCATTATTTGTCTGAGAAAAGATTTGTACTATTGTTTCAAATGTGCACTTATCCTGATATTTTCTTTTTTTTTTGCTGTTTAATATGGGTCAAATGCTAGAGCTCTTGATAATAAAGTTAATGATGTGTGGAAACGTAGTATCCTCTATAGCAGGGTTGAGTCACACACAGCTGTCGTTAATAACGAAATGGCTGCAGAACTTGGGGGGGGGGCGTTAAATTACTGAAAGAGAACGGTTGTGTTCAGTGATTATTTGACAGGGAAAATCCACCCTAAAACTGAATTCCTTGATAAAAACACACTGGAACTTTGAATGACATAATGACATAGTGACCATATTTATAGTGGCAGTTTGGGTTAGTTTTTCTTGTTTGTTAGCACAACAATGCGACAGATCCAACATGTGCATTTAAGTTTCCTCTAGTTTTCATAAAAACTACACTCAAAGTCCACTTACTAGCTTTTTCTGAGGGCTTTCAACCACAGCTCATGGCCTTCCTCTCGAGAGATAAAGATTGCTCAGTTGTTTCACTTGACCAAGTTTCCGATCTTGGGCCATTTTGAAGAGGATCATGAGATGCAGCTAAAAGCTCAGGGCAAAAAACAAGCAAGTGGACTTTGAGTCAACATATTTTGAATGGAGTGTTGATCTAAGACCCTGAAATTATTGCGAGTACTTAAGTTTAAAGGAATAGATGAGGACATCTTGGGAAATAGCTAGCCTGGCTCTCTTAGTTTCTAAAATACTACTACCAACTTAAGCTATAGAACGCACCCTATTTACGGAAATGTAAAAAGTTGTGGTAATTTTCAGCACGAAAGTCTTCCGTAGAACCACAACTTGTTTTTACATTTCCGATTGTGTGCAGATTTGACAAATGAGATACAACTTGTTTTTAAGAAGTTGTATTTTTGTCATCCAGCTCTGTATTTTCCACAGTGTAACAATTCTTTCAACGTTGTAAAGAAAGCACATATTGGTCTGCTTCTAGCATGTACCACACTGTAGCTTGAGGAAAGGTTTGCCTGCTACAATAACTGAAGTAACCTATGTGAATAATGTTTTATGGTGGATTTTCCCTTTCATTTTAAGGAGATGAAAGAGTCATTGGTCGTCCCCTGGACTTGTCATCTCTCATGTATAGAGACCCAGCTTTGTTGGGTAATGACATGTGTTTGATTCAGATTAACATTTTATAATCCTTTTCCTTTTTGACTGGTGTAAAGCAGTTCAGTTGCCCTTGAACAAAAAAGAACCACATGCAAGTCGGATGCGTTTTGAGGGTGTTCCAGACCTTAGGGGCTTACAGACATTACTGAGTCTACAGAGGTCCAACCTTCACATCCGCTCTGTTGCGTCATGCCAGAGACAATGAATTCCTTTGCATCTGTGGCTGAGCTTCAACCTGCTTGTTGGTGTATTTTATTGTGCCTCCAAACACCGGGTTGAGAGTGTATGTTAGACGTTTTAACTGCTGGAATTCAACCAACAAAAGCAGTTTAATAGCTTTTTTGTGCTTTGGTTAGATTTTTAGGGGGGGGGGGGGGGGGTTCTGAATCAACTGTAATGCTGGGCTGAGGCTTGTACTATAGTGGAAAATGTAAATTTAAAAAAGATGAGGGAGGACAGTTGCATGCTGACCAGTTGGGGTCATTAAAGAATTGGTGCTAATGAAGCATTTTTACAAAGGAGACTTTAATTAAGAGTCTCCTATAAGTGACTGGTTGTTACATCATTATCCAATCCTGTTGTTCTCAAGTAACCTGCCATAGAAACAACTAACTTGAGATGAGTTGAGATCATGGCAGAAAAGTTAATGTAGCGTCTTGGTCCCTTATCTAGCCTTCTGAAAACATTACAAAAGTGGTCACATGGAACATAGACCATTTGGGATCCCAAACCAAAGTTTTAAGATGAGGAACAGCATGCGCTAATTTAATTCCCAGGATCAAGGTATGCACATTTTTGATTCATCCTGGCAACATAAGGTGTCACATGGGATGCCTAATGGCACTTTGAAGAACACTGCTGAGGACATTTTTTGCAGATGTACTGTTGTTAAGATGGTTCTTAGTTGCACTTTCTTTTGTTTGTTGTTTCGGCATGACACTGTCCTCAATGCAGTCCTGTCTCCACTACATTAGAACAGTACTATGTTTAATTTGATACTAGTAGAATGGCACTCCCAAAACTATATAATACTTACAGATGGATTTTTAAAGAGTAATGCTTCTTTAAAATAACATATCACTGTTAACTGTCACATGAAACTTTTCATTATAGAAATGATGACTGGTACTTTACATTCTGTTAGAGGAAATACGTTTTGGCAGCTGTTCACGCAATGAAAGGTTTCATGTCAGTCGACAATGTTAATGGTAGTTGTTGGGTTGTTCACCGTTTTTCTCTTGAAATGTTGAGGGTGTTTTCCAGCAGAATGCGGGGTACTCGCTTGTATTGATATTCAACTGTTGTAATTGTGTGCTGTTCTAATGTTCTGGTGTACAGAGTGTATTTTTTTTCTTCTTTTTTTACCCATGATCCAATGGGTTGCAGAAGGGGAATGCTAGTGATTTAATCTCCATTCCTACTCTTTAAGCTGCAACACTGCTTGCTGGGTTGTCTTGCTAATGCGGTCCGCTGACTGAATTATAGATCCAAACTCGTCAACAAATCTTGATTTTGACTTGATATCCACACTGTATACGTCAAACATGCAGCCATAATGCTTTGTGGAGTCCCAATTCAGTTCCAATAATGTCAAATCCTTTTAACTGTAAAAGAGTCACATATGACCATTTGGCATTCCTCCTTCACTAAGCCTTTAGTCCAGTTGGGGTTGCAACGCTGTTCATGTGGAACCACATATGAAGATAATTGTTGTTGCTTTGACGTCCACAGCAGATTTCAACAGTCATATATTTGCAGGATATTTATTACCAATGTAAACTAGTCACATTGTGGGCTGTTCAACAGTAGAGTGCCAGAAAGTGAAGACACGCAAATAATCTGTAGATACTTAAACCAGGGTAGTCAAAAAAAAAAAGCTGTAAACCTTGTGTGCACTTTTGGGCATTTTTTTGTTTCCTTTTGTACATTATACTTGCATTTAAGATGTTTGGGTTGACATGTCTGGTTATAGTGCAATATATTTTGTATGCAAGCCGTTTCAATAAATAAAGGTCGATCTTCCTCCGTTAGCTCCGGCTGACTTCTGAATTTTATGACGTTCAGGATTTTACTGTCAGGTATCAGCTCACAGTCAAATGTGCCAAGAGTTGGGTAAATATTGCTATGGAACTCCAGTATTCGTGTTAAATTATGTTTTGACCTATCAATAGGTTCAGTATGGGCCGTCAATAATCTCATAGACTGTGAGCGTATATATAATGTATGAGCGTGTTATTTTTTATTGGTTATATATGGCGTCATGATCTGACATTTAAGAGAAAAATAAGTCTTGTTAAAAATAATTAATTTGATTGTGTCGCTGGGCGGACGGACCCCAAGTGGATAACCCCGGCTACCCTTCAGTTATCCTGACCATACTAACCCTACCAACCGGGGTCCCCGTGGACCCCAGGTGGTAGTCCTTGTGTGGGTAGGATGAGGGTAGAGCTGCCTTCAAATTCTACACATACCCAAGTAAAGAATTTGACCTGGCCTTTTATCCACATTGCATCCATGCTTAGTGCTCACTGGCTTGATATGGCGACTTCATGGGAAGGCCATGGCCTGCTCAGTTGTCCAACCGCCATCACTGTATCACTGTATCACTGGTTCCACTACACGTACCAATAGCCACTAGTTAGTAATTCCACTAAGAAACCTTTCCTGAAGTATGTCCCTTGAGCCTGCCTTACCAAAGAATAGAAACATGGTTTTAAGATGAATGTGTGTGTGATTGCAGTCAGTCTAAAGGGTGCTCAATAAGCGGTGTAGTGGTACTACTGTTGAGTAGTAACATAACATTGATTCTAAGGTTGAAAAAGATTGTGCCAAAACAAAGTTCCATTTAAAAAGCCAATTGCTTTAAAGGCAGGGTTGGTAATCTTCAAATGCTCCTTCCATCCTGACACCAATCAATAAATCAAATGCTCTGAAAAAGACAGAAAGAAAAGAACTTCGCCGGAGTCTAGCTTAACAGCTGTAAGTATGAACTGTAGCCTCGCTCATTGTTAACGTTCATAGTGATCATTTTGGGAGAGTGGCTTTGGAGGGAGCCCTGGAGGGACGGGATGTCAGTGCTGCTGACTTGGCGACTTTCTTGCTGGATTTAGCAACTTTTGGAGCTAGTGCCGCTACCTACTTACATTGTAAAATAGTAAGCATCACTTGGTTGGGTTTTTCAGTTGAGATAATTAAAAAAATCTAGCATACTCTTGTTAGTTTCTCAAGTTTACCAACCATAGCTTTAAAATATGAATAAACATGAGTTATAATTGTATCATGTGGTCATGGGGGGAGTGGGATTATTACCTGTGTGATGATAAAATGACTAAGCAGCTCTCTGAGAAGAGCGGCGTTTTGAGGTAAATAATGTCCGCATGCTAAGATGCGTCAGATGAAAAGTCAGACAATCCCCAAAGTTATAAGAATTCTTCTCCAGGGGGACGTAAAAGTCCCAACCAAATTTAAGAGTGAGAGCGAATGGAAAGAAGTTGTGGGCTGTAAAAACTAAAATGGGCTGAAAGATGCTAAAAATGCTTTGTAGAGCTAATTGAACTGCACATGTAAAAAATGTTCATTAGTACAGCTTTAACATGTTGTTATCTGTGAAACGTAATCAGTGACTTAGAAAAGAGGATCACATTATAATAGCCAATAGCTGCAATGAGTACAAAAACAGTGATGTCATCACTGTCCTGCTTCAAACATGGCCACTGTAGTTAGACATGCTGTAACTAGAAGATGTTGTTGTGGCCCCTGAGCTGGTCGGTTAGACCTCCGGGGTCCTTACCTACCACGGTTAGTTCAAGGACCCGCCTCTGTTCTGTTCATTACAGCCTCGTTTACTCAAGCGTTGTGGCCTTGAACAGGATCAGCATGTTTGGTCCATTAGTGAAAGGAGCAGGAGGATGCTCGGGATAAAAGGAGATCGTAACACAGGGCTCCCTCGTGGGGCCTGTTGAGCACCGTGACCATCAAGAGCCAAGGTCAAACTCTTGAAATCGTTTAAACATACTACGTGTTCTAAATGCTAATTTATTCATTCTAAAAGCTTCATGACTTCTAAAAGCTGCATTTTCTTTCTAAAACACTATGAAGCTCTGGAGTAAGTGTCCCTCCCCCTTCTTTATTCAGTCTTAATCCCGACTAGATGGTTAACATGGTAATGGTTGAAAAAATGTAGTCGTTGGTGAGAATTAACAGCTGGACCTGGTTATGCATGTCAGGATTGAAATAAATCTTCAGTCTTTCAGCTAGCTAGCTACACGTCCTTGACACAAAATATTAATTTAAATTAAATCTAGTAAAGGTTTTGTAATGATAATTTGTGCACCACAAGAATACTAAAAAGCTGCATGAGGGAACTTCTGTTTGGCTCATAAAATTATCCTGTATGACTGTATTTTTTAAGGAACTAGAAGGATTTGAATGAGATATGTTGGTGTCTTTCTGTAATAAAACTTATTTTACCAGTAATACATTTGCCTCAAAAAAGAAAGATTTGAAGAAAGAAGTAGATTTCTCAGGCTACATGTTCCAAAGGGTTTTCAGCAAGTTCCCAACAGGTTAATAAGTAAGAGATCCAACTGTGTATTCAATATGTAGTACTCATTCCCGGCCACATGGGGGAGCTGTGGCGCCGTGTTGATCCAGCGCCTCTTCACGTTCCACACAGAAAGAGAGAGAGAGAGAGAGAGAGAGAGAGAGAGAGAGAGAGAGAGAGAGAGAGAGAGAGAGCGAAGCCTAGGCAGGTATTGAAAATTCATGACATGCACTACTCAACTTCTGCAAGATACACAGCGAGTATAATGAGCTAAAAGCTGAGAAACTTGGTCCTTCCTGACTCCATTCCATCAGTTTGTTTTTCTTCTGGGCTCCGTCTCTGTATTTGTGTGTGTGTGTGTGTGTGTGTGTGTGTGTGTGTGTGTGTGTGTGTGTGTGTGTGTGTGTGTATGAGAGAGACTCTAACTCGTCATCATTAAAATTACCGCCACAGCTGTGGTTTTAACAACACTGCAAAAGACAGCAACCAAAACACACACACACACGCACAAAAAGTCAAATCTCTAAACAAAGAGCTGCTTTGGTCTTAGTAAAGTCTGTGTGATGAGATGGTGTGTAGCTCTCTGTGTGTATTTGCCTTTAATTACCTTAATGTCTCTCTTTTTTTTGTCATCTAATTCTCCGTAAACTCACCCTACAATTGCTTTTTTAAATTCCGCCACATCTTCCTCTCCCTCTCTCCAGTCGTTCTCTGTCTCTCAATGTCTGACCTAGTTTTGGACAGCCTTTCTTACACACACACACACACACACACACACACACACACACACACACACACACACACACACACACACACACACGCAACCAGTGTTCCCGCAGGTGCTTCAAATCCTTGAAAATTGTTTGAATTTTGATGTGGTGTTTTTAAGATCCGGACACGTCTGGAATATTGATTGGGCTGCAATGGCTGGAATTGATCAAGGTCGTGAAACAGCACTTTTCAGACTGTTTTGCTTGTGGCGGAGCAGTTGTTTTTATTCCCATCATGCTCCATGGTTAACGCTCTTCCTCTTCATCCGAGGCTGCTGTTTGTACTTGCGTAGCGTGATGCAGAGCAGTGCTGGCATGTTGCCCCAGAGCAGACCAAAATACTCACACACACACACACACACACACACACACACACACACACACACACACACAGCCCGCAGTATATCTTCAAAATATTACTTCCGATACATTTGGACTTCTCGTGTTCTGGCATCACGAGTGAAAACACGCGCCCTTCTGCGTAGGAGGGCTTTTTTTTTTTCTTCTTCTTTTTAAAAAAAAGGGACAGTGATGTCACAGAGGCACTGGCGTTACGGCACACGCTGAGCGAGAAGTTTCAACCATCTGGTCGATCATTATTCATGGCGAGGCGTAAGCAGTAAAAAAAAGAAACGTGCCGCTGGGCATGTGTTGCAGCGAGAGTATGACAGAGTGAGGATGGCGGCCTGATAAACTTGTTATTAACACGCTGCGGCCTCGGCCCATCTCAGACAAAGGCGAAGCGGGCGATGGAGATGGGTGTAGTTTTGAGAGGGGTGGTTGGTTGGTTCAAAGACCACCCGCACTGCAAAAAATGTTTTAGGGAACATTTGTCGGTACCGGCGTCCCGCTTTGATGCTTCTCTGCGTAAGCTCGTTTCACCGAGGCTGCACAGGGCACATCAAGCAGAGACGACTGTGTGCAACCCAAGGAATGATGTAATGATGCAATACAACCATCAGCGCGCCGCACACTCTGACACGTCCGGCCATTGCTGGTATAATTTGGTACTGTTCAGGAGGCCGAAAGTTTTGGAAGATACAGAGGAGTCACTGTTTTGGACATCCAGATCCTATATTTAGGCCCCGGTGCAGCACCAGCAGAGTAAGCAGAGAGTGACCACAGAGGATTCAAGACCCTGAAGCCTCATTGGACTGAACAGAAGGCCTGGCTGGAAGGCCTGGCTGGAGCTGGACCGGTTCACACTCAACAGTGGAAAAGTTGTGAGTGGTGATCCTTGACAAGAGCAAGGTGTGTATATAGGTTAAAAACATGAATGGCATCATGCTGATGTCATGCTGAACCCATTAACAACTATACACTTACAAATGAAAACATCCAACATACATTGAGTAACACTTACTGCATTAACAAATCATAAAAAAGTATGCAACGTAATTAATAATCTTGAAGGAAACTGGTCTGTAGGGTTTTATTATGGGGCAACCAGTTCTAACAGTTATTATAACTCACCTCATGTTCCCAAGAAACTGCTGAGTAAGCGTCCAATGTAAACATCCACCACAGTTTACAGCCCGAGGTTCCTGGCTCAACTTTGACCCACCTCACTGCACACTGGCAAAGGACGCGAAGGAGGAAGTCAGGTGACGTAGGATGTAGGAAGTAGGACGGGATGGATGAACGGGTCAGACAAACACAGGACTTTAACCCAGGAGACTGCTGAGTGTTATTTTGTGCATTAATTAATCTACATGACGTACATAATGCAGATTAACTCGTGAATTAACTTCCGCACCATACTCCATGGTGTAAGTAAATAAGTAACGCAGATTAACTCGTCAATTCATTTACATACCACACTTCATTTCCGTAACGTCTATTAACTCGTAAATAAATTCATGTACCATACTATATTTACATCACGTCCGTAACGTAGATTAACTTGTAAATTAATTTACGCACCATACCTAACGTAGGTTAACTTTCGTCACTTAGGTTAAATTATGTAACAGACACACTTATTTAATTTGCCTACTAACCATGATCTTCTCCTAAACCAAACCAAGTCCTTCTGTTGCCCAAACCTAATCAAACTGAGACCGTCCCACAACTTTAACCACGAGACTGATATGTTCAGGTATGAGGACGTGTTGCCCTTCTGATTCAGGCGACGCTCCTGTGTGTCGTATCAGAGGGCAGGAACAAACCAGCTATGTGGAGGCCCTGTGGCTAAATGTCCTTTGGTGGGGTCGGGCCTCAGTCCTTCTAAAATCCTGGTCACGGCCCTGGATGGTGCCCTACACCACCCTGTGACTGAACGAAGAATCCCCGGAGCTCAGCGATTCTTGTGTAGAATCTGAAAAGGTGCATAAAAAAACAAAAACATTACATCACCTTTTATGGATTGCGAAAGTTCTAACAACATATAATTCATCAGAGGTGATCACTAATGGTGAAATGACAAGTCAGAGGTGTGTGTAGGCTATTTCACTGACTGTAACATGTGGCTTCCGGCAGGATGAAGATACCTTTAATTACATGTTATCTGTAGCATTTAAATCCTTCCTCAGCTGTTGCCAATGAAGTGTCACATTTATGGGGGATAACAACAAGGTTTCTTTTTTTTAAATAATTTTTGTAAGCTCCGTGCAGTATAAATAGCTCTAGTTGTTAGGAAGTAAAAATGTTTGCAGTGAATATATCTATGTCTTCTTCAGCCCTCTCCAGCGCGTGTGCTCTCTCTCTCTCTCCCTCTCCCTCTCCCCCTCTCTCTCTCTCTCTCTCTCTCTCTCTCTCTCCCCCTTCCCTCCCTCCCTCCACCTCTGCCTGCCTGACTGTCAGCTCGCCTCGACCACGTAGCAGCTTCCTGGCAGCGGCAGCCGCTTGTGTCTACTCTCTCCCTCCTCTCTGACACACACACACACACACAGTCAGTCAGTCAGCACCAGTAGCCCATGTAGAACCACGTAGCACCAGCTTTGGATTTTAACCACCAGCCCGAAGCGGCAATGGATCTCTTCGAATTCGACTTTTTCAGAGACTGGGAGCTCGAACAGCCATGGTAAGTCCTGTGTTATTCCTTTATTAGTATTATTATTATTGTGCGTGTGGAAGGTTTTTTCTAAAAGAGGGATGAACGGACATGGCATCCCCGCTTTTGTGGTGAAATGAAGGGTTAAATTGCATTTTCTTTTTTTGTGGGAGATGTAGAGGCAGCCAAAGTGAGTCCCGGAGAAATCGTGCAAACCGTCTTTCTTTGTCACCGTAAAGCTGCCGTTGAAACGGGAGGCTCACGCGTAGACTGCACTAACACACACACGCGCACACACACACACACACACACACACACACACACACACACACACACACACACACATGTACACACACACACATGCATGCAAGCACGCGCCGGCTTTTATTTGTTTTTTTAACCGTCTCATAGTGATTATTGAGGAATGTTTGATTTTGATGCGAGCCCGCACCGGGTCAGCGTGACTGAGCGGTGACACGGTGAGCAGCGGTCATGTCGGCAGAGAGACGTCAGGCGATGTGAGTGAACGTTAGGTAACACCGTAAGTTTGTGGACAGTTTGTCTGACTTTATTACGTTCTGGTCCTTTAAAAAAAATAACGAGTGCCACTGAGAAAATGTGTCGGGTTAACGGAGTTCAGGTGAGTTTAGCCTCCACCTGCAGCACAGGTGTTGGTGGTGGGTGTGTTTGTTTTTGTTATTTTGTTATTTTTTTGGGGGGGTTCTGGGATGTCAGTGGAACGTGAATGTTGCATGCGTGTTTGTTTGTGCGTCTTGTCAAGCAATTAAGCAATTCCATTTATACATGCTAAAAATGTCTTCTTGTCTTGAACGTGGCCCACAGTTATTGTTTCTATTAAGTGTGAGATGAGTGTTGTGCTGCAGAGGTCTGTAGTGACCTGCAGGCTGATGTAGAGTTAGTAGAGATATGGAGATACTTCCTGGTCGAGCTGAACACCATTGGTTTGGTACATTGATTGGTTGATTGCCGAAATGAATTGCCCAAACTTTATTTCTGACAATCTAGGCTTATTAATTTTCCTTTTTTTTTTAAAATGGAAAATCACCTCACCTCTGGTTCCAGCCTCTCTAATAAGTTGAATTGAATATCTTTGGGTTTCAGCTGGACAAAAAAACAAAGAGCATCTGAAGATTTCACCTTGGACTTGTGATGTTTATTATCCACTTAAATAATCATCATTTATTCATTTGTTTTCGAGCTGATAAATGGCCTGGGCCAGAGTCTCCCCTTTATGTAGTTTGTCCACCAGAGAGCACTGACAGGTTTTACACATGTAACATGCTCTGCTAAGAACAAGTCAAAAACAAGAAAAATCTAAATTCACCTCACTGTAATCTGTAGCGCTGCAGCCCCGATCCATGGCGTACAGTAACGCCTTACATCTAGAGTCCTCGGTGAAGGAATTGTACATGCAGCAGAGAACTCTAGAACAAAGACTCGCATGGGGAGAAGTGTTGTTTGAGGCTTTTAAAACTGGGTTGGAGGGGGGGGGGCACCAAGCTGGGACAAGTGGGAGATGATTGTGTTCCTCTGCGTGATTTGGAAATCATTGCAACGTGGATCGGTGGAGAAATCCGACATTATGAAAAAGTAACATGTAGAACCAGCTTGTCAGGCCGGACCCTGGTTGTACTGGCCGGCTCCCAGTTCAGGCTGCAGTTCTACAGAGAGCTTTTATCCAAAGCCATTTACAATTCTATTTGCCCATTTATACAGCCAACCCTGAAATTAGTGGACGTCAGGGAATTTCTTACTGGATGAATATAAAAACGAGGAAAAAGAACCAGCAATTTAGCATTAAAAACAATGTGAGAGCATGTTTCATTAATATTTCTACATGCTGGATAAATATTCTGCTGGCTATGTTCTGAGCATAAGAGGTGACGTGAAGTCTCTTGATATTAAGAACGTTATTAGACGCGCCGTGCTGGATGAATACTGTATTTTGGGGGCGTTATAATAGTAAGGAGGACCAGTGAGAGGAACAGTGTGTAACCTCCAGCCTCTCCCCTTCCCCCGGGTATTGTAGTGGGAGAGCGGTGACTTGGCAACCGCGTTGCTGTTTTTGAATCCCGTGCTCCAGCGGGGACAAATGTGACACACGCTGCTGTCCCTCAGCCCCCCCCCTCGAGCGCGGTACTTAACCCCCCGCTGCTAGAGTGGAGCTGCTCAGGGCTCCACAGCAAGCTCGGGTGGGGGGGTGTCGACACATGTAATCCACCGCCACCGTGTTGCCGCCGCTCCATCACGCCACTGCTAAAATAAAAAAATCAACAGAGGAATGTGCCAGGAACAGCTGATTTTTAAAAAGAAACCAATAAGCTGACGGGTTGATCAGTGGAGAGGTGAGGCTGATTCAGAGCTTCACCTGTAGACGAAGGAGAGAATGAGAACTAGAGGGGGTCTGGACTCATGCTCGTATTCAGTATTTCCTGTAGATGAAGATGCTAGAGGCAAGTCCACTTCAGACTGTCCTCGCCCGGGAAATGGTCGTTTGCTCAAAAGCTTAAAGCAACCTTTCTTAATGTAGGATTAGGCGATATACATACTTATAAACTACAAACTACTTCAGATTGATAAGACTTTGCACATACTGTTCCAGGGTGACGGTGGATAAGTGGAGAGCAGGGCCGTCCTTCAATCAGAGGATCAGCAGTTCGATCCCCGGCTCCACCAGTTGCATGTCAATGTGTCCTTGAGCAAGACACTTAACCCCAAAATTGCTCCCGTAGCTCCACCTACGGTATGATAGAATCTGAATTGTAAGTAGCTTTGGATAAAAGTCTCTTTTAAATGACTGTAATGTAATGTTCATGCCATGGTTGTTTATTAGGACAGTGGTCCTCCAAGGGGTCACAAGATGATTAACAGAAAAATGTTCTGGCCGCGTATAAAAAGGTGGAAAAGTTGGCAGGGGTTTAAGCAGGGCTTTCGTTTTTTTCTTGCAAAGAGAACTACGAGGCTCTCTCTTTTCTAACCCTTGGTGGATTTCTGCCCTCGACTCATAATCAGCACTGTGCACTGTTGGCCTTTTAAACGTGGTCGACTCGTACGGATCAGTTCATTTCAGGCATACTGAACCCTTTAACTAGCTTTAACTTTTATACTAATAAAACAATAAATTCAACTTTTCCTCCATGGTGCGGGCCAAAGAAAACCTGTACATTTTGAAACACATTTGGTTGGGAATGGAGCATGATGTTGACTGCTCCTAACCGGTGTCTTTTACCAGCAGCTCTGGAAAAGCGGCTTTGATGGAGCCAACGTCTAATAAATGTTAAAACAGACTCAACCGTCCGAGATCATAAGGAGGAGAACACCTCGACTGTGGGATGAAAACCAGAACAAGGGAGCGAGAGAGAGAGAGACAGAGAGAGAGAGAGAGAGAGAGAGAGAGAGAGTTATTTTCAAATGGACCTACTTTTTTTTTCCTCCGATTTTTACAATGGATCTTACCGGCATAAAAGCCGACGCACACCTTCAATAGGACCCATGAAAATCAGTCAGATTGGGAGTTAAAAGTCTGTCACTGCCATTGATGTGCGGCTCCTGTTTGACAGTGGATTTTCCTTTTTTTAAGGGGAATAAAAAAAACGAGAGAGAGAAAACAATCTTGAAGCTCCCCACGTCTTTGTTAAATCTGAACGAATCCAACACCGTGGGTCTCCTCCTCCTCCTGAAGAAATACCCTTTCATCTCCACTCCTCTTTGTTGCTCTTTCTCCCTCCTCCTCCTCCTCCTCCCATCTCACTCTCCTTGTTTCATTCTCTCGCCCGGAGATCTGAAAGCTCGGCATGATCGTGACAGGGCTCGCGTTGAACGTGGCGTCCCCCTCGCTGTAATTGCCCATCATGTAGCCAGCTAATCATGGCGGCGGAATCTGGGGGGGGACCGCTTTGACTGTTAATTGACACTGATGGTGATTGGTTGAACCGTTTAAGTAGTTAATTAGGGAATTGATTACACATATCGTCGGCGTAGAGTTAGAAGATTCCAGCTGCGTGTTTTGGAGCTTAAAAGTTCACATCTGTGGGAAGGCACTTTGTGTATCGTTATAAATATTATCATTATTATGACTGGATCTCATTTGATTATTAAATTGTTTGGTTTTTCTTTTTTTTCATGCTGCTTTCAAATGTAAAAAATTGGATTCAACATTTTGCAGTTGCAGCCATAATTCTGTTTCCAGACCACAAAAAAAAAAACCTTCTACTTCTCCCGAGTAGAGAAGACGGGGGTCTGCGAGCAGGAGTGGTGACAGAGTCAATTTACAGTCTATGTTCAGTCTCACACTTAGTTATTCGATGTGCCCGTCGATCCATCAGTTCAGTCACACGTGTGAGCTCAACACGCACAGAAGTCAGTCGTCACGGTGAAAATGTCCGTCCCCGCTCCGCCATCGGGCCTCGGCTTGCCAAACCGTCTCCGTTCGATGATGCTTCACATCGTTGGCAGCCCAGAGGCCGGCGAGAGGAAGCTGTGTCTCGTCACAAAGCTGCCAAGAATTCACACTCAGGCGCTCCAGAACCAGCAGCAGATAACACCCGAAGGATGCTTTCTATCGGGAGGAAATCCTTTTTAGTGCCCTACTGGTGGGGACAATTATTCCCTCGAGGCTGTACAATGGGAGCTGAGTCAGCAGGTGTGAAACCAGTGAGATCAGCTGGAGTCACTCTGGGAGGAAGCAGTCGCTGTCCGTGGTTCTGAAGCTGGTTTATTGTGAGAAAGAGAGCGGTGCGTCAGTTTTCAATTTAGCTTATTGTGCTTTTTGAAAAACTTCTAATTCCACATGAACAAAACACAAAATATGTCAACAACAACAAAATTAATTAAAATGTTCACCACAGAAACAAATCTTGCCAGCTGACAAAAAATGTCAGCTTTTTTTTATGAAAAGAGGCATCACAAAGGTTATAAGAGAACACACAGTCTCAACGAAAAACAAGTTAACAAATTTCACATTTCAAAAAGGCTGAGGCAGAATGAAAAAGATCCAACCAGACAAACCATGAGTAATTGGGAGTAGATTTGCAAATAACAATTATTTTCATTGTTGATTAATCTGCCTTTTTGTTTTTTTCAATTAAACAGTAAAATGCTAAGAGTGAAAAATGTCAGAAAAGTTTCCCAGAGCTCTCAATGACATCTTGCTTTGTCCGACCTACAATACACAACCAAAGTATCTTTTAGATGGATTTTTTTTCCATATATATGGGCGATAGATTACTTAAATGCTAAATTGATTATTCAAAATGTTGGAGGTTATTTTCTAGATTGATTAATCAATTACTTGGCAAATCTTTTCAGCGCTAATAAGAAGATATCCAGCTGTAAAGACGGTCCAGAGTGAACTTATTTAAGTGTGCGTTCCTTTTTTTCTTCTCTTTTTTGTGGGGCTGAAGGGGGTCGGGGGAGCAGTACATCATTTCGGTGAAATTTCTAGAGATGTTGCCATACCATTTTTTCCTGAACCGATACAGATTCCAATACTTGAACTTGTGTATCAGCCGATATGATACTAGTATATTCATTTGTTTTAAACGCACTGGTATCTGATCATAAACCCTCCATCTGCTACGCAAGTTCAAGTATCGGTATCGGGACGGAAAAAGAGGGATGGCAACATCTGTAGAAATTAGGTTGCACCCAAATTATGTGCAGGCACACCTATATGAAAAAGTTACTTATCACCACAGTTGACATTTTTCACATTTCACAGGGTCATTTAAGACATTGTTAATATAAAACATATTGATTAGCGCAGTTTTAGGAAAGTGTTTCCAGACATTTAAAAAGTTGCCAGTTTCATGTGGATTTGATGTATTCCAGAAGTATTTATTCTCGCTGGGCCAAAGAGTAATTGTGCGGACGACTGCAGACTGAATTCTTCTTGCAAAAGGATGTAATGTTATACAAATGTGTCTTTCCAGCTGAAATGCATTTTAACTAAGAACTAATAATGAGACAGAATCTCTAAATGAACTCAATGTTTTCTCAGTTTCTTTTAGGATTTAGGTCCAGTATCACTGCGACATGACAAAAGGTTGTAAACAATGACTTCAAGTACCACATCTGTGACATATTAGGATAAAAAAAAAGAAGGTCTCAATAGGTGATGTGAAGAATGCTCTGCTACAATTACATACAGTCTGTGCATCCTAGTGCTGGGTGGTATTACCGGTTTTCATTTTTCATACGCCGTCATACCGGTGCATAGCCGAAACAACTGCTGTAACTCTTCAACAGGCAGCAAAATATACTGTTTGTGCGAATAGCGCTACGGTCGGAGCTAACGCTAGTTTTGTATTGCGAGGAACCCCTAAGTTATGGTTATAACTTCATAACACAACAATTAATAACCCACAACTAACTCTCTTTAACAGGGCAACACCACGGCACACAACAGTTTGTGACACAAACAATTTGTAACACGAATAATTGTACATTTATAAAAGTACACCGCCGAACAGCATGCTGGGTACAGCTCGCTAGCTAGCCCGTTAGCTAGTCTGTTAACAGCTGGGAGAGGCTCCGTCGCTGCAGTAACGTTACATTAAAGAACAGAAAAGAGGATGCAGGATGAACAAAGAGAGACCAGAGATGCATCAATACAATGTGTGCCCAAGAGAGGAGCTGAGTCTGCTGTTTGGAAGCTTTGGTCCCGATACAGACAGTCAAGAAAGACGAGTTCAGAGCAATGATTAAAACACAAACGCAAGCTGGAAGCGGAGCTACATATACAGTCGCCCACCTTTCTACAACAGTGTAGGTCAGTTTATAGTGTTTATACAACTATCTTAAAATTGTAAAACTTTAAGTTCTGTTTTTACTACGTTGCAGTTTGCACAACAAAAAATGTTTACATTCTGCAACTGTTTCATGCATTCTGATTCCTTCATATATTGTAACGTTGTGTGGGGCAAAGAAAACCCTCTAGTAATCAAAGCCTTTATACATGATGACATTAAAATGTTTTTATATTCTAAGTACTCCTGACAGTAGAGTAACCACTATATAGCTAAATAAAAACACAGTCAAGGGAGAAAAAAATACCGTGATATACTGTGAAACTGCCAGAATCTTAAAAAATACCGTGATACAAATCTTTGGTCATACCGCCCAGCACTAGTGCATCCTAACGGATATCTTCCACATGGCGTAAACATTTACTTTTTGCTGACCCCGAGCAACGGGTATTCATCGAAAACCTAGAAGTAGAACAACTGTCAGTCTGTCAGTCTGTCAGTCAGTAAAGTAACGCAGGAGATAAAATGCCTCAATTTCAAGAATCTTAAGAAGTCTTAATTAAAGAGATGAGCCTTTGAGCTAATTGTTCAGCAGACAATCCATTTACATTATCACATCCCACAAATACTGTTATCTTCCACGCTTTTTGAGTTATTTCTGATAATTAAGGTACACAAATTGGTTGAGGCTGAACTATTATAAAACAGAGGTCATCAGTTAAAACTTTATCATTGTGTTTAAATCTAGACCCTCATATATGGCTGAGAGTCGGAGTGGAGACATTTCAAGGTTTGCACTTGCTCCACACATAGAGCGAAGCCATCTGTTCACTTCTTTAAGTGTTTTATAAGAAAACAAAATGTCAACCATCTGGATGGGACATAAAGTCCTCAGCAGAACATTTATCTTCATCAGTGATATTCTGCCCATTCGAGATATGTAAGTAGAGCCCCCCCCCACGTTCACTTTAACATGGAAGCCGTTGGCCTGAATGAGAACATATTTTTTTGACTCTGGAAAAACGGGGAAAAGGAAATATTGGCGCTCCTTAAAAGATGAGAAGAAATCAGTGATTATACAAAGAATCTCTTCATCAAAGTCATTACTCCGCTCATCTGATCCAGGGGCTTTGCTCTTCTGGATGTTTCTTTTATTTTTTATAGCTTCATCAAAAGTAATGGATGTTTTGATCTGATCCTGCAAAGAAGGTCTCTATTAAGTCAGAAGCATCATTCTTTTGTTGCAGTGGAAAATAAACGAGTAGGAAGGGGAGTGAAAGTATTAGTAATATCTTCATGTTGGAAAATGTGTCAAGATCCTGAACTGATTCAACTCACTAAACACTAGAAATTGACCCATCTTTAAAACGACTTTTGGATATTAACCTGGGTTATCATAATCATAGACAAAGTGAACAAAGTACTTAGATTTTCTTTAACATGTCTTTAACAGATGCATCATTTCCTTGTATAAGTAATATTGAATAGCATCCCAAGTTAGTCTGTCTGACACCAACACAATTACACCATCATACCTCTTCCTAGGGTTTGATCACACAATAATTCCTGATCCAAACTACATCAAGCAATACATTATGTGAGACCCATTGAGTGTTGCAACTGTCCAGAAACAGCAGTCTGCCATCTGTCTAGTCCACGGTGGATTTGAATTCTGCAGTTTCTCCAGGGGTGTCGAAGGTCTTGGAGGCTTCATCAGCAATAATTTGCACCTCAGCAGGACACAGTAACGCATATGTTCTGTTCAATGCCATGTTCCCAGAGCCTCCGCTTCACCTTGTGGAACGTTACGTGCCCTTTGCTGGAGAAATTATGAAATGTAATAACCACTGGCCAAGGGCAGCGGGTAGGGCAGGGTGGCGATAATCCAGTACCAAGAAGTATCCAAAATTCTCCAGTCCAAAGATCCCTGCAGTCGATTATTTTTGTGCCGAGATCTAGAAAAATAGTGACGACGGTTTTCTTCGCAGTCACAGCAAGCGTTCTTCAGTTGAATGTGACGTGTGATTGGCACCATTACCGCAGCAGCTGAAACCCATACAGCCGAGATTACCTGCCTGCACACAGCTCTAAACGTAGAACAGTCTGAACCGGCGGCTAGAAGCTAACGGTGCCAGCAGCTAACGGTGCCGGAAGCTAACGGTGCCGGAAGCTAACAGCTCAAACAGAGCTAACAGTTGTAACCTGTAGGGGAACCGGAGTGTGGACATTATGCTTCCACGACAAACGCTGTCCCGCCACCATGGATATAACGAAATACTCTATTGGTATCGGTATCACTGTAAGGGTACTGGTATTTGTACTGGTATTGTAATTTTTTTAAAGATACCCAGCCCTAGACACAGGTGTGATTTATCTGCTCCAGATTAATGTAACCTCACCGCTGGAAACCAGCGTTATCTACAATAACTTGATTGGGTCACACAACCCATTTGCTCCTTTAGGAATCAACACAACATGGATAATGTTACAATGTTTGTAGTCTTTCAAAGTTTCAGGAAGACCTTCATTATTACTGATGTTCACGTAATTGCACATCATCATTCTACTTCCTCCTGCATACCATGGATAATTAGCAAAAGGCCATAGGGCAACATGCAATATGGCTATTAACTAGAACAGCATTATCCCCAGAAGCCAATTATTGATTGACGTGGTTAAGAATTTAAATTCAATCCTGAAATAAATCAGCTCTTTAGGTAATTACTAAAAATGTCAAATCACTAGCTACACCATCACACTTCCTTCATTTTTTATCATCCATAAAAAGAGTTCATTTTGCTTGTGTGTAATATCTTAGACAATTTAAATGAACTTAAATCAACACACATGATGAAAATATAATTGAAAAAAACTAAAAAAACATACGCACACAGCAAATCACCATGACGAACATCAGATAAGACCCAACAGGCACTCAGTGGCTCAAAGAGGTGCAATAAAAAGTCAGTCGTTGCAGCTGAAGTACTCATACCAAGGCAGTACGTCTCTCTGAGCTGCAATATCTTTATTGAAACAGACTGGTAGAGTCAGAAGTGAGTGTTCCCCGCATCAGAAGCCGTTTGAAACATTTCACACTGAAGCTACCGGCTTACCGAACAAGCAGAAGTGGAGATTGTTGCACTGTGTTGGGATATTACTTCCAGTTAATGGTGTGTAAAAAAAAAACACAACAGCCCTGTCAATAGATGTGACTAAAAGCCTTGTAACTACTAATTAGACTATAAAGCAGAATAGCATACATAACTGTACCGGATGTTCCCCATGGGATCAGATCACTGTTGTAGCTGCTGTTCTAATATCGGCAGAGTTCCCCACCTTTTAATACCCACAATTATCTGTGTAGTTATTGCTCAAAAGATAACTTGCAGTGTTGTTTTTTTATCAGGGAATACACAGTGGAGCGATAAGTGGAGGGTGAGCGGTTTTTAGAGTTTTTGAAAGATGAAAATTACCAGAAATTGTAATATCCATCAGATATGCATCAGCACAGCTGAAAATCATTGCTCATCGCAATATGAACCGCACTGTAATATGGAATGTGTATTTTTTTTGTTTTGTTTATTTAGTAATGAATTGATTCAATTTGTAAACTGCTTGCCTCCGATAATATAAATGTATTTGCTGAGAGAATTGAATTATGGATGGGTCAAACTATTTACTGAAGAGTCTGCTTGAAATTACATTCTCTAATTTGTTGTTAAAACCAATAAATAATTACTTCAATTAGTTAATCAAGTATTTGCTTTAAGTAGTGTTGTTATGGAATTTGAATTTAGTAATTAGTTTAATTAGTTAATGAAGTGCAGTGCTTGCCCTCTAGCAGAACTGTGTCATGATGGTCTGATGTGATTCTCTGTGATAACACGGAGGTACGAGTTTCCTTCTGCCGCTCTTGTCAAAATAATAAGCTGCATAATCCAAATAATAATCACTCGCATTGTCTTCACGACGGCGTCTTTCAAAAAACAGTCTTAAACGCTGCACCTAATTAAAAAAAACAAATTCTGTCACATGCATATTAAAAAGTCGTGACTGGGTTAGGCATATCTGCAGGAGTGTGTGTGTGTGTGTGTGTGTGTGTGTGTGTCTGTGTTGGGAGGATTTAGAGAAAGAGAGAGCGAGAGTCTTGGCAGTCAGCACCAGGTAGCTTCTGCCCTCATGCCCCCAAGATACCAAGACAACACACATACACACACACACACACACACACACACACACACACACACACACACACACACACCCCAGGCCCCCGAGGTTGGCAGAGCCATCTGCCAAGAGGAGCATGGTGCTGAGGAATGATAATGCATGCGCACAAACACACACACACACACACTCTTTCTTTCTTTAACACACACACACACACACACCCTGCATTGAACCGAGTGCTCTAGTAGTTTGCTCGTCTCTGCCATAGTTGCCGGTTGATATTGACTGTATATCTACTGTGAGTATTTTAAGGTGGCAGTAAGCCAACTTAATTCTTGCTTTACACGAACATATTGGACGCCAGTCTAGCTGTCTGTCAGAGGGATGTTGTAGCCGTCCGTACTTGGAACGTTTCAGCAGGTGTCCAACATGTGATTTTTTTTTTCTGCCTGAGTCCTGCACAGGTTCACTTTTGTAAACCTGCAGTCTGGAATAATAGTATTTACAAATAGGTGCTTATGGTACGCCCCATGTTTCATCTAGCCGGCCTGTTGGCAGCGCGGCACACTCGGACCTGTGAAAAATCACGGCTAATTTACACACAGTTTGCACAAGGTAGGCACCGCAGGCGTAGCTACCACCGAGGGCACTGAAGTCATGCCCTGCATGTTTGTGTCTGGGAATTTTGTAGTTTTTAGCAACCTGGGCAGAGTTAACGCTCTACCTACATGTTGGGATTACCACCTATCAAACTAAAAGGAATAGTGCCCCACAAAATACTTGTTCCTGGTAATTAAAACATTGAGGGTTAGGGTATGCATGGACGACATTGGCAAAAATATTATCACAATGTTTTTTCTCAATTGAATGTCGATAATTATCACTATATATAATTCAAATAATAAAAATGATCATAACAATGCTAAATAAACAGGTTTTTTTTACAGGTTTACCTTTCCCCCCCATTTGCATTGATTATATAGGAAACAATACATATGAAAACATATATGAAAGTAACTGAAATATTGTGTTGACGTTGCACAACACTTCTACATCTATTCAAGAGTAATCACATATAAATGTACATTATTGTACATTTACATAGTGACATGGGATGAAATACCAAAATCACTGGTATGGTTTACAGTTAAAAAAGTATTCTCCTTAGGACAGAACCATAAAGAAACCATAAGGTTCATTATGGTTTATGATATACAATTATTTATTATCAAAATAGGGCTGCTGAAGCTACTTTTGAGCATCCACACTAGAGATTTTCTGGTTAGCAGTATGCTAACTCGAAATGGGGATAAAATAATTCAATTGTTCAGCTCTTCTAGACTTTCCAAATGTTATCGGACCAAATTGATCAACTTGAAACAAGTTTGCGGCGGGTCGTGACGCTAAGAACTATTTACAGCAGCAATAGTAGAGACTGAGTAGGCTTCGGCAGAAGCAAGTGGATTGCTTTTCTCAGGATTGACAAAATCAAATTTCATCTTTATCAGCATAGTAAAGATGAAATTTAAAATGCTTGAATACCAACAATTATTTTCATCTCTTTGTTTAGGTTAAGTTTCCTTTTTGCCTCGTGATTTTTATAAATTATTGTTTTGTTTGTGCATAAGAGAAAGATGAAGCCCACATGAAGCTGATGCTGACTGGTTTCTGTCAGCAGGAAACGGCTAACAATATTTCTAGCTAGCTGGTTAGCTAGCATAGAACAGGAGCAGCAATATGTGCTGCTTTTTAACTGTGTGTTTAACTGAGAACCGGACCATTACATTAGAAAACTTAATTTCACTTAAAGCTAATAACTACACTCAGTAGTGTAGTTATAACAGTATTAAAGATTAGCTTTGTAGCCATAACAGTAGCATTATCTTAGCTAAGGGTGTGTAATTCTCCCTCTCAGAGGGAGCATCTAGATACACAGTCAACAATCTGACACAAAAACAATACAAACACATTTGTAACAGTGTGATACAAAGTAAAAAGAGACACTTAACAGGGCTCTCTAAGCAGTAAAGTGTTTCAATGAAAACATTTTGGTCACATCAGACGATCAAAACCCTCCCTTTAAATTAAAGGGCATGGCTTTATGATTCGGTTTGTGTGTGTGACTGCGACACATTTGAGAGATAGAAAGAAAGACTCGAGAACTAGTTAGCCTCACAAGACAGTAGATTAAGCACGGAATTTCAAATTAAACAGGAATAATAAAACTGAATTTGAGAGCTGGGGAGAGCTAGGGAGACGTTGGGGGACGTGCGAGCGAGACAGAGACGGAGAGGGCTAATGACGTAGCTTTTTCTAGCCGGGGCCAATTTACTGTGAGGTTTGGAAAGGTCATCTCCTACACGGAGGCCCGTCTGTGACAAATTACATTATTTACACCGGGTAGAAAGAGGCGGCGAGACCCGGAGAAGCACGGAGAGTAAAAGCAGAGAGAGAGGGAGGCAGAGAGAGTCCGGGTTTGACTGTAATTGGTCTACAGTGTTAACACGAGAACCCTGAAGACATTTGCTAACACACCGCCTAATGATGCTCTTATCAAAGCACAACACCTGCATTTTTTCTTTTTTTGCATGGGGCCGCTATGTCCTTCGTGGCATGAAGAGATGTTTCACCGTAGCGTTTTGATGGTTTAATTTTTGAGCACAGGTAGGACATTACACTGCAAAGTCAGCCGCTTCGACGCGCTGCTGCGGGGACATTAAATTACTCGTTTTAATTGGGGAATTCACAATTTCCGGCAATTACCTGCAGCACTTATGTACAAACAACTTTCACTGATTTCTATGACACATTTTTAACTGGCTGCCAGTTTATCCCAGCTTTATTATATTTACTGCAGGCAAGTCTTTTCAGGGAAAACCCCCATGTGGAGCTGAGGAAGTGGTGTGTCTCCTCCTTAAGTTTGTCTTTAAGAGAAGATATGGGTTGATGGGCATGAGCGGCACGGCGGGACAGACAAAGAAGATAGCGCCACCTGCAGAATCTCAAACTCCACCAACGGAGAAACTGAAGAAAAAGACACACATGCGCCTTTTGATCGACAGGTGATGTCTGTAAAGTGCAGTGCAGAAGCTGTTTGACTGACAGGGGATCCATGGTAACTGCCAAAGATGGAGGAAGAGAAACCCCACATGAAACCCTAAAATTTGTGAGATGCTGTAACACCTGCAGTATGTAACATTGTATCATTATGTAGTGTAGGATGATATGGTTATGTATTATCACTCACGGCATAATGATAATTCCTTTTTGTTTCTTCACGTTTGCTGCATTCAACAGAGCAGGACGTGAAATGAAGACATTGCAGTGGTTCTTATTTCCCCTGAAGGAGAGGACCCAGCTCCCCAAAGAGCAGCTTAGCGTGTGCTTGTGTGTGTGTCTGCGGGTCCCTTGGGCTATTCAGAGAAGGGAAGCGCCAAAGGGATTTGGAGTTAAATGGTCTGAGACTTGGGAATGAACAGAAATATTAATATTTAGATTTAACTTTCTTAAAGGAAATGTCTAAAATGAATAAAGCATAATATTTGATTAACGTCCCACAGTAAGTCCACTTTCAAAAAAGATTTTTTAATCTTATCTAAGTATCAGTACATTTTAAAATGTCTCATGATGCTTTGTATGGAAAAACTGAGAATATGAGTATGATCGATTGCGCTAGAATTTTCAACAGATTTTCTATATTGCATATTCAAATTGTGATTATAGAAACTAGATCGTCGGCATCTTACACCTCATTTTCTGCGCCAGTGTACAATTCTTTAAAGAAAGTGTTGTGGACTTTCCATGAATAAGTCAATAAAGCAGTTGACAGTAATTTATTCAAAAGAATATCTAAAAATATGTTGCTAAACAATGGCCATCCTCTTTTTGAAACTTCAAAGGATGTTCATTAAACTTGAGCCTTTTTTATACAAGTCCAGATAAAGTTTTCAAATTGTGACATTCAAAAGCTAGGCTATAGCTACAATTTGCATTCAACAATTACATTTTTTTTTTTTTGGGAAAACAAAATGGGGAAAAAAGGAAACTAGCTTTTAACAATGCTTTGCTAGTCTAGCTGGCTGGTTAACTTAACCATATGTTATGTTACGTTTTGAACTGACTGCCAGACTATTCATTTCAGCAATTTCAGCTCATGCAAAGTTAAATATTACACTGAACTGTATGTAGTATTGTTGATGTATCGCTAACTAGCTTCTTCGTTAGCTAAAATGTGATCTTCCCATTTCAAAAGCGGTTTCCACTGCTCATTTCCCAGCAGGAGGAAAACCATATCAGACCTTGCGACATCACTACTTAAGTATTATTCACCAAAGTTAATAAGAGTGGTAATAACTTTTCGCTCCATGCTGAAAGTTTATTATCAAAAGGATCCCAGTCCTCATTTTCTCCTCCACTGCTCCTCTGTCTCTGTCACCCCCGCTCCCCTCCAGGACATTTATTACCTCTTTATCAATGACTTTCATAATTAGCCCGTGTCTCCCTCTGCCTTCTACTTCAGCGTCTCCCCTCTCCTTCCTCTTTCTGTTAACCTCTTCCTATCTCACTCACCCCTCTTCCTCCCCTCTGCCTTCCTTCAGAGGCGCGCTAATACATTTGTTATCAACCCATTCCCTAATTAACATGCCCCCTCTCTCTGTCTGAGGCTCCCGTGTCTCTGTTGCTCTGTCGAGGTGTCTTTTTCGTTCCCCTCTTCTTTCATTCTGACTTCTTCCACATCTTTTCTCTATTTTCTTTCTTTTTTTTTGTTGAAGAGATGAATTTCAGGACAGCTCCTCTTCCTCACTTCTGAGGCTCTATTATATACAGACAATTTGTCTGAAAGGACACAGCGATCTATTTTCTCTTTCAATGTGTGAGCTTGTGTAGCTTCGTCTCTCTTAGGTTCTCTTGCTTCGTCAGTGTGTCTCTGTACGTTTCTGTATTTGTGTGTGTGTGTGGACCGGCCTAGTGGCTGTAGTCTTTAAGGCGTACTGTATGAATGCAGCAGCAAGTTTCGCATCTTTTCGTAAGCGGCGACCTGACCCTATGGAGAAAAATATCTTGTCTTTTTTTTCTTTTTCTTTTTTACCGTTTTTAACTCAAATTGTTGTTATAAATATACAACACTTAATCAAATGATGACATCTACCATTTTCTGGACTAGACAAGAATATATTTAATCGTAAAAAAAAACAGTGTAACCTTTAAGTTGTTAGCGTCTGTATGACAATGTTAAATGTCTATCTTTGTTTGAGTAGCTTTGGAGTAAATGTATATACAGGTAGTCGCCCAGGGCCGTTTTTACAGAGCGTGTTCCATGACGAACACAAAACGGCACTTAAAATTGCAGACCCACCACCCGGGTAGGGAGTGGAAGCGGAAGTGGGTTAGGGTCGGGCTGGAGGGGCAGGATTTGAAGTGGGCCTTGGCAGGCTCCCATGCTGCATGGGTTCATGGGGCTTCAGTGTGATAGCCATTAGTATTCACTTTAAATGTTGACCTATAACATCTTTTCCTCTGTGGAATTTGCTCTTAAGGTCCTGTATCTACCCTTGAAAAGGAAAGAAAATCAAATTTATTTTTGTACATTTGGCGTTAGGAAACAGCTTACAATGGGGGAAAAATTGTTGTAGAAGAATTGTTTTACACCTTTTTTACTTGCATTAATAATTTGCTAAATGCAACAAATGTATGCGCCTCCCCCAAACTCCCCACATCCAATCATGAACAAGAATATTAATTGTAATTGAATCTGTATATCAAATATGTTTGAATTTGTCATGATCACAGGCAGAGTTTGAACATTTGTGAACAATAGAAGTTCAGCTGTGTGAAACAACTGCCACTTTACAGTGTAACTCTTTTGTACTGTGCCAGGTAGGGCTGAACCATTTTAATGATTTAATGATCTAGCAAGATCATGCAATTGTTACATGATTTTCAATGCATCAATATACTCATTTTCATTGAAAAACATATTCAAAGGATTATGGTGTGATTTTTGCGAGGCTCTCTACCAAAAAAAAAGATGTTTTCTTAAGTCTGCAGAATATGTGAAGGCCAGGATGTCTTTGCAGCTCAACTATATTAAATTTCAAATAGTATTTTGATACATTTTGCCTTGAACAAATACTGTTTGAAAACTACAGCAAGCCATATTACCATTTCGATTACATTTTGATAAATTGTCAAAGAGTGCAGGCAGGCCAGTTCAATTTACTTAAAAATCCAGAGTGGTGTTGCAAGAAAGTTGAATTAAGTGTGACTTAATCTATCAAGGCCCTCCGTTGACCAATAAAATCTCATTCCTGGTTGAACATTTGTAACATTGGTGTGGTGTATTTCTACTGCTAAACTCACCATCATTAGGACCGAATATAAAATGATTGTTACTGTAGTAACTGTACAGCGTTAGGCAATATAATTCTGTCTCATTGTATTAAAATGTTTCACCGTCTGATGAGCCTCAAACTGGACTCCCTGGATGGGATATCTTCTCAGTTGTACCTGCAGCAATACACCCACATCAATGTGTTTTTCTTAGTGCCTTTTCTCTGAACACCTGTTCAGCATATAAAGAGCTGAAGGGAAGGGATACAATTTGTGATAACGCCACAAAAATACAGGGAAAAAAAGGAAACATTGTTGTAAACATCCTTTTACAAAAATGATTTCACTTAAATCCTAGATTATCGCAGATTCAAAAAAAAAGAAAATTGATGTCACAACGGGAAACCTCCTGGCCGCCCTGCATTGTTCCAAAATCATATTTCACTAGCACCAAGTAGTTTATGGGCACAACTTAAACTTAAATTCTGAATGATCCATTTCAGTAAACAACTATTTCCACAGTAACAAAGTTGACGGTACTCTCTCTCCTACATTATTTATTTTTATGCACTCTTCTATCCCAGATAAAAGGGCATTTTCTTTATAAATGTGAGTAATGCTGACGACACTGCTGCCGCTAAGCACAGTAGAAAAAAAGAAGCAAAGAAAACCTTAGATGAGCCTCATTAACCTGTAGATAGATGGCGGTGGTTTGGTGAGGCCAGACTGCAAGCTGTAAGCCCTCACTCTGCCCGTACAGCCAGTGGAGCAAATGGCTAAGAGGGAGCTCAATCAATACGCTAAATGTGTATGTGTGTGAGTCTGGCTCGTGTTCAACCTTGTGTGTGTGTGTGTGCATTTGCATTATGTCTGTGTATGCGCATCTGTGACCACGCACAGGCTGTCTAAATGCGTATTGATCCTGAGGTGTTGTTTTGTGTATCTGATGGTCTGCTGCGTTTTACTTTCATTAAGTTTGGCTTGCACGCACAAATGATGACGGATGAAGTCAGCTGAAGCGTGATTCATCAGCGGCATTTTTTTTTTCCCCAAAGCGGTCTCGGGACGTCTTCCAGCTCTGGGGAATCGGGCCTTGATGTGTTTTGGGTAGCGTGCGGACAATTCCGTATTCCCAGTTCCAGTATTCACACGCTCACACACGCTCACACACACACACACACACACACACACACACACACACATACGAGAGACTGAGACGGGTCTGTGTCAATACTAGTACATACATTGAAGGCTGGAGATTCGATTGCTTCATTCTGAAGCACACACTCCATGGACACACACACACACACACACACACACATTTGTGCACTCAGCTGGTCCTACTGTTTGTGTTTACTGTTGTTCAAAAGCCCACATCTCCTCACTGGTGTTTCTTAGTTTGCCTTTCAAATCATCTCTTTCATGTTCTCAATATTATTCCCCTCTCACATAGCTTGTAGTGTGTTATTCAATAGACGACTGGAGAAGACATACAGATTTATTTTGTTATGCCTTTACATGTTTCTATCCGTAAGATAACTAGTGCAGTATAGTGTCTGTTCAAAAACCTGCCTGTTCAGAATGGGCCTGTTGCTTGGCCCCCGGTCGTGCTTCTTGCAGCTTTTTTTTCTCCTTGGGTCCTGAGCAACACACCTGCCATGACATGGTTGTATCCCACGGCAATGTTAAGAGTAAACGCGTCATTCGGGTGCAAAAGCTCACAGGAACCTCCACGGAGAGCTTCCTGTACCCAGCCTGCCTTTCAGCCGTCAACAGTTTAAGCAGTGTTGGAATCTTTACGGTTTTGAGAGATTATAACTATAATAATAAACTATTACCATCATTACTATCTTTATTACTAATACCATAAAAATGTAGAAACGGTATACAAGTTTTTAAAGGGCCTATGTAGGATTTAATTGAATTTACTGGCAAAAAATGGAAGCAGTATTAATAAGTATGTTTTCTATAGTGTACATTTACCTGGAAATAACAATAGTTATGTTTTCCTTAGCTAAAATGGGGCGTTTATATCCACATACAGGGTGGGTCCTCTTCACGGATTCCACTATGTTACACCTCCATGTTCCTACAGTAGTCCAAAACATTCATGTTTTTGTGTCTTCACGTTGGCCACCGTAGTTCTTCTTGGCACACAAAAAAAGCTTCAGTTGGTCGCACACTGGCCCTTTAAGTAGTTCACATTCACACATACAGTGGTGGAGATTCTGGGCTCCGAGTGTTATTTTTAGCGCCACCATTAGGCAAATAGGAGCGACATTTGTTTTGAAGTGTTTGCACATCATTAGATATGTGGTTGTACACAAATCTCCGAGCTCCCGGGGGGACGGTGTGTAAGAGCAGGAGGAGAATAATAAGGATAAGAAAACCTGAGCAAAAACAATCGAGTCTCAGACCCTGTGGGGCTTGAACCTCAAGAGACAGAAAGAAAGAAACCGGGTCAAATTGTTAATGCTACTGCAAATAACAACACATAAAAAGCCTAATGTTCATACCACCTCCCACAAGTTTTCATATAAACATATTACCCACCATCTCTCTATGCACTGTTAATGTGAATGTTAATGCAGTCCTTTCTCCTCCACCCTCTTGCTTTTATTCTTTTCATTCCTGCGTCTTATTCTTTTTCGTTCAGGTTTTCTTCTTCCGTCGCTCTTGTTTTCTCAGTATAATCACCATGTTATCAGAGCAAATCCTTCAGACTGGAGTTGTTTGGCTTCATGTGGATTTGTAATATTTTCCTCATTCATTTTATCATATCATGCTTTAGTTATTTTAGTCAGAGATACTGTTATATTTCTTTCTATTTCTAGAGACTAAAAGGAGATCTCCATAATGTTGCACAGCGCTGTGCCGAGAATCCAGCCGCAATTACTTTTGGGAGATTTTTTTCTTTATCACCTTTTTCCAAAGTTATTAGCCCCCCCTAAAAATACTGAGACTCGTATGCTTTTACTTAGGATCTCAGCTCTACACAGACAATGTACATTTTGTGTCATTGGTGCTCCATAGTTGATATTTTTGACTGTATAAAGAAAATTGACTTGACAAAGCGAACTGAAATCTAGGATCATGTCAATAATAATGGATACAGTATTTATCCATTATTTTTTTGTGTATTTGTTATTTTAAAACAATAAGATGATTGCATCAGTTAACAAAGATGAGAAGATGCCACTCTGTTTGTACACTTAATATGAAGCTAGAGCCAGGAGACCGTTAGCTTAGCTTGGCATTAAGATAAAGGGGAAACAGCTAGCTTGGCTCTGTTCAAAGCTAACAGAATCCACCTATAAGCACCCCTTTAAGGTCAGTTAACACATTATATTTACTTTGTTTAATTTGTGCAAAAGTGACAAGTTCTGGCCTTATGTGTTAATGAATTCACTTTATGCTAAGCTAACAGTGTCTGGGTTCTAGCTTCACATTTAGTGTACAGACATGAGTGGTATCAATCTTCTCATCTGACTCTCGGCAAGAAAGCAAACATATTTCCAAAAATTTAAATTAAGACCCTGCCTTAATAGTTAGTATGAATGGAATGGACTAACTAACTAAGATCAGCAAACTGATCTTTCAGTCTGACTCCACACTAGTGGGTGTGTGTTTTTTCTTCCTCTTCTGGAGCCGGCTGTGTCAGCGTGTAGCGCCACATCACCATGAGCCAGCCTGTGCCTGCGAAGGGATAACAACTGAAAAACAGATTCCAGGTCCCGTCTGACGTTTTCACACTGACAGAACACAAAGTCCTTGTCCGTCTGAATCTGCCGAAGAACGGAGGCTTCTCAAAACATTGTATCCCTGGTGTAGCGACCAGGTACGTGGGTGGCCTTGATGGTCTGCCATGCAGGGAGAAGTGACCTAGAAAACAGCGGCTGTCCTGTCAGGCCCTTTCCCCGGAGCCCCCAGGTACAGCTCCGCGAGACAGACAAAGGAAGATGGATGTTTACTGCTCCGAGACTCGTCATTTAAAGTGTTTGATGAGGTGAAGCGCATATCTGAGGCGGCGTGTTTCCACCTCAGCTCCTATTCACAGTTAATTCACATCTTCAAAGCTCATTATTTTTTGATTATTCTCTTCAGAAATGACTGTTTACTCAGAGTCTTTTTTCTTTGGGTTAATAAATAACATTTTGAGCGTCATACTGAGGTTACTGAGGCACTTGTCTGCTACACCTGGATTGTGTGGAAAAAGTCTAAACTCAGAAGGAGCTTATTGCACAATAGATTTAGATCATTTTAGTGATTTTTCCCACACTTTGCTGCATACACATATTGCAACTGTATTTGCACTGCTCTTATTTTTAGTCGTAATTGTAACTGATGAAAGCTATTGTAGTGGGGCTTTGTCACAACACCAGATATCACCAATTCACCTCACACAACTCGTAAATGAAAGAAAGCTTTGATCGGTCGTGGTCCAACTTGAAGGTCTGCCATGTTGACTGACGAAATCACAGGAAGACTTTAATCTGACAAAGTGATCATCTCTCAAATGTTTTAAAGTCTCTTCTCAGCATTAATTGTAAAATCCACAGAGCTGAATCTATGCCCCATTGGCAGCAGTTTATACTCGGGCTGAAGTATTGAGTCTGCAGGTATTCGTTCGTTTCAATAATTTTTTGTAAATTGCTGTGATTGGGCATCGGCTATCGGTCGAGGGTAAGGGGCTATATTTGTGGGGGTCCGGTGTAGCCAGCGGATATCCGGGCCAAAGCTTCCTTGTGCTTCCGTGTGCTGCTCACTGTTCACACTCCGATCAGCAACTTGAGATGCGAGATGAGAGTTGAAGTTGAGAGACGACGTGTACAACCGGTACAGTAGCCAGTTAACAAGCTAATTCTAAACCAATAAAAAGCTATATCATTGTCAGACGATAGCCGGTGGGTTCCCATATTTCATTTCGGCTTCAGACTGTTGACCTGCATTCAACCAAAGCCTGCCTGAACTTGATCGGTCGATACTACTTCAGACGGGAAACCAGAACGCTACCGATACCGATATCTTGTCCCGTTGCCTCGTCAGAGATTAGGCAGATCTTGGGTGATGATGATTTTTTTCCACTAACAGTCTTGTTTGGGGCTCAGACAGAGATCTAAAGCAGGCACTGATGTACAACGTCAACACTAATTCAGTACAAAATGTAAAAGGCCTGTGGCACCGACCGTTGCAAACGTAGACAGCTGCAGCTCCTCAAGAAGAGCCTCTTTAGGCACCCTGAGAGGATCGGCTCGTCATTGCTCTTAAAAGTGAAGCCCGTGGCCGGTTATAGTGCTCAAGTACTTACACTCATCCACCTGCTCAATGGCCTGGCTTTCCACTGTCAAATTTGATGGGAAGAGGTGTCGGGTTACACGGGGAAGTCTATAACCGTTCCTGTTGTTTTGAATGCTCTCAGATTGAGGTGATTGCTTTTTCCGCCACGATGCAAAAGCACCGGCGGCACTCGGGAGCCTCTTAAATGCGCCCTGGATTACGGTCATCAGACTGTTTCAGATGGAACGTATAAGGGTCTTCACTCCTGCAGTCATCTGTATGCAAAGTAAACAGCGCTGGTGATAATACAGAACCCTCGGGGCTTTTCCGCAGAGATAGATCTGATAGTGATACTGTGTGTAGAGGGTCCATTGAATTTGACCTGCTATTAGTAAAGGCGGAATTCCGAATGAGGGCTTGGGCTAAGCAGCTCGTGGCTCACGAGATGGCCTTTGCACCGCAATTTGAGGGCTCTTGAGGAGTCAACAAATGCCACCCCGGCCCAGCTTTGTGTGAATAAGCAGGGTGATACCTGTATCACATCTTACCTGTAAGCACGCTGAAGTGGGTTCACAGAGCCACTGGCTTTGTGTTGTAGCCTCTCGAAGAAGGTCTTACCGGCTGAAGTTATTGCCATCGGGCCAGATTGCTCTTCTCAGACATAAGATAAATGACCGGCAATTTCCATTCACCCGCAGTTGAGCGATTAAAGTGCTCACAAGAGATCTCTGACAGCTGTCGCTATCAGCTTTTCAGCAGCTTGCTGGTCAATGCCCGGGTGCTTCGTCGAGGTGTATGTGTTTAAAAATGCTCTGCACTCTCTCTGTACGGACTACGAAGTGTTGTTGTGGACATAAAAGCTAAAAGTTCACGGAAAAGGTCACTTCTTTCGATCCGTCTGATCGAAATGACAGCGGTTCTGCCACTTTGTAACAGCATCTCTTCCTTTTCCCGATACTGTCACACGTACTCACTCTTCCATTTGAGTCTGCCCACCTGAAAACTGGCTGAATTGGACACAAAGACCTTCGATAACAATGAAACAGCGTCTTTGTATTCTGCTGTTGAGTAATATTTCGACCTAGGCTGCATTTGAGGTACTCACTACTGTGTATTTAAAGTGCATGCCCTATTGATATTAAATGTAAATATGCCATGTGATACTCTTTTATCTAACCCAATATGTTCTAAGCCCAGATATGGCAATTAGTCAAAGTGAGACAAAAACACCACAGAAATAAGGATGACAGCAAAAAATATAATGCCAATCAAGCTGTAAAGCTGCTGTAATTATTAGTATTATTAATTAACAATGAATCAATTTACTGTGTGTAATGATCCATTGGGACGTCTTTCAGCTCTTTGTTTTGGTTCTGCGGTCTACAATTTTATGTTCCCTGCTTCTATCAACTGCTTCTCTTTTTTTTATTGTCTCAAAAATATCTCAGATAATCCGACTGTATACCTGCCACCAAACGGCAAAGTTAGCAACTAGCTTGTGAATATTTAGCAGCTAAAGAGCCAGATATTCCCTCAGGAGTCGGAGGGGACCAAAACTGAGCTAAAAACACGACTCCAAAATGATTGCTGAATTAAATTAAAAAAAATAGCTTGAGCTGAACACATATCTGCTAACTCTAGTTAATGTGATGCCAAGATATATTGATTCTGCAGCTACTGTTAATAAGCGCAGCTTTATTGATTTGGACTTACCGCGATGACATTAGTACACATGAATATTGCAATATTGATTTACCATTCAAACAATAGATACAAAATATTGATTTTGCTTCATTTTAACAAAATATGTGTATTCAGATACTGGAATATGACACACAGTCATGTATTGGTTCTGGCTCATGAAAGATGCACTAATTAAGTAAGTAAAACTAACATTAACGGACACACAGATATGGATTCAGAGTTACGGTAGGTCCAGTGACAATAAGGTCAGATGGTACGTGGTTAGTCAGACTGTGACAAACACACACACACAGACACACACACACACACACACTGCTGGCGTGCAATGTGTGTGTGTGTGGTGGGGACGCTGCTATTGCAATTTCCCTCAATGAGAGACTGCTATTTCACATAGTTGGCATGCATGTAACGCGGCAGAATAGTGTGCAGCGATTACAGCCAAGACCAAATGGCTCGAGGTAGAATCTCTGTGGTACAGACACCGAGCAGCTGTTAACCCTTCATGTGCCGGGCCGGGATAATTGGCTGGAAAAGCCTTTGTCTGAGGCAGAGAGACAGAGAGAGACAGAGAGAGAGAGGAAGGTGGTGGTGTGGAGGCATGTTTGCAGTGTGTGTGTGTGTGTGTGTGTGTGTGTCCTTGGGGGTCTCTCTCTATCCATCTTTCTCGCTCTCACTCTCTGGTCCGGAGCTTGTTACCATAGCAACATAGAAGAAGAGGTACTGCTGCCGGAGTCCCAAAAATTGTATTATCTTTTTCAGACACACACGCTCACACTCACACACACACATGCTGCTCCTTCGTCTGTCTTGCATACATACAAACTGGCAGGCAGTAGCGAGCGTGTGTGTGTGTGTGTGTGTGTGTGTGTGTGTGTGTGTGTGTGTGTGTGTTTTTATCTGTGTGTTTGTGTGTCCAGTACAGCTTGCTAATGCTGGCAGGCAAAAGCATACACACACACACACACACACACACACACACACACACACACACACACACACACACACACACACACACACAGAGGCACAGAGAAAGCGAGAGAGATTGGTTGAAGGAAAAGGAGGACAGCGGAGTGTTGCAGCAGAGTAGACGAGGTCATGTAAGAACAGCAGGATAGTTTGTTTACACCACTGAAAGCGGCATAATTGGCTTTTACTCATTCATTATTTCTTGTGTTTTTTTGTAGTGTACAACAGGTAGTTTTGGCTCTGCGAGGTGCAATAAAGCATGATTACCTGGCCTATGGCAGTTCTGCAGGGAGAACCATAAAGTACCACAATGCACTCGGTGGCTTTACTTTGAGCTACTTTGTTCCGTCGCTGCAAGCGTGCCGGAGATTTTATGGTCCCCGAGGGTAGCTTTTAGCCAATATTTGCACTCAAGCTGATACTGCGTGCCAATGTTCAGTATCTTAAAAATGTGGCCACTGTCATGATGCTACATTTGTAATGTACAGTTTTATAATGAGACCTTGATTATATATAGGGTGGACGTCAGCCTTGCGAAGAGATTTAAGTCGGTACAGCCCATCTGAGAATCAAGCTTAGTGGGAAATGATTGGTATGTGTTGGAAATTATGGAGAGGAGTTTAGGTATTGCAAGATTATCTAGATATTCAAACAAATTATTTCCGATGTAATTAATAGACACGCAATAGTTTTATTTTTTGTCACTCAGTATTTTACTCTAAACTCTCTTTCTTGTTCTGGTTTTTGATTCTCAATGCTCTCATCAACCATCTTTCTAAAGAGAGAGATATTTAGTTGGTGGAGACCAAAACGGAGCTGAAAGGAAGCCAAATATTGGACTTGAGCTCTAGTTGAGAGGTGGCCAGGGACCATAATAACGCTGGCCACCGTAAGCTACTGGTCACACCAGACCATGTAGTGCAGGTGAGCAATGGTGCATTTTGTTACTTATGAATTCAACTTAACACAATTGTCATTTCTTCTTTCAAAGGTTAAACACCCGTAATCTCACTTTAAAGGGCCAGTGTGTGGTTTTTAGGGAGATGTGTTGGCAGAAATGGAATATAATATTAATACGTATGTTGTCTTTAGCGTATAATCACCTGAAAATATGAATATTTGTGTTTCCGTTAGCTTAGAATGAGCAGTTTATACCTAGATTAGGGGCGGGTCCTCTTCAGGGAGCCGGCCCGCCCTGTTTCTACAGTAGCTGAGAACCGACAAACCAAACACTGGCTCTAGAGTCAAGCCATTTACGTTGTCTTTTTTCACGGTTTCAGATCCGGTCGATGTTGTTCCTCTACCCGCTTGGCACACGGGAGAAGTTTTAGTTGGTTGCTATCTGCGACCTCACTGCTAGATGGTGCCAAATCCTACATACACACTGCACCTTTAAAGATTGATTCTACAAGACTGCATGGCTTACATAAAAGAATGGACTGGACTGAATAATTCAGGAAGAATTTGTAAGACCTTCCATAGTAGCTGCAATGCTTCTATGTGGTTTTAAAATCAGAACTAAAGTCCAACGATGACCCAGCAAGTGCATTTCTAGGTGTCTGATTCGAGGAGAGAACAGTCGTCTTTGTTCCAGCTGCTTGAAATGAAGTCTGTCTCCCTTAAAGGCTCACTGAGCTCTACCGGACCACAATGACAGGAGCAATACCAGCTAATACGATGTGTTCATGCTTACAACGACCACTTAACTCTGCAAACCTTTGCTGTGAACTCTTTAAGTTTTTTCAGTATTTTTTGCTACTTTCTACTGAGCTACAGGCGACGTATGTGGCCACGTTCACGCAAGTAAATGAGCTGAGATTAAAACGTGAGGATTACACGGCTGTCTTTTCCAATTAGATTGTCCGAATCACGTAATTACTTGACATGCGAGGAAGCACGGGAAATGTCAACGGCGTGCGGTCGGCCAGTGCATTATGGAAGTGTGTGTGTGTGTGGGGGGGGGGGATCACAGCAGCATTGACAAGCATGTGACACCAGCGGTAATGTCTGAGACAGAGATCATAAGCGTGATAATGGCTGTGATTACATTAGAAGAGCTATTATGTTCTAGATGACAGGTCTCGTTAACATATAAACAGCCTTAAACACCGCGTTCACTGTGGAAATGAACACAGGCCCACACACACACACACACACACACACACACACACACACACACACACACACAGGCAAAAATGTATACATGCAGTGGTATAAGTGAAGGAGATTAAAGCAAACAAGGATTATATGACACAGATATTAACAAACATAATGACATTAGATACAGGGAGTATGTGTGTAGTGTGTACTGTGCATTCACACACACACACACACACACACACAAACCGACACAAAGTTCATGTCAAACTAATTTAAATTTGATTCCCACAAAATAACCTTTTTTTTTCTTGTGAGTCATTTGCTGAAAATTGTACACACACACACACACATGTTTATGTTCTTGTGAATATGTGGATGCTTTCTAATCTTTCTCTGTCTCTTCCTGCCTTTATGATAAACTGCCTGTCTAACATTGTTTTCTTATCGCGCCTTGTGTGTGTGTGTGTGTGTGTGTGTGTGTGTGTGTGTGTGTGTGTGTGTGTGTGTGTTTTCATACAGGCTTGTAGCATGGGTTCGCGCAACCATGTGCCACAAGTGTGCACGAGTGCATGAACACCTCGTAATGGGTGTTTCTGAGCGAGACGGTGAGGGATGCCTTGCGCGTGTGTGTGTGTGTGTGTGTGTGTGTGTGTGTGTGTGTGTGTGTGTGTTTGTTTTAGCCAGACCACGTCTCCGGAGCTCGGAGGCAAACATTAACGTCACCAGATACCTCTCTATCTGACTCCCCCCCCCCCCCCCCCCCCCTCTTTTGTCCTTCTTTTCTCTAACCTGCTATCTGATAATTCTCTGTATCTCTGTCTCTCCTCTCTCTGATTTCACAGAATACAGGATGCGCTTAAGTGTGTTCATTCATTATCTAATTAAGTCATTTACCAAGCTCTAATTCTTTCTCATCAGCTAATAGTCTGCAGATTAAGTATGGACGTGTGTGTGTGTGTGTGTGTGTGTGTGTGTGTGTGTGTGTGTGTGTATGAGGGGGACGGGGGTTGCTTTTTGAGTGTTTGTTAAATTATTAACCCCTCATTATCAGGTGAAAGGCAGAAGATAAAGAAAGCTCTTATCGCTGATCCGGCTAATCAGGGAATAATCAGTTTTCCTTTCAAAAGGCAACAGCGAGCAATCAGGGTTTTTTCCTCCCCACTGTCATGTATGATTGGCCTTTTTTAGCATTGAACATTCATGTGAAATAACTTTCGTGACATATTTCAGCGTGAGGAATGCAGTGTCGTTGTTGCCACCGTGCACTCATTTTCCACCGGTGACGTCATGTCATTTTAAAATTTCTGTTTGGGAGTCGCTGGGCCCTCTGCCGTGTGTCAGTGCCCTTCAGGCAGACTCTGGAGTTACACATCAAAGGCGGAGCGCAACGAAATCTGGAAATGTGATGCTGGGAAGTGGCCCTCATAGTGTCAAAACGTCGTCCCAGTGCTGGGTGTAATCATAGGTCATTGAAAGTCTCGGAGGCAGTCGGGGTGAAGGCACAGGGTGCTGTGAAGGAGTCCACAGACAGGTTGAGCAGTGACTGTAATTTACAAATAACTATTGGTAATTACATTCAAGCATTAGGTAAAACATCTGTTATTGATCTATATATGATGCAGGTTTAAAACTAAACTAAAAAATTCTATTTCATTATTGATTTATCTCCCAAGTAAAATTTTGAACAAGCAATATATTTGAACAAGCAATATATATATATACTTTGCAGTATAATTAAACAAAAAGTTTTATATTTATATGTTTACAATATAAAACAAGACGAGCAGCAAATCTGGAACAGTGAATGCTTAGGGACTGTATGAAAATAATGTGTGGGGTAAGGAGGAGCAGGAAAGGGGGAGGGTCACATCTTTTAGTTTTTGTTTATGAAGGAGGGGGGGGGGGGGGGCTCGAGTCAATCCCAGCTGACATTGGGTGAAGGCATGGTATGCTCTGGACAGGTTGCCAGACTATGGCAGGGCTGATACACAGAGACAGACTACAATTTATGGTCATCAATATTAACCTCAGCTGCATGTCTTTGGACTGCGGGAGGAAGCCGTGCTGCCACGGGGAGAACATGAAGCCCGGGAATCGAACCCAGAAAGCCCCCTGTGAGGTGAGGTGACAGTAGTAGCCACCACACCACCGCGCAGCCCCCCGAAACAGAGCATGTTCAGCAGGCCTCAGGAATACAGGCAAACCAGTTTGGTGAGAAAATGTCAAAATCATTTTGGTTCATTTATTTATTTTATTTATTGGTTTATTTGATAAGGGACAGTGCACATTAATAAAAACATTTCTCTAAATGCACCAGAGTTAGCCAAGAGGCTATTTTTCATCTGTAGTCCCAAGAGGCAGATGTTACAAAATAAACCTAAAAACAGAATATAAGATTCAATTGAAAAGGTTATACAATATTGACGCTTTACAATGCGTGCACAAACAATGACAAAATCATTCAGGAGACTCTTAAACATTGTCAAGTACTAACAAGACATGCAACACAGAGGCTCTCCAAGTCAACACACACAAAGCAAATAAAATGAGGGATAATTATGTTAAAATAGAAACATGGATTAAAGACACTATTATCCTGCAATTGTTAGATACTAAAAAACATCCATGTCAGAGGCACAAAACATAAAAGCATGCAGAGTATGTGAAATATATAAATCAGTCAGACAGATAAACAACAATAAAAGACATGCAAGTAGGTAGATGACGGTCGACCGGCAATTTCAAGACAGACAGACAGACGGAGGGAAAGTTCAACACAGACAGAGGAGCAAGTAAACTCCTCAAGGTGCCGTTAAATGATGCTGAGTTGCCAACTTAATGTTATTTAATTAGAAGTAATAGGTGGGTCTGAAGAATAGGGTTAGAATTCCTTTCATACACTCCCTTAGCAGTTACGCCAGATACATGAATTGAACAATTAGTCGATCATGAACACTGTTGTTGATCGACTAATTGTTTCAATAGTTTCTCTGATCAGCATAAAACTGCTCCAGCAAATACTGAGCTACGTTGTTTCTGTTTGAGTGACTATCTAACAGAATATTGCTGTAAGAAGATCTCTCGTGTCTCACAGGTGCATTCACCTTAGATGCCTGCAATATGTGTAGCAGCAAAAAGCATCAGAGAGGGTGAAATAAAAAGGCCCTGGCCTGAAGTCGTGATTGAATTTCTACACATTCAGCCTGATGTGTTTTTACATAACAAATCGCAGTAACCCAGAGGTGAAGTCAGGTTATTTATAAGATTTAAAGCATTTGCTTCAACAACACTTGTGAAGATCCTTTCTTACATTACATCTGGACATTTGTCGCCAGCGCCTAATTAATAAAAGGAATTACACGTTCCATTATTAATGAAAAACAGTATGAATTTTCGCACCTTAGCTGTGAGTTATCACACATCTGATAATGCTCTCCTTGTGTTCTGGGAGAAGAGTAGGTCATCGTCACCGATGTGCAGTTGGACCGAGCTGTAAAGACAAAAAGGATTACTTTCAGTCCTTCTACCTCTGGAAAAAAAGCGTATCGCACACATCTGGGATGCATTAAATAATTCAAATTGTTGACGTGTTCTAAGGGGCCACGTTATCATGATTTTCATCCTGGCACAAAGAGCACCGAGGGGCCGTTTCAGACATTTACAGCGGAGTCCGGGGCGTGACGGCCCCGAGTGAGATGAGACGAGATGAGATGGCGTGAGAACGGCCTCTAGAGTCACTAGAGTCCGTGTTTGCTCCGACAATGATTCTATTCAAAAGTGTTTGCTCTCACAAATGTGCCTGAGTGGCCTGTTTTCATTGTATCACACACACTTCAACATCTCTCTCTCTCTCTCTCATTGTTGCTTTTTCGCTCACTCTCTTTAATCCTTTGTTTCACTGGGCTCCAAAATCCATTATGTTAGAGTACCTAAAAAAACCGAAATGATTAAATACATGTGCACACACACACACACACACACACACACACACACACACACACACTTATGCACACCCACATTATTGCTCTGTGTTAAGATATTGATATTTTTATTTTCCCGTGTTGCAAAGGGCTCTGAATAAATGGTTAATTACTGTAAATTTGAGAGTGCTTTTGTGCGCGTTCGTGCGGCCCGCTGGCTAGCTCACGGTCGCCGCTCTACAGTGCGCTCATATGCTGATGATGTCGTTGTGAAAGCGTAGCCGCCCACCGTTATGGTTTCCCCTTAGGTAAACACTGTGAGCTCCGTCAGCACTTTTGCCCTAGTTTACACTGTTTGCGCAGTTGGCTTAGCCGTCGCCATGTTGAGAGCCATCGAGGGGCAATGAAAATGCTCCCGACCTAGTATATACCGGTAGCTTTTTAAAGGAACTTTGTGGAGTAAGACTTCATGTTGAGGTGTAACAAACATGTTGAATGCGTTTCCTTCTTCATCAAACATTAGCAAAGGTATTAAAAAAAGATCTTTTAAGATCCTGGTCTGCTAGCAGTCTTCATCTTCCCTGCCTTTGCTGGGAAATTGCTGTTTTTTATTTGTTTTTCTTACATTTCAAGTTCCAGGTTGCTTTTCTCTGAACTTGTTTCTTTGACTGTCCAGCCACCGCAGTCCACAAGAGCAAAGATCTGACTCGAGGAAAATGTCGATACACTTATCTAAGTTGCCTTCAATTATTGCTGTGTGCTCAGACGCAAAGCCTTCAGCGAGCAGCAGCAAGTCTACTGCGTTGTTGGGGCAACGTTTTTCGGGTTTAAGTAATTATACCGATATTTTTTTTGATATTTACAGTTAGTAATGTAATGTGTAATCTCTTTGTATTAAAGATGTAAATACAAGGCTATCTACCAGAAATATTCAGGTATCCATAAAGGAAACTTAAAAAGGATCTTAAATAAGGAACAATACAGAGTTTTCCATAGAATTTCTAGTTTTTGCACAACACAATAATTCATTTGAGCATGATTTGTTATTTCCTGGATTTATGTAATTGTTTCATTTGTAATGCAAACACAGCTTTACATTTCCAAGTGCTTTCTTATAACTTTTGATGTTTCCCAAAACAAAAGGATCATGAGACATTTTGTTCCACATTGAGCGCTTTGAGATCAGTGTTTTCTAGGCTCCAACCAAATGACAAGGAATAAACACTAAGGAAATATGTACATATGTAAATGAGAGAACCGTTTCAGTGTGATTCCTTTACGTTCGAGCGCCATCGTTATCTCTCCCACAGTGCGATGTGACACGCAAAAGCTCCCCCGCTCCGTCCTCACTTCCCGGGCCTATTTATCTATCCGTCAGTGTCAAACACGCGGGGTTTTGTGGGATGTGCATTAAAAAAACAAATCCGGAAGGTAACAATACGCTTTGAAGGCCTCGTCTCATTATAATACCCGCTCTCATGTCAAACACACGCAAAGACACGAAAGCAGCAAGCTTCTGATATCCTCCTTCTCGGTGGCCACATCCAGACACCTAAAGGCTGTACATTCTCATATTGATGGCATTCTTCTTCTTCTTCTTCTTCTTCTTCTTCTTCTTCTTCTTCTTCTTCTTCTTCCCCTCCGTCTATCCAGGAATGCCTGCTGATATCTCTCTGATGTCTAATGCCGTCTGACTGAACGCACGGACCAGAAAACACACACAAACGTGCACGGAATGCGTCGCCGCACTGACACTTCAAACAAAGCTTTTGTCTGCTGCCTGACAGCAATTCCTCTCTCCTTCCCCCTCTCCTCCTCTTCTCCTCCTCTCATTATCCCCCTCACTTCTCCCTGTCATTCCAAAAACACTCATTCTACCCCCTCTCTCCCCACACACACACACACACACACACACACGCACACACACACGCACACACACCGCCAACGCATTCAAGGGTTTATTCCTAATTGAGCTGCCTGGTGTTAATGCAGGTTAAATAGAATACAAAGATTGAAAATTATAAAACAGCACTTGAGCTACGAGGTATAGTAATCAGCCGTGTTTCACTTGTAAAAGAGGGTTTATTAACACAATGATTCATTTCAAAAGCAACCTGTCATAATGTTGCCATTACTGGCAGAGATGTCGCTAGTAAAAGCGTGGGTTGAACTTTGACGTTAAAAAACCCCACAAACATCTCTCATCAGTTTTGCCATCAAGTTGGACTGTTTTGTGAACATGAACAAAGCTCCATTGTGTTAATTGAAGAGGGGGGGTTTACAGTTTCTGGAACAAAAACTCCAGCACTTAGAGGGGTCCATTTTATTTTATTTGTGGATAAGAACTGGGTTCCTGGCGAGGTGAAGGGAATGTGCTGACTGGCAGTGTGTTTGAGAACTTTCCGTCAGAGCCACTCATATCAAGAAATAGATGGTTTCACAGTTAGATTTGGTAAGAAAAAAAGCTCTCAATCTATCCAATACCATCTTTTCGCGGTGAAACGCGCGAGTCGGCAAAGTGCAACACCACCCAGACTCATTCATTTGGCAGTGTGCGCTAGAATTTTGAGTGTCACTTTTGATTGGTTCTCTGAATTTGCACCACCCCTCAAGGCATAGAGAGCATACTCTGTATATAAAAAGCGGATGTAGTCACTGCAACGTCACCCGTTGGTTTGTGGACTGCCGTTTTGAAGCCTCAGGTTTGTCATCTTGTTTTTTTTGGCTGTCGTCATATTGTCTTTTTGCAACCAGAAGTGACACAAGAGGGCGGAGCTAAGTACAACTGAATGCTGGATAAGGCAGTTTTTTAGGCGAACAAAAATGTTACAACTAACTTTCGTGAACTGAAAGCACACTGAAAGGTAAAAAGTTGTACTACGTAAACACGGACAACTTCCGAACCAGACAATGCCGTGGCAGCGACCTGTCAATCACAAGGTTCTCACCTTAAAACATACCGTTTTAACTTTGGTAACTATGTATATCATAATGTAATAAATGAGCATCATGCTGTATTGAAGAAGTCTTGAAACTAGAGATTGAGAACAGTAGGTCATGGTTACAATGTTTACTGATGTTATAAATCAAGTGAGAAGTAGGGTCATTTTCCCATAACCTTCTTAACAATCAGAATTATTTTTGCAAACAGAGGAGGCGTCACCTGATGGCCATTAGAAAGAATGCAAGTTTAAAGTGCTTCGTCATTGGTTTCACTTTTCAGACCCGGAGGTTGCCGCCTGATAGACAGAGCGTAATGAGGTCCCGCCCATGTATTGCCTGAAGGGTCCTCCTTGTCGCTTTCGTCTGCTAGCAAACAACAGAAAAAATGCCTTAAAGCTGCTGTGTGGGTAGGACGCATTAGCAAGAGGGCAAGGAACACAGAACTACGTTTTTATAAGCTGCTGAACCTAAAAACTGAGGATGCAGGCAGTAAGATGTGGGCAAGCATTTTGTCAAAATGTCAGTTTGAGGCTAACTTCTTTTCCTGCAAGTTACACTTTTTGCTAAGGTCTTTGTCAGCATACAGCGTGAGTTATAGTGGAAAGTGGATACATCAAAAAGCTATGCAGTAGGCTATTAAGTGCCTTAGCTAGCTACAGTAACTCGCTAACACATAGCTAACATTAGCTTGCTAACAGCTTACTTCCCATCCGATCATCATTTTAGTTATCAACTGCACTTCTGAATCCTTTGATGTGTTAAAATACAACATTTTTAGCTACAGGTATTTTGTTAGCATTTCAGCTCCTTGGTCACATTGTGGCGCTGACCTCAGTGCGCCGCCTGAACTCATGCTAAGCTACATGATGTTTTCAGGGACCATCAAATCTTTGTTGGACACAAAGAGCAAAAAGAAGACTCGTGTCTGTTCATCTTGTTACAGTGCAGGTGACCTCAGCTTGTGGTAATGACTAAGATAATTCACAAAATGTGATGTGGAATAATGAATAGGCGCGAGTCTGCGGCGTCGGGGAACTTGCCGTTGGGAAGTAATTAGCTCGCTGCAATTTAGATGGATAGATACAGGAATGTTATGTCTTGGGGTAAAACTCCCTCCCGGGTGAATTTTGAACAGTTAAATCAGTTAATTAGGGACTCTCTTTGGGAAGGAGCGGAGAGGGATGGCATTACCAAATATGGAATTGTATAGAATATCATTTTAAATGACAAAATTGTCTAAACCTTGGAATAATGGAAATAATAATCAGCCTGCATGGACACAGAAAGATCAGGCCAATAGACGCATTGTCACGTACCAAGCATGGATACAAATCCAATTTTTGGAGCACTTCTGAGCCACGTGGATAAAAGCTCATCAGATGTTACATGTCTGTCAATATGAAGAAGGATATTCTTCGGTTTGGAAAAATCCATAGATTTGAAACGGGAAAAGAAACTACCCTGCATTGGGAAAGTCAGTGATTTGTATAGATCCTTCCAAGAACATGTCATTTTGGTGATATGTGCAATTTAGAGCCGCGTAAATAGTTTTGGCTTGGTTATTTTCAGTGAGATAAAATGATTCGTAAAATTTGCCTAGAAGTGAACAATCAGCCTCAGTTTTTATATAAGTGATCTTAATCCAAAGAAGAGGAGTTTAAGGAAAAACACAGCGATTGATGCTAGAGATGCAGTGGGCAAATATACACATATGTTTTTATACACCAAAAATAATAATGCGTGGTTCGTCTTTTGTTCCTATTCTTTGGGAAACAAGTTGTCAAAAGTAGTGGTGGTGTAACCCATTGCCAGAGCCTCACTACTGCAGCTGTGCTTATTAGGAGACAGGTGTCTTCTACCACCAGGTACGTCCAAACAAAATAAATTATGACTTTTATGGTGCTGCACGGATTGTTCTCTCTTATTGGAAGCGTCAGATAAAGCATGTTTCTGGTGAGAAGTCAAATTAATGATGGACGTTGCTTCTTTTGAATCTCTAATTCCAAAGACTCATTATTAACAAGAGACATTTTTATGAAGTTTGGTCTCATTTTTCAGGGTATATAAAGACAGAAACATAACAGCATGAACATATTCCCACTAAAAATTCAATAATGAATTCAAAAGTAGTGTATTTTGCACTTGTATTAAAAGTACTGCTATATGAACAAAAGTGCAATAACATTTGGTTTGCAAACACTTTAAACAAATAAGGTGCTTTTTAACAGCAGTATTCCCTTTGCACAGTAGCAGTTATAATACAGTTATAATGATTCTGATAAAAGATATTCAGTCCGTGTTCACAACTTTATATTCATGTGTGTAATAGATGCAATTTGAAATATACACCTTGAAAACTGCAAACCTATCTACGTAATGTTTTTTATCTTTGTTAAATTCTCAGTAGTGATAACTAAATGATATGCTTATTATACATATTCCAAACAAAAACACTTTAAAAACTCTAATATGTGTGGTATTTGTTATAAATGTACGTTGGTACATAGAGGGTGATAAGTGGGTTTACTGGAGGGACTTAGGACCCAGGAGAATGTAGGTGAAGCATGGAACCTGGGAAGTTCTGCTAAGAGTTTAGTTAAGAGCAGTTTGTTCTCACGTGCTTGTATGTTTATTTAAAAACACGACAATATGTATTTTGACATTGTCACGTTGGTCCTGTAACGAGACGATCGTGCGCGTGTGTGTGTGAGACAGGAGGGACCGACAGTGACGGAGTAACACACACACACACACACACACACACACACACACACACACACACACACACAGACAGCTGTTCCCCGCTTCTTGTGTTAAAAATCTCCGCTTAATAATAAAAAATAAAAAAACTGCGTTAACGAGCGATAAAATGTCGCCGTTAATTAATGAATGTTAACGCGTTAACTTGCCCAGCCCTAATATATATATATATATATATATATATATATATATATATATATATATATATATATATATATATATATATATATAATATTCTGAACTCTTAAATGACATCCCTGATTAGAAACAGAACGCATTAAGTATTGGACCTGCTTGTTTTCATGTGAACAATTAGCATTTTGGTGTGAAAACCGTAACTCTGATGACGAAAAACACGACGACTGAAAATCCATTTTTAACTGCTTTGGCTTTTTCGGGTTCCGCTATTGGCTCGCCGACAAAACGTCTTTATTGCTTCAAAACGACTTAAAAAATATTTCCAAGCGGCTGCCTTGAACTGTTCTGACAGTTATTCCCATGAGACGCAAATGCAGCGTGAGTCCACACAGTCAGGCTCCAGTTGATTTTCAATGAAGCAGCTCCAGAAACTCTCATGATGACATTTTTCCTCCTCTACTGACGACAGAACACAGAAACCTCTTCATGTTCAACTCAATCTCGCCGTCCAGCTTCAACATCTGGCTGCTGTGCGGTGTGTTGGAAACAGATTTTTTTTTTTTTTTACTGGGTTATATAATATAAGTAAATGTAATAAATTAAACCAAACACTATCATTTGTGCACAGTAATATTACTATCAGAACATATAAATTGTAGTATAATGGCAAAGCTTGCTTGCTACCACAGCCGGCTGAGTTCACTGCCTTGCTAATGGGCACCCGAGTAGCAGTTGCGGAGGAGGGGAGAGCATGTTACTGAAGTACTGTGCAGTGAAAGGGAATGAGAGGGTGATGAGGCTGTGTTTCAGAGACTGGTGTGTGTGTGTGTGTGTGTGTGTGTGTGTGTGTGTGTGTGTGTGTGTGTGTGTGAGATTCAGCTATCAGGGGAGCACAGCATAGCTCTGCTGAGATTAAATTCCCAGAGCTTACTCTGGCTATCAGCATTACTTCAGGACACACACACACACACACACACACACACACACACACACATTAACACACACAGAAGGAAAGCAGAGTGGTAGGAAAAAAAGCTGCCATCGCTACATTTTCATTCAGAGAAAATATCAACATCGACAGTATGCCCACTGCTGATGTCACCCCTGCTATTAATCCCCCACCAAACCCGTCCATCTGTCCGTCCGTCTGTCCGCCATCGAGCCCTCTCTCTTCCTTTCCTTCTTTCTTCCTTTTATGTCTTTCAAAAGTAGATGTTGTATTATTTATTATCTGTGGGCAGAACTAGCTGCCATCTCTGGTCTATCAACATGTGATATTATCGAAAAACGGAATAAGAGGATGCGGGATCAAAACACAGATCACATTTGAATATTTATAGCTCAAAGTTGAACGGATTTTTTTTTTTTCTGACGTTGATGAAACTTCGGTGGTCCTGAGAGCTCAAAGCAAAAATGCACAAAAGACAAGCAAATGCAGAAACACCTTTATTTTCTTCATATTTTCCCGTTATGTATTGAAACCTAAATGGTAAAACCATACATGAACAGTCCTAGTTGGCTGTTTTTATGTGTCTGGCCTGGCTATTGAGCTGAGCCATCACTACAGCTGACGTCACTCACAATGCAGCCAGGTAGACTTGTGACGTACTACCATTGTGTTTAGTATGCCAGAAAAAGATGAAATGTGTCCCAATACGTAGTATGTCAAATGCAGTGTGCCAAAAATACCAGGATGTCCTACTACATCCAATGGTAAATGCAAGCTAGCATGCTTTTCTGGATATCCTGACCCACAATCCTCTGCGCAGCAGATCTATGAGCAACAGGGTCAATGTAAAATAGTAAGTCCCAATTGAATGCAACATATACTGTATGCAACAGTACATAGAGATACATTTTTTTTGTTTATTTTCTTTTAAAATGCGTATGTTTTAGTGTTTGAATCACTCTTCACAGTCTACAAATACATTTTAAAAGCAGCTCAATTTGTTACTAGGTGATTTTGACCGGAAGAAAGATGTTTCAAAAGTTGCTAAATCCAGCAACAAAAGCGCTAAATTGGCATCACTGAAAACAGGCTATAAAAGGTTAATAACAAATGCCTTAGCCAATCAAAATGCAGGTGTTCAGCACCTTAGCGATATCTTTTTTTCCCCTGGATGGCGAGGGCAAGACCCGCCCTACTCAGCCTCTGATTGGCTTACCCAAACCACAAAGGCAACGAGTACTAGCCAATCAGAGGCAGAGTAGGGCGGGTCATGACTTGTGGCGATACTAGGGTTAACTGTAGCCTGTAGAGCGTTTAGCTAATGCTGAATGTTTGGTTAAGTCACTGAAGTAAAATTCACCTCAGCATAATACTGTGTGTTAAAGTTAACTTTACACCAGATAGTTAAAGGAATAATACAATGAATGTACTGTTCCCTATGGGTTTTTAATTAATACATGAATCGTCAAGTTGTAGAACACATTTTTAAGTTTTATTTTATTCAGAAATTCAAGCCGAATGAATGAATTGTTTCCTGCTAGTTGAGAAAGACAGACGAATAATGATGAATTCTGGCCATGTCAATAACTGCAGATCAGGGTTTTTTGAGTTGAGTGAAGATTCTGGATTCCTGATTTAAAGATTCCTCGAGCCAAGACCTGCCAAAACTACACTCTGACTTACAGCCTTATTCTTTTTTTACTTGGAAGAGACGCGCAGTTTGGCGTTAAGTTCAATTAAGTTTCCACTATATTATAACTGTACATACTATAAAAAATGTGTTAAACATTCTCACTGACCTGGCTGATCTTAGCACTATGGTTAAAAAATCCTGTAAAGTCATTTTATTGATGTGTAAAAAAAGACTGAGTGGCAGTTTAACCTGTGTGTGTGTGTGTGTGTGTGTGTGTGTGTGTGTGTGTGACAGGTAGTGTCGCACGCCGGGAAGTAAATCCTGGATGTGTTAATTACCTCGTCTGACCTGATTCCCTCCGCTTCAACGTCTAGCGTGTGACAGACAGAGACAGTGATCTGTGGCGTGGGACTGCAGCGCTGTGTGCATATATACGTGTGTGTGTGTGTGTGTGTGTGTGTGTGTGTGTGTGTGTACACGTGTGTTTGTCGTAGTGACAGCTCTGTCAGTTATCTTTCTGCGCTGACAGACGATGCACATGTCGACCAGTGGTCCCACCACGCACAGCGATCTCATCCACGCACACGCCACCGTAACGCACGCACCTCACCTGCCAATCATTTTGTTCTGGTATTCCCACCGCTGTCTACTCTTGCTCTTCCTTTCCCCACTATTCTACCCCCCCCCCCCCTCCCTTCCTCCCTCGTCTCTCCACTCTTGTCTTTCATCATTCTGTTATTTTTCTTTCCTTTTTAAGAAACTGTTGCCCTGAAACTGGATCTTTTTTTTTTTTTTTTGCTCCCATGGGTCTTTTTTTATCTTCTCTCCTTCTCCCGCCCACTCACATCTTGCTGACAGATTAAATGTTGAAGGCAAGGTCTGGTAGACAAAAAAAAAAAAGAGAGAGAGTCTCTCTTAATTGTGTTGATCGCTAATTAGCCGGCCCGTCTCATCTCGCGGTTGTGGATGTGGTAAAACAGGATGCCCTTTCCGGGGTCGGCGGGCCACAGTCTCGCGCATAATCACATCTCATGCGCACGCCCACACACACACACACACACACACACACACACACACACAGACGCTTTGCACTCGTGAGATTGTGAGTTTGGCTGCTGGCTTGTAGATTTCTCAGAGGAGGCTGGTGACTGAAAAAGTGTAAGGAGGGCAGGGTGAATCGGTAACTGCGGTAAAAGGAGGGGTTTCGCTCAAAATACACGATTACGTGAGGAAAAAAGTTCCAAAGAAACCTGGGGTTCACCGCCCCTCCTCCTATTGCAGACCACCGTCATCATCGTCGCTCACTGTCCGCTGTCTCATATTTTAACAAGAGACAATCTTGAATCGTACCTACAAGCAATAATTCAAGCTTTCCAAGACAGACATCCGTAGTTCTTAACAGAAAGCGGAAAGATTAAAAGCTCATTTTTATTGGGATCCGACCCAGTGGCGGCGTGACGGGACACGGTGCGGTTCAGCGGGTACGGAGCGTCACAAACGCTGCCTGGATGAGCACTCGTATTCTCACTGGGGACCACCTACGTTAAAATACTAATGCACTCGTGAAAGAAAGCACCCGGCTAATGGCACATGTTACATCATGTTGACCTTATTATAAATAGAGACGCTGTGAAAGGGTCGCCTCTCTAGAGCTCCGGCTGATGTTGTAGGAACAGACAATTTATTGCTGCGTTAAACAGCGCCAACGATAGAGTGTGTGTTGGTTCCTCTTTTAGACTGTGTATGAAAAGACGCTCATTCATTATTTCATTCAATTAATGTCATTATTTTCCGCTTGATGAGTTTGGGCCTAATGCCTTCCACACATATAACACAGGGTGTGCAAAGGAATAGTTAAATATTTGTGGAGGTATGCATGTTTTTATTTTATTTTGTCTTTGAGTTACATGAGAAGCTCAGTATCACTCGTGTCTTTGTGCTAAGCTGGAGCCAGGAGGTGATTAGCTTAGCTTAGCATAAAGACTGGGAGCAGGGGAAAACAGTCATGGAAAAACATCAATTTGTGAGTCTAGGATGAGTTGCACGAGTCAGATACAGTGACGTTAAACCACACATTGTCGTGTTTAAATTTCTGTTTGTGTGCTTAAATAAGCTACAACGGCTTTGCAATGCAACCTTAAAGGTTGCATTCAGGGCATACTTTCTAACAGTTTCAGCCATTCAAGTCTTAATGCTAAGCTACGCTAATTGCCTCCTGGGCCCCAGCTCCATGCTGAACACACAGATATGATCTGCTATGTGGACAGTATATATTTTTCCCCCACTTTTCCTCCAAAGACCCACCAGACATTTTTTTGCAGCAAATAGGAAGATCAACTTCAAAACGAAGCAACCTTTACTACTATTCCTCGTGAATTTTTGAAATGTATTAACCTTGGCTGATCTTGTTTTGACAAAAAAAAAATAAGTAGTCTCCCACAGATAGAAGCTTCTAAAAGCTACAGGCGATAGCATTTAGAAAGGTCTGACCCGTATGTCAGCACCAGGGCCTGTAGTAGCATGGGATAAGCACTCTGTGGGAGTCTGAAGGTCAAGCAGCCTTTACAAATCAAATTCAAGACCGCTGGAGTTCATGCAAAAGTCTGGACAAAAAAGAAGCACTTAAACACAGCGCCGAGCTGATTCAGAGGAACGGGAAACTTGCCATGAATTCTGAAGAACAAACAGTCGGGTCGCAGCGTTTATGTGTCTGACAGAGGAGGGATTATCAGGGTGTTAGTTTCAGACCGCATGTGTTGGACGTGAGGTATCATACCCACAGACAGGTTTGAGTATTATTAGTGATCTCATCATAAATCTAGTTGGATATTTTTACCCACGTTGCTCATCCTCTGGTGGATTCTTCACTCTGTTCTCGCTGCCACTTTGAAACTTAAACCAGCATTCAGCTTTCTTTCATGTTTTCCTCCCTTGAGTTTGATTCATTTTCAGACTGACCTGAGTTACCCTGTTTTTTTGTTGTTGTTTTTTTACTGTTAGTCTTTACCGGCTACTCTAATCACACAGCGGGAGAAGAATTTCAGCCAACGCTCGCTGCAGATCCAAAAAACGACTTGTTAGCAATTCAATAACCGGCGGGTCTGATTGGTGGCAGGCGGCGTGTCGGCCTCAGCGGGGGGTGCTAACAAGCTTCTCTTCTCTTTGTGTGTGTGTCGTCCCCCCCCCCACAGTCATCTGGAGTCGGATCGCAGCGCCCTGAAGAGGAGGGAGTGGGAGAGGAGGAACCAGGAGGTCCAACAGGATGAAGACCTGTTCTCAACCGGATTCAACCTGTTTGGAGAACCTTACAAAGTAAGAGATCATTCAGAAGTTAATCATGTATGCTAGATAATTTTAGGAAATATGATTTGCTGAGATTTAGGTGATGAGATTAATACACTCTGGTGGGAGGCATATATTACAGCATGTAATTGCACCTAAACCCATAAATTGGCTTTTTTTTTTTAAATTACATTTCTGTTTGTGTGCAGAAATGGCGATTCAATGTGTTAATTATTTAGCTTTAGAGGTGTTGGTGGTTGGCGTGAGCCATGAGAGCGTTCACTGTTTCCCCCTGCTTCCATAATAACGCCCTATTTGGACTGGATGTGTTGCTCCAGGGGAGGTCTAAGGCTAATAATTACAGCCCCAATTACCTGCTGTTTTACATCCAACTCTCTGGTCCTCCTGTAATTTATATCCAGACCTGCTTGTATTTTAAAGTGGATCTCTTAGTTGTTTTCTTCTCCTTCTACCTTTTTTTTCCATCACATTTGACTTTTGTGTGAAAATAGATTAAATCAAAAATGTTTTGCTAATCTGATCGACTGAAGCATGCTAGTACCGATACACGTTTCAGAACCAATACGGCAACAGAAAAACTGTAATGTTAATCCTGTCCGGATGGGGCTTAAAAGCTCTGTACATAGTGGTCTTCTCATCTAACTCACAATTATTTTTAAGAAGACTTTCTCTAGCGAACAGTAACATCTGAATGTGAGGACTGTAACGTCGCTGAGCTGCACAGCATACGTACGCTCATCTTTACGACCTGGCCGAGGCGTGAGGCCGAGTGCTCTCCCGTCGCCGCTCAGGAGAAGCTTTACGCTCGGCTGTTAAGTCGTGATCGATCTCTGCGGGAGGAGAACGGCCGTACCTGACACCAGAGTTTCATTTGGGGAAACGGGAGTGAATTAACGGCGTCTTAATCAGCAAGGAAAGCAGCCCCGCTTTGTGATTTAGCCTCATTGGAAACAATTTTAGTCTCACGCAAGCAAGCAATTGAAAGGGATCTTTATTGCTAACCAACAATTATCCAAACATTTATTTTGCCCCATAATGCCCTTTAACGCTGTTTTTTGCGGATGACGAAGCCGACGAGGGAAAATGGATGATCACAGGCTATTGGAGCCGTTCCTTCTCTCCGGGGGCCAGTAGTTTAATATCCCCGAGCATGAGGTTGTGGTCCGTTCCGTTCCGAGGCACTCGAGGTGCCATCATTTTTATTTCTTCTTCAAGCTGAAAGCGAACCAGCCATGCATGAAGTCCACGGCCACTCTCCTGCCCCTGTGTTTGAAATTGATTTTGGTTTGTTAACTCTCATTTGCCGCCGTCGGGCACTTCAACGCTCAGTTATGCCGCCAAGTGTATCGACCTTGGGACGGACCGGCTCTGAATGTCGACAGAACGTGTTTAACGGCTGTTGTGTCTGAACGCAGAGGACACGGGGGCTCCTGGCTGAGCTGCTGCTCGGGGTTCAGCAGCACACGAGAGCTTGTTCTCATAATGAATCTAATCTGAGGTGCCGCCACACTCCAACTAATTGTTTCCAACTAATTAACGGAGCTGAGTTCAGGTCAAGATGTGTGTGTGTGTGTGTGTGTGTGTGTGTGTGTGTGTGTGTGTGTGTGTGTGTGTGTGTGTGTGTGTGTGTTTGTTTGTGTGAGGATGACTGTGGACTTTTGGAGTTTAAATTATTACAGTAATTGGAGCCAAATACATTAAATTTATTTGAGCATTTTTGCAAGTACTGGAAGAGTAAATTAGTTAAATATGTTTAATCAGGCTCGCTTCTCCGTTAGATGACAGGTTACAGAGGATTCTGTTCATGTGATCAAGTCTTGCAGACACACTGTCCCAAAAAATGAAAGTGATCTGCAGAGATGCGGCCGAGAGGTACGCAGCAATGTGTGTGTGTGTATGGTTGTTTCGTTAGCTTCTAGCATCTAGCGAACACACCGGCTGCTATTAGCTGTTAGCAAAACACGCCATCCATTCCGTTATCTAGCCGAACACAACGTCCACGCCGTTAGCTGTTAGCGAAACTAATTGCTCATGCCGTTAGCTGTTAGCCAAACACACTGTATATTCCATTAGCTGTCAACACACCGTTAACTGTTATCCCGCCTCTTCTTTGGGCACAGAGTAGCAGCTTGGCGGTCGGTGATGCACTCAGCTGTGTTATCACTAGCCGGCTAAGTGTAGTGAGTGAGGAGTCAGCAGGCAGTCAGTGCCAGTATAAAACAGGTCATAAAAGACGTTTTGAGAGAGTGTGAGTCACCGCAACCACGAGAGGTCCGTGAGCATGTGGCCATAACTCTGGCCAGCCAAAATATAATGCATTATCCTGCAGCAGAATGCGACATTAGCTGTGGACAGACAAAGAGGTGCACACTCACTCGCTCTCAGAAGTACACACACACAGAAGCAGAATGCAGACAGAATGCAGACAGTTCTAGAGCTGAGTTTCGGTGTGTGTCAAAACCGTTTTCTCATTTTGGATTCTTTCAGTGGGGTGCTGTGCTGAGGATTTCTACATCTGTCATTAATTACAGTGATTAACTTAACAGGTGGACGATAATTCAAACAAAGTTTGGAGCAATGATGCGTCTTATAAGCGACTGGCCCAGAGGGGGTGACTGCATCCTTCATAAAGGGATGACAGCATGTGTACTTGTGTACTTGTTTCATATTCCACCTCTTTCCAACTCACTTCCCCAGTTTATCTCTCTCTGCTGTTAAACGCGACAAACGGCTTTGGCACACCTTGATACTTTCTTCTGCTGATTTATTCGCCACACTACCAATTTAATTCTTTTTTTTTTCTGAGGGTGTTTCTTTACCAAGGCCTGTGCAACCTCACTGCATTTCTTGAGTCGAAGTGCTGACTGAACTTACTGAACTGCTCCTTTAAAGATCTATATCAGCCCTTTTTCATTATCACATAGGATTTATAGAGTTTTTTATCATTCCTGGTCCCTCTCTCGTTCATTTTCTCTCTCTGTACCTGTGTATCTATCGCGTGTCCGTCACTCTCGTTCTCTGTCTTTCCCTCTCTTTCTCTACAGTGTTCATTCTCTCTGTCAGCTATTAGCTAATCCCTCTTCTAATCCTGTTAAAGAGCGTTATGCTGTTAGCAGCTATTTGGGATGATCTATTCTCACACACACACACACACACACACACACACACACACACACACATAGGTATTCATCCTCTCCTTCTCCTCTGTTTTCCATTTTGCCTCTCTGTAAATGTGTTTTCTGTTCCTCTTCAGCCACCAGATCTTTTATTCATGAGCCCGAGATGGAGAAGAGATGAGCTAATTTATTCACAGCTAACTTCAGCTCGCCACGGTGTGTAGTGTTTGTGTGTGTGTGCGCACACGCAGAAATTACATCTGTTGAGATTATTTGAAAGCAATTCTCTCCTTTCTTGTGTGGATCTTTTGTAAATAAGGCATAATTCTTTGCCCTGTTTCTTTTTGCTTTGTTTTTTTCTGCTTTATTAGTGAGTGTAAAATGAAGGATAAAGTGAGACATGGTACACGAGATGAATGCTGCTTTCAGTCGCATAGATTTGTCTTGAGGTTTTTTTGTGTGGACCACAAGGGTCTGTCACCTTCAACCTGGAACTTTTACCTGCTGTTCACCTATTTTTAAAATAATAACAGAGATATCCTTTCAGTCTGTGCTTCTTAACAAAACTACGTCAAACATAAGGGTTATCCGATGACATCTCAATAATTTGAGGTTGTCTTTTTATCTGCCAAACAGAAATGTTACAGTGGAAAGTATCAGTAAGAGCTTAAAAAGCATATTGAGTCTGAATTCGGGAGACTCATCCGGCTATTGATTTTGGTAGTTGTTAAAAACGGCCCTTGAGAGGTAGAAGTTATGTCTCAGCCACTAGATAATCCTGAGGATTGTGTCCGTAAATTTGATAGACACACAGCCCTCCATTATCTTGGTCAAATGCAGTGAAGGTAACATGTATACGGGGGCTTAGAGCCCTTTAATCACATGAGTTCCCCAAGGACTTCCATCCCTTATGAATAGAGTTTAACTCTAGAGTGGAATCTACTTTATTTATCAGTTTGGTAACGGACACAATATTGATTGGCATCTATGTTGATAACTCATTAGCAGTCTCAGTGACTTTTAGCCATGCTTTGGTCCCAACTGAAATATCTCAGCAACTATCGGCTGGATTACCATGAGGTTTTGTACATTCATGATCCCAGAGGATGAACCCCGATGAGCTTCTGACCTGCTGTAGACGCTTAGTCTCGTTTCTCCGGGTTTTAAAAAGACGGAACAATGAATCAGTGAGTTGATGGTTGTGTGACATTCCAGTTTCTCCTGGTTCACAAAGAATTACTAACAAACCAATTTGATTATGAAAACTAGAATTACCGTCTCACGGTTATTTCATGTTGCGGTTTACATTGACGTCCTTCCGAAATGTCATCACTTCTCTATTTTATCCTAGCAGACATTTGTGTGAAGTTGTCATAATTAGCATATGGATATGAGTCATGCTAAAAAAAAAAATGTTAAGATCACTTTAACCACCAAATTCTAATCGGATCATCCTTGAGTCCAAGTTGAAGTTTTTGCCAAATCTGAAGAAACTGCATTCACGAGAATGGACAGGACAGACGTACGGACTAGCTAACAACTCCAAACTCGGGGTAACAGTATTGTTTGTTATCGACCGAAGCTGTTTGCATCTGAAAAAACAAAACCAGACACACAAGAAACAGCTAAGATACATGCCTCCTAGAGTTAAGTTAAGACTTCTGGATCATGTTCACAAACTGATCCATTACTTCTTTGAACTCCTTTTCAAAGTTCAAAGTGTTCAAGATGTGCGGTTTTAAAATGCACTTCTAAAATAAATGTAGACAGGAAATTGACCCCGACGGCCTCTCCCAGATCTGCACGATTGGTGTTAAGTTCCGCTGCAATCAGTGTGGGGATTACTCATTATTATTACATGTAACTTAAGAAATATTACCTACGATTAGTTAAACTCCCGCTGCCTATGAACGTACGTACGTTCATTATTCATGGATTCATTAACCTCTCCAAATAACAGGCAATTTCATCCCGTCTTGAAAATGAGATGAAGGGTCTTCTTCGCTCCTCCTCATCCGTTTGAACCTTTTTAAAGCCACCGTAGCATTACTTGACAGTCACTCGGTGTTACCGCGGGGTGTTCAGCAGGTTGTCAGATAGCTCGCCTTTATGGCCGGATCCATCGATCAACCCACAAAAGAAAAAGTTCTGTACGGTCAAATTACAATGCCACGTTTCACACGGATCCGTCGCTTGTCTGCGATTCATGATGAAATGTCACAATTAAATTACAGGCTGCAGATCTTGCATAATTCAGACTCGGCCCATGATTGATGTATTTGCTTCACTTATTTGCCGCTCAGGTAGAAAAGAAATGTCAGAGGATGGGGATGATAATCCGCTGCTCTTCACTCGTCCCTCCTCTTCCATGGCTTTTTTTTCCGGTTCCAAATATAGATCGACTGAAACCCCCGCTGACTGCCCTTCCAAAAACGTGCAGCTCCGTCATTAATGAAGCTGTCAATGGCTGACACGGAAGGAACTCTTGAGCTATTCTGAGGAACATCTCTGCGTTGGCGCTGCTGAAGGTGCCATTCTGGCCGTATATCAGCACGGCCCGCACTGTCCTTTCAAGCCATGATTGCTTGAGAATCCAGGGTCAGGCTAATAATGATTCCTGCCCCATTAATTTTACTGCACCAGCCCGGACGGGACCCTCTTAAGGGTGGCATGTGTTTTAATTAATCATCTCGTCCTGATGTCTGGTCAGTGGTCACCCTATCCATCTCGCACTGCTCCTCTCCGGATGAATAAAGAGGGCTTTTCATCAAGCCTGAAGAAAAGGAAAATTGAAAGACTTAATTAATGCTCTCTCTCTCTCTCTCTCTCTCTCTCTCTCTCTCTCTCTCTCTCTCTCTCTCTCTCTCTCTCTCTCTCTCTCTCTCCCTCCCTCTTGTGTTTTTTCTTCCTTTCAGACTAATAAAGGTGATGCGTTGGCCAGTCGCGTCCAGAACACGCTGGGTTCCTACGAGGAAATGAAAGACCTGTTAACCAGCCACTCTAACCAGAGCCACTTGGTGGGAATCCCCAAAGGCAGCAACAACCTGCAGACCCCGACCACGTCGACGACGGAGAGACCCGCCATGGAGTCCCAGCTTTTCAACGACGCCCTGAGAGGAGGAACAGGTGGAGGTGGAGGAGGAGGAGGAACAGAGGATGGCGGGGATAAGAGGATGGCAAACGCATCTTCCTCGTCGTCAACTTCCATGCAGCCGCCTGCCACGACCGCGTCGTCAATGAGTGCCACGGCGATCCCACATCAGAATTCTAAAAAGTCCCGAAGCTCCATGGACTGGTCGAGGGCAGGCCACGGACAGAGCGCCCAGGCAGGAGGCCTCGTTGTAGGCTTGGCACCGAGTGGGACGGGGCCGGTCACGGCGGCCACGAGTGGAAGAGGGAAAATGTCTTTACTCGAGGAACAGCAAATGCAAAGGCACGACGAGTTGTTTAGCTCACTCAAAGATGAACTCGGTCTCAAAGGCGACTCAAGCCCTTCTTCCTCCTCTTCATCCTCCTCTTCCTCGTCTTCTTCCGGAAGAAGGCATGCTTCCCACCCCTCCAAAACCCTTCCTCTTCCAGGTAAGTCCGACACTGAAAGGCTTCAAAGGAATAGGTTGACATTTTGGAAAAAATAGAGAGAGTTGGTGGAAAGGATCGACACTACTCGTGTGTCTGTATGCTAAACGTAGAGGTAGCAGCCAGTTAGCTTAGCTTAGCATTAAAACAGTAAGCAGAAAGAAACAGTAAGCTTGGTTCTCTCCATTGTTACAAAAATCGGCATACCAGCACCTCTTCATTTTAGTAGTTAACATGTTATAACTTAAAATGGTTTTGATATGCAGAGTTCTTTAGAAGGAGCCAGGCTAGCTGTCTCCCAACGCTTCCTGTACATTATGCTAAGCTAATGCTGCAGTCATGCAGTGTCTGCAGAAAGTGGAGAACAGGAAAAACCCGTTACATATTTGGAGCCAGTCTTGAAACTAGTTACAAATGACATAAAGCTCTTTTAAAATTTGCTAAATCAATTGTATTATTGTTATTATTGACATACATGTTACATTTACCTGCCATTCATACAACAAAAAGAGGACTTCTTATATTTTGATATTCATGGGTAAATGTTTGAGTGCTGATGAATATTTCCAGTGCAGAACAGACGCCATCACCTTTTGGGTGGGGCTTCTGAAAGTGAACATCTGCACCCGATGATAAACCACATCTTTCAGCTGATTTCTAAACACATAATTTGCTTTGATTGTGATTGGCTCCATCCATCTGGGAGAGGGGTTTTTTTGGCGTTAGATTCTGACAGAGCAGAGCAATATTCCATTAGAACAGGTGTTGCTCTCTATATTTTTTACTTTTTTTTCTTTTCTCTCCATTTTCATTCTCTTTTACAGATGGTGGCAATTTCCGATCTGCCACCATGGACAGTGGCCATTTCAAGTCTTCCACTAACACAGAAAATGGTGGACATTTTAAATCCTCCCCGTTTGAAAACGAGACCGGCTCCCACCTCTCTATGTCCTCCTCCCCGCTGGCTTCCACCTCGGTTCTGACGACGCCCACCCCCGGTCTGACCACTCCCACGTCTGGACTGACCACCCCCACCTTCCCGCCCGGCAGCCTATCAGGGAAGCCGATCGCGATCCAGCAGAAGCCCACAGCATACGTTCGCCCAATGGATGGCCAGGACCAGGTGCCGAGTGACTCTCCCCAGCTCAAGCCCCCTCTAGTGGCCACAGAGGGCTTCAACAACAGTCAGGCCTACGGAGGGAACGCTGGGAACGCCAAGAACAAACTGCCAAAACTGAGTCTGGGCCACACAGGGGAGGTAAGGAACAATATTACTAAACATATCAAGTTGTTAAGGGATGAATGCTGTTCTGAACATGATCCCAACATATCGCATTTTATTTACAATTGGGTCACAAATAAAAGTCATTTAAAACAAATATATATATATATATATATATATATATATATATATTGACAATTGTATGTATTTACTTATTTGTATATATATTGTCACAGTATCTCCTGTGCTAAATATTGTTTCATAAACCACACAATAACCCCAAGCTAAAAAAAACCAAACATTTTCCATTAATAATAATAATAATAATAATACTTGGTAGAGCGTAGTGTTGCCAGATCAGGTTGCCAGTCACCAGGCCAATGTCAACTTAATACTCACCCAATTCCATAAATACAGTCCAAATCAAAACCTTTCCAGGAACCCATTTAAAGTCATTACATGCTCAACAGAAAGCACATCACAAGCATACGAAGCTTCATATCTGCATCAAATTACCAAAGTTAAAATCTGACTGCCAAAAAATACACAAATCCCTGTGTCGATGTTAATAAAGCCCCCCTACCTTCAGAGATAAAATGACCTAACATTATTGTAAGGGTGTAAATCACACCGCCGATCACAATTGTTAGTTGAGTTGGGCAGTTCGATAATAACAGCAACTCTGTCTACTCACCGATATCATGGTGAATATTCACACATTTGGCTAATTGAAATGTCAGATGAATCTTAACAATCCCAAACTTCTTCACACACACACACACACACACACACACACACACACACACACACACACACACACACACTCACTTAACTCTCTGACCTGAACACTCTGTCTGTCTCTCTCCTTCTATCTGTCTCTCAGTCACTTTCCCTTTTCAAAACGGCAAGAAACACCAGGCTTGATGTGTGTGTGTGTGTGTGTGTGTGTGTGTGTGTGTGTGTGTGTGTGTGTGTGTGTGAAACCGGTTGACAGGCGAGTAGTCATCCATATCGAGCAAGCCAGCTGTTCCTGTGCTTTGATAGAGCTTGTGTGTGTGTGTGTGTGTGTGTGTGTGTGTGTGTGTGTGTGTGTGTGTGTGTGTGTGTGTGTGTGTGTGTGTGTGTGCAGCACTCCAAATGAGCCCGAGATGGAGCTTTGAGCATATGGCACCGGGAAGGAGGAAGCAAAAAGGGAGACAGGGAGGGAATTAAAATCTACTTTACTTTCAACACTTTCTTGCGGAGGGGTGAGAACGAGAGTAAGTACATTCATGGCCGTGAGTGCTTTCTCTCACTTTGTTTTCACCCACACACCCATGGATGCCGCCGTTATCGCCCCTGCTCACCGTTTAGTTTTCCACTCCTCTCATATTTATTCCGGGGGAGAATTTATTGGAAGGAAAATGCAAACTGGATGCAGGAACCGAGGGGGGAGGAGAGGGTGTGAGAGAGAGAGAGACGGAGGGGAGACGGATGATAAGAAAGCGGGGGGGACGAGGCACGGAGACTAAGGAGGGATAGAGGGAGACAATGAGCGACTGATTACAGCACCTTATCATCGCTGTGTTTGTTCTGGTGAGATGAGTTATTGGATGTGTTCTGCAGCCTAAACGGCAACGCGGAGGATTGTAAACGCCAAACGGAAGACTCTGAGAGTCCTGCTGCTCCTTTTATGTCAAGGAACCGGGGCAACATGTCCACACTTTACCTCTGATTGGTGAACCAAACGTCTGGCAACATAGTCACAGGACCAGAGGCCCCACGATACCATAGAGTCAGGACACTTGAGGCACAATACAAAATGATTGCGATTGAAAACATTTAGTGATATGCTGAGTATTGCGATATCAATTGGGACATATTGGGATTTATTACCCGTTTTGCAACTGTAAATTAAAAACTGTTTTATCTAATAAGATAAAGCTTTCACTCGGTTGATCTCCCTTCAATCCATTTCTAATAGGCCTATAGCCAATGAACTCAAATATCTATTATCATCATCAACTATTTATAAAGACACAAAGATTGTATTTGTATTAATAAAAAATCTTAACATTAGTCATTTTAATTCTATTTTATAAGCTGCTTAGAGCTAGTGTTTGTCAGTTAAACAGGTCATAATTCACTCTCTAATATCTATTTATGTTGCTGTCAAAACAACTGTAGTTCTACACAGTTTTACTAGATTACATATAAAACACATCATGATAAACTTTATAAATGTCTTTCGTTCAATACTCATTTTTACTGACTGGAACTTGAACGCACCACAGCGTACAACAACAACAGCTGTTGCTGTCAGAGTAGTAACAACAGTAGCAGCTCTTCTCACTGTCACACTAGCATCTAAGAGTTAATGCCGATCTACAGATCGATGACGATCACACTATGATGGTTAAACTGACTCCCCGGTCATTTACTGTATCCAAAATGCTCCCACACTGCCGATTTAAGGCACTTTTTGGCGGACATGAGGCTGGAGTGTTGGTTCGTCCCCAGGTATCAGTGGTCGTCCTGATCACGAGAAGATCTTTTGAAGTCAAGCAGCAGGGTTGAGTTTCCATTTAACCCTTTTCAAGTTAGTTCAGGTGCAATGAGTGTGTGTGACATACCCAGTATTTGGCTCACAGTTCTGTTATTGAATGCTCAGTATTTTTGCGATTGTGTGTCGAATGGTGTGTGTGTGTGTGTGTGTGTGTGTGTGTGTGTATGTGTGTGTGTGTGTGTGTGTGTGTGTGTGTGTGTGTGTGTGTGTGTGCAATAAGCCTTTAAACTGCTGTGGAAGCTTTCTGTTAGCACTATAGAATTATTGATTCGGGCCTGTTATTCCCAAGTGTGTGTGAGAGAGAGAGAGAGAGAGAGAGAGAGAGAGAGAGAGAGAGAGATAACACTATTGATCTTTTCCTAACAGTTACAGTAGGCTTAAATCTACCTCTAGACAAGCGCACACACACACACACACACACACACACACACACACACACACACTGCATGCTATTTTACTTTGGACTAATCCAGAGTGACATATTATGAAGTGTAGCTGTTAATACTGCAGTGTCATTGCATATTCAAGCAACAATCATTTCAAGGTAAAGTTTCTCTGAGCTCCCCTCAGATCTGTGTGTAACACCCGGATGAACCAGCAGGAGTTCTAACATCACAACCAGTTTGAAGCCAAATCGCGGTCCAGCGTGAGACTAGCGCGTGATGCAGGAACTTCTTCCTCCAGCGCGCGTAGGAGACGTATTGTGCTGAGTAGGTAATAGGGATGATCTTATCTATTATCTCAAAAGGAAGAACAACTGTAAACGGTTGAGGGTAAACATTCACCACTTAACAGAAACACCTGCTTTCAGCTGCTGCTGGTGACATCCGGTTGTCTCCGCTGCACTCTCACTCGGGGCAAACAATACTCGAGTGGAGTGGATAAACAAGTGTATCTGTGAGGCAACAAGGTAAACACCGAGGTGACAGGTGACACTTCCAACGGCGCCGTGACAAGTTTCATTTACATGTAGCTCAAGGTACAGAGCCGGTGTAATTTCACAGCGATTTGAGGGCTTTCCGTGAGGGGTTTTTTTCCGTGACGGCACACGCGGAGGTGCACTCGCCACTAATGTGGCGGTAAATAAGAAGCAGGGTAGACTAAGGCCTCCAGTCGGTAATCACCACGAGGCCAGCGGCAACCAAATCAATTCCGCTCTCAGAGAAAGCATTCGTTCACGCATCTTTGCATGAGAAGATCCTGCCTGACACACTCGCCTGGTGAGCGTTTACATTTATAACAACGGATGTCAGCTCAGGAAGCTGGCTGGACTGAATTCAGATGAAACATCTAACACGAGGCCTGTCGAAGTTGTTTCATCCGTTCAGAAAGCACCTCAGCGACGTGTATATATGCTGAACAGGTTATGCAGGGACAGAAGAGATGATGCCACTTTTACAAGGCAGTTTGAAACCTCAGCGATTAGGTTGTGTTTCATTAGGTTTTATTATTCCAAAATGTACCTTTTATAGTACTATTTTCTCCGACTTCAAAAGATCAAAGACAGCCGTGCTTGGATTTAATAAATTAACCGGCCCCATCTCTCTCACTTCGAGACACTTGAGCAAAGTGCAAATAGCGCAAAACCGTCACCTGAAGTTGCCTGGAATATTTTAGCAGCTGACTATAGTTCTGATCGGTTGAACGCGTAATTTCGGCACCTGTGCGGCTGCCGCCTGAGGGAAGGCGGCGATAAGTGTTGCTCGAAGGTGCCAAGATGATGTCATACGCTTATTTGCATATTCATTTGCCACATCAGGCATCTTTGAGTTGGATAAACCGGTGCAAATCGCTGCACACATTTGTGGACAAATGCTTGTGGAGTCAACACATCGATATCCCTCTGCCATGGTTATTACAATAACGGTATTTTTTTTCTCCCTTGACTGTGTTTTTATTTAGCTATATAGTGGTTACTCTACTGTCAGGAGTACTTAGAATATAAAAACATTTTAATGTCATCATGTATAAAGGCTTTGATTACTAGAGGGTTTTCTTTGCCCCACACAACGTTACAATATATGAAGGAATCAGAATGCATGAAACAGTTGCAGAATGTAAACATTTTTTGTTGTGCAAACTGCAACGTAGTAAAAACAGAACTTAAAGTTTTACAATTTTAAGATAGTTGTATAAACACTATAAACTGACCTACACTGTTGTAGAAAGGTGGGCGACTGTATATGTAGCTCTGCTTCCAGCTTGCTTCATGTTGTTCATATAATGTTGGGATCGCAGTTTGACTGAAGTATTTTTGCCCCAGTAAGACGTACCTTGAATCCAGTGTTTTAATCGTACCTTGAATCCAGTGTTTTAATCGTACCTTGAATCCAGTATTTTAATAATACCTTGAATCCAGTGTTTTAATCATTGCTCTGAACTCGTCTTTCTTGACTGTCTGTATCGGGACCAAAGCTTCCAAACAGCAGACTCAGCTCCTCTCTTGGGCACACATTGTATTGATGCATCTCTGGTCTCTCTTTGTTCATCCTGCATCCTCTTTTCTGTTCTTTAATGTAACGTTACTGCAGCGACGGAGCCTCTCCCAGCTGTTAACAGACTAGCTAACGGGCTAGCTAGCGAGCTGTACCCAGCATGCTGTTCGGCGGTGTACTTTTATAAATGTACAATTATTCGTGTTACAAATTGTTTGTGTCACAAACTGTTGTGTGCCGTGGTGTTGCCCTGTTAAAGAGAGTTAGTTGTGGGTTATTAATTGTTGTGTTATGAAGTTATAACCATAACTTAGGGGTTCCTCGCAATACAAAACTAGCGTTAGCTCCGACCGTAGCGCTATTCGCACAAACAGTATATTTTGCTGCCTGTTGAAGAGTTACAGCAGTTGTTTCGGCTATGCACCGGTATGACGGCGTATGAAAAATTAATATCATACTGGAAATTAAAACCAGTATAACGGCATTAGCTGCACTAATCAATGTTGTCATACTAACAATGCATGAAATGGCTGTGTGTGATGTGAAAGAGGTTTCCTGTAGTGATGAACCCACAGAGAAATGTGGAGTCTTTTAGTGTCTTACAGCTCATTGTTTTGGTTTTACAGACGGCAACTTTACTGTTTAGGTTCCCTCTCAGCTCTCACACCAACCCTGTTACAAGCAACAGCAGACAGACAGAGTAGCTAGCCAGTGAGCATTAACAGCTATAGAGTCGGATATCTTCTTCAGGAGGTGGTGGAGACCAAAACTGAGCCAAAAGGCGTGTAAATATTGGGCTTAAAGTCATCAGGTGGACAGAATCACGACTCCAAACGAATGCTAATGTTGCTCTCTGTCTGCTAGATGGGCAGCTCTTTGATAACATTTTAGCATCTTTATTAGATGATACTATGTCAGTTCTTACTGCTAAACTGTATAATTATCATGCAAGATTCACAGACAAATATTGGCAAAGTCAGAGAAAAACAAAATGTATGTTGATGGCGTTAAAAGAATCTCTTTAAATCCCACCAGCGACGGCGTCTGCGAGCACAGCGAAGTGGTCACGAGAGAGAGGTTTCTACTGACTGAAATTAAGTGTGTGCAGTGGTAAAGTGTCTGAATTAACATGAGACCTATTCACAGAAAACACTGTTTTTTCAGTGAGCTGTGGATGCGGAGCCTCAGAATAATTTACTTTATACTGCAGAAGTCAACAAATGCTTAAGGAAGCTTTCCCCTGTTTGTCCATTCATTATCGTAACAGTGCAGATGGATAGCCGGGCGTTCGCGGGGGAACAGCGGTAAAAAAACGCGTTAGAGGGATGGGTGTGTATAAAATTACGGCATGTAGAAAATACATTCTCTGAGGAAATAAAAGAAGAGGCGAGAGAACGTGGCGACGAGGAGGGAGGGGAATAAAAATATTCTCTCACTTCCAGCAGAACTAGAAGAGAGTTATGAGGAGTCTGCCAATGCAGCAAACAGCTGGCCTCATTTGCATAATACCCATCAGGCCTCTCTTTCCCTCCGGCTGCTTGTCAACTCACGACCGAGACGTAACACGAATGAACACACACACACACACACACACACACACACGCCGCTGTCTTCCACCGTGTCGGCACCTGCCAATACATTTATATAGGCAGCAGGTATCTCTGATACTGTATCAAAGCTCAATGAAAGCCTTTTAACGCTTTCATTTATTAGGTTTTCATAGAGTTGCTAATTGCCTCTGCAGAGAGAGAGAGAGAGATGAAATGATTCAGCTTTTACGCTGATAATAAAATGATCATAAAACGGCCTTCTAGAAAACAAAGAATACAGACCGAGGAATCAAACTACTGCTGCGTGACTGCGGTGAGACAGAGAAGAGGGCGCTGAGGGAGAAATACACCGTAGCCAAAAGGCATGAAAGGGGAAGGCCTCCCATCAGAAGGTGCTGCCGGGGTGTCATCACAGCAATAGCTGCCCGGCAATAAGAGAGATCACACAGGGAGGGGGGGAAGCAGCAGCCTGGGCTCATCTCCACGGGGTTTTCAGGCTTCTGTATCTTAACAGCGAAGCTCATCTTTGAAACCAAGGAAAGCGAATAGAGTGTCGGCTTCAGCTTAAACGTTGCTGATGAAGTCCAAAGGACATTGCTATGTCTCCTTTTACATTTCACAGATTGCTTTCTCCTAAGAGAGCACACACACACACACACACACACACACACAGACAGAGTGGTAGTTTAATGATTGCGGCTGCCACAGAGCGGTTAGTTATTTAGCGATGCTGTTTAGAACAGAACATGATTGGAGACGAGCCGTTTGCCCCGAGGATTAACATTACAGCTCTTTTGGCCGGATTAGCTGCAATGATCAGCATTGATCTCTGCCGTCACTTTAAGAGGCCGACGGTGCGTATCATCGGCCCTCAAGAGTGCCGTCGTCTCTGACTCCTCAGTGAATCCCCTCCTTCACACCTCCTGAATCACACTTTTTTTTTTTTTTTTCAAAAGCCTGGCCGGCTGTTCTTTAAAATGTTCTGGCCGTGCACCGGCGGCGAACCCGAGGTCGGCGGTTCCAAGTCGGGGCAGGGCTGAGCGCTCGACACGCGGCGCCCGCTGATCACTGACCGCGGGGGGGTCGCTGCGGTCAATCCCCGGCTCTGCTGCTGCAGCCTCCACGCCGTCTGCCAGAGTGGGTCGGGGGCCTTTTAAGCGGCAGCAGCAGCATGTAGCCGGTGTCCCGGGTTCACGCTGTCAAGGATTTAATTCATAGTTTAAATCCGGAGTCGTCTGTGACATTTGAATAAAAGAAATATGAGCAGTGGTGGAAGAAGTATTCAGATCCTTTTGAAAGTAAATGCATAAATTTCACCGTGTAGTCAATAATAATTTAAACTGTAACTTAATTAAACCAAAGGCACTTAAAACAGTGAAAGTATCTCCTTTTAGAGTATAATAAATTATGTTGTGGAGTTCTTGTCATTGACTTGAACCTATAAGCAGCTTTTTAGTGTTGAGCTAATTTTAACATTTTTATATGCTGCCAAATAAAGTGTCTGTTTTATATTGTTCCATTGTTCCAGTAAGTCCATGTTTCTTGCTCTTACGAGGCTGTAGGCTACTTTACATGACACATTACATAACCCGCTGTTTAGTTATATGTGACTGAAGTACTTTATAGTAGTAATACTCATTTATCAAAAGAGGGATGCCATTTTTTAGGACATTTCTTAGAATATTTCCAAATTGAAGCTATTTATGTTGTCCGAAACTAGGGCTGCACGTAATGTATATTTTTCTTATCTATTAATCAAATTATTATTATTGTTTTGATTAGTCAATTAATGTAATGACTTGATTATTCTAACCATTCATCTATATATTCCTGATTGATTTGTATCAAGTAATTTACCCAAAACAATACAAAAGATATTTTCTTCTCTAAAAAACAAACCAAAGTGACGCGGTCACAGACCCTGTTTGTCATCTCCCTGATCAGGAAAATGCTGAACCTCTAATTCAAAAGGATTGCTGTGACTCATAAATGAATTTAATAACTGTATGACATAGCAACCCTTTCCCTTAACAGGACGATCAGTACTTTTACCTCAGTACTTGACTTGAAATGTTGATTTCCTCACTGGAGTAATATGTAGTCACAATAAGAGGAATAAGTGAAACGATTTACAGACTGTTGCAGTCTCTCTCATACATGGCCGTTAAAGTAAACTGAAAATATACAACAGCCGAATAACGACACTAGATGACGCATGGTGTAACGTTATGATACTATGACAGCAGCTATGCATACATTATTTTAACACGAACAACTACTGATTACTACTAACCCAAATACGTTCCGTGTGTTGATAATCCTAATGCATCATATTACGGGACACGTCTCCACAAACCGCTCCGGGATGCTTTCGCTTTTGGAAGTGTTCGTACCAGGCGGCAACATCCAGTTCTGAAGAGTGACGTCAATGGGAAGTGGCTTCAACTTGCCAGAGCCGTGTATGTCACTTCCTCTCACTGGTTGCAAAAAGTCAAGATGGCAACGGCCAAAACGCTGAACTCGAGGCTTCATAACGACAGTCCACAAACTAATGGGTGACGTCACGACGACTTGGACCACTTCTTATAAACAGTCTATGGTTCATACATCAGAATCACACTGCTGGGAGAAAGCCATATTTACAGAGCTCTATCTTGTTGGGCCTCTGTCTTAAACACCTCCATATCTTAAGAGGATCATGGGTAACGTTATGCAAATCAACCTAGTTTTATAATCAATTACGTCGGCGAGTCCTGACCACGTTGCTGATGTGGGATTGACGATGCCGTGCTGCTTTAATGCAATGACATTTATTCCCCAGGAAGCTCATCCGAGTTAATACTTCTACTTCTCCACCAGTAAAATATAATGAATAACAAGGCAGCTTCATCTCGGACGATAAAAAACTCAGTCCGAAACGGCTAATAAGATATCCGACTATTCCATAACAGCTCATGTCTGGCGCTCATAAAAATATGGTAATAAAAATCTTTATTACTCTTGGCGTTACAAAACAATACACGGTGAACCCCTACTGCTCGCTCTTTAGTATTATTCATTAGGTTCTGATACAGGCCAGTGGCTGTTCCTAACTCTGTGTACGTCTGTTTGTGTGTGTGTGTGTGTGTGTGTGTGTGTGTGTGTGTGGGGTAGGGCCTTTTAATAAAAAAATACCCCGCTGGGCTCTGCGTTGCCAGTTTGCCAATCAGAGCATAGCCACAATATGCAAATCACACACACACAGAGACGTACACACACACACACGCACACACACACGGACGTAAACACACAGACACACAGACACACACACACACACACACACACACACACACACACACAGGAGCAGACACACACACACTCACAGTGGGAGAAGGAGTGTTTTGATCTACCAGGGCCATTACAGACATTTTAAAATCCTATGAATATAAAAAGGAGAGAGAGGGAGAAGGGTGTGAGCGAGAGGGGGAAGATGAGAGAGACGGGCGAGAGAGCATCGCAGAAAGACAGAGAGGGAGGGAGGAGAGATAGGAGAGAGGGGAGGAAAGTGAGGGGAAACAAGGTTTTCTGTTTCGTTTTTTTTTTCTGTTTACGATTTAGTTCTCGGGGAGACGGAACGGGAGAATGCATCAGAGAGATTACACGGAAGATAGACGATTAAATGGCTCTCATGGTCTTTCTCTGCCAATTTCTTATTTCTATTTTTTTCGCATTGTTTCTTTTTTCAGTTTGGTGTATTGTTCCTTGATATTAGTCTGGCGGTGAGGGATGAAAGTCGGCCCAAATCCTGAGATTTATGGAAATGCTCAGTATCAATGAACAGGCAGCGTGATTGGTTGATTGAAAGAAAGGCATCCTGCAGTCCGAGCAAATGCCTCGTCATGGTGTGGCTACAGAGCCGACCACTCAAATTGACCTTAATGTTGGAGTCAACAGACACAAACTAACAACCACGACTGGTGACTCGGTTATTTGGTGGATGTGATGAATTATTAGACTGCAGGTACCAAATCGTCAGCTTCTAGAAGAACTGTTTGGTCTTCTATTATTTTTGAGATGAGAGGAGAGGAGAGGAGGGAGGAAAGAAGAGAGAAGAGTAAAGTAGACGAGAGGAGAGGAGAGGAGAGGAGAGGAGAGGAGAGGAGAGGAGAGGAGGGAGGAAGGAAAGAAGAGAGAAGAGTAAAGTAGACGAGAGGAGAGGAGAGGAAAAAAGAGGAGAGGAGAGGAGAGATGATATGAGACAAGAGGATGGGAGAGTTGGAGGAGAGGGAAGAGGAAAGGATAGAAGAGGGGAGAAGAGAAGAGAAGAGAGGAGAGAGGAGAGGCAGCTAATAGGGTGATTAGGGGGGTGGAGAGCTGCTGTTGAGAAAAAAGAGCCAGTGTTGGATTATTTTCTCCTCTTAAGAGCTTACAGAGAACCAGCCGGTGTTTTACACCTCAGCTCTTAAGACCCCCAAATCCCCCGATTTAGACTTAAACTGCATAGAGAGGGAGGAGAGGAAGAAGGGAGGATGAGCGAGAGAGGAAATAAAAGGAAAGTGGGGGAGTAGGAGAGAAAGTAATAGAAGATGAGTCAAGGAGGGAGATGAAGAGAGAGGGTCAGTGTTCATTTAGAGTATGTACTGTTGAAGTAATCGCACATCTTGAGCACACGCGAAACAATGTGTTTGGAGTAAACAGAAGAAAACTTTACAAAAGGGAAGGGAGACGTATATAGGTGTCATTTCCAGCTGATTAAGGGACGATCCCAGCCTCTGAATGACAAACAGTGAGCGTTTCTGCGTCACCCGGCGAGCGTTTCTGCACCGCCACGGTGTGAAATGCTCTGGCTGCAGTGTAAAAACACACACAGAGCTCATCTGCGTGGATGTCACCTGGTTTCATAGCTCCGTGGCTGTCAGGGCCGAGGGCCAACGCCGGCCCCTGCGATGGTGCTGAGATGTCTCTGCTGGGTGACTTGAGCTCATTCTGTAGCACGTTTCTTTCTACTAGACGGCGGAGAGAATGGAGTCAAGATGTCAATGTGTGACTAAGGGTGGGCGATTTGACCTAGAATGAATATTGCAGTATTTTTTTTTTTTTGCGATCTGTATTATTTTTTGCATTTAAAAAATATTTTTTTGCATTTTGTTTTATTATTTGGTCCAAATCAGACAGCAACCTCCGCTTCTGCTGAGTGAAGCCAATGCCTAAGTGTCTCAAAACCTGCGTTCTCTCTACTGGCCATCAGGGGGCGACTCCTCTGGTTGTAAAAAGAAGTCAGATTGTATAGAAGTCTATGAGAAAATGACTCTATTTATTCCCTCAGTAAACATTGTAAACATGAGTTTATGCCTAGCACCATGTATAAACATACCTTGTTATTGTGCATTCAATACTAAGCTATTAAAATATTACACAGGTTCATATATTCATGTTTTTATTTTAAACATGTGCACTGCCATTTAGAAACATACCTTGCATGATAATCATGCATACAAGCTATTCAAATTGACATTTTTATTTTAAACATAAATATGGAAACGAAAATGGGTGATGGCCTATTAGTGCCACTGCCATTCATAAACATACCTGTTATCTTGCATACAATACTGAACTATTAAAATAATGGACAGATTCATGTTAAGGGATTTTTTTTTTTTAAATTGTCTAATCTACCCAAACGTCTCAGTTTTAGGGGTTCTAAAACGCCAGGCTATTGTGGACGCCAGGCGTAAACGTAGCAAAAATCTTGTGTTTTAAAATGAAAAGACATTAGTATGTAGCCGAAAACACAAACATGCTGCTTTATCTTCGTCTTCTATTCAAGATTAGGCGTTCCAACAAGACTACATTATGTCTGAAGAGACAAAACGTGTAGTGATACTGGCGGCAAAAGTTCCACTTGTTAGCAAAATTATAGTGGAACCCATCTAAAGAAAAATTTGCATCATAGAAGATGATGTGTTCTGACTATGAAAGATATTTAGTTGTGTATTTTGCATGCTGTAGACATGCGGAGCCGAGATCTACCATGCTGTTTCAATACAGGCCAAAACCCCCCAAACTTCATAGGTTTTGTTGTTGTTGTCTTAGAAGTGTGTATTAATCTACACAAAACGTCCCATCAGTGTAAGAGACATTTGGTGGACGTGACGCCATTGATTTTGTTTACAAAAGGGACTCATTCAGCCCTCTGGGAATTTATGAAAGTGTGTGTCCGTGAATAAACACGCCCTATTGTACTCTCGAGAACCCCTCCGCCTTCCACCCCCCCCCCCCCCCCCCCCCCCCCCCCCACACACACACACACACACACACACACACACACACACACACACACACACACACACACACACACACCCACACCCACCCACCCCCCCTCTCAAGAGGCACTTATTTAGTTTGTACACAGGCGTCACACTGAGAACCACACACAGACGGACCACACACACAGCCAGCACAAGCACACACCTGTCAGTCATTCTCTTTTTATTCCCTAATTAAAAAAAGAGGTGGCGTGTGTGTGTGTGTGTGTGACTATATAAAGGCCTTTTTTTCTCCTTTAGTACAGGTATGTGTGCATGTGTTGCGTATATTAATAAAGGGGGGTTTTCTCCCCCACTGAACGGAGCGTGTCTCAAAGAGAGACAGAGTGTGCGTCGGTGTGTGTAGGAGGTGTTGTGTTCGCTATTAATCACAGCGGAGAATCTCCCTCCCCTGTTCGGGTAATACAGATGTCATCCAGAGCAGGAACTCCGGCATGCCGCTACCTGGCTGCTGCGTGCAGAAGTGGCTCCAGCAGTGTTGTTTATCTTGATAGAATTGAATTCAATTTTCTTAACATTATTATAGCATACCATACGGTAGCCATACGTTGCATTGGCCGCAGTCATGCAGCGTGCTCTGGAGATCCCGTGGAAATGGAGTGTCCAGGTTGCGTTGCAGAAGTGAGAAGGCTTCCGTTCAAAAAACAATTTGTTGCATTTGTAATAAAGCAAATTTACAAAAAAGAAATCCAGTCGAGGTGTGTCACCTTGCTCAACAGTATGTTGTGTGGTTCACTCTGTACGCCTACATAAAGACGGTAAATAAAAAGTCCACGGGTGAGTCGACTTCGCTAGTCGCTTCAAGTTCAGACATATCTGTAACAATAAGAGAGAGTGCAGAGAAAGCGTCAATATTTTAGACTACAGAGATTACAGCAAAAAAAAAGAAAAGGAAAACAACGAAGACTATTTGTTTACCTACACAAATAATAATAAATTGTCATTTTTTTCCTCACAAAATGAAAAAGGAATCAATAAGAGTATCGATAAGGAACCAAACCGATAAGCGGTTTCGATAAGAGTATAGTATCGATACAATTCTAACAATACCCATCCTTGGTTATGGGATACCATCCCTGGGTATTATGGAAACGGAAGAAACAAAGGATGAGTCAAGTTAGCAGAGAATTTGTCTTTGAAAGTACGATAAAAAGTGTCCAGCCATAGTAAGTCATCGACATCAGCTAGTTCAGATTGTTCTAGAAAAGCCAGAAGTGAAGTCGAGTCGACGAAGTCTAGAGACTTGTCTTTTTAATATTTATTACAGTTTGATTGGCTGTCAAACATCCTTTGTTGCACCTTACTTACTGCAGGATAAATGTCACCTCCATCACTCTTATTACGGTGGTGAGTGGCTCCATAATACGAACATAACTCTCAGCAATGCTTTGCTCAGTTTGAACAGAGGTCTAATACGGCAGAATAATTAATAACACCTGTGTGGGCGTGCTGGCCCTTTAACTCGACCAGAGACAGTTTAGTAGCTATGAATCATATAAAAAAAAAAAAAAATCAGCAGCAGAGTCACAAGATAAACATGCACTGCAAATTGAATCTAATAGATACAGAGCCAGCACACAGAATATGAAACAATTAAGCTACAATGCGTTAAACATGGGACGTTTGGAAGCAACACACGCAGCAACAAGTTAAGTGACATTATGGAGAAATGTCCACGGAGCGGCGGGACAAATGGTTCTCGAGGCCGACGGTCTCACTTGTCACGGATCGGAAGTATCTTTTCAGAGAAGAAGAGCCAGAAAAAGATGCTGTGATGGGGTGAGGGTGGGCTGGAAAGCTCTCGTCTTGGCACGCTGGATGGTGCACTTGGTGGAAAAAAAGAATTGATTCAATGGAAGGTCAGTGTTAGTGATTGTTGTTGCTGAGGAGATGAGGTACTGTGCTTCTTTTCACGTGTGACCGTGTGTGTCTTTGTTGTCTCTGCAAATCGATGTGTGGAGGCCGAGAGAAGAGAAAAGATCTGTTGAAAATGCGACGGGTTGGACGCTACAAGTTGTAAACCACCTTTACAAGTTGTAAAGGTGGTTTCAAAGGGGGATTATTGAATACATAAGCTTATAAAATAATGTACAAAGAAAGTTAATAAATATATTCCCTCTTAAAATAACAACATAGCATTTCAGCTATCGGCTTATCAATTTGTGAAGGAAACTTTCCTAATTTTCGTGGCACAGCTCCAGTAGATGGATGACTCCGGGTCCTGCTAATACAGATTGAAGTGTTTAGCTTGGCTAGCCGGCTCCAGGATGTGATCCATCAGAAAACAGGGCTAATGTTTTCAGCTAAACCACTCCTGGTGCAATTATATGGTCCACTGGCATTGATCATAGCTCCTCTTCTTCAATCTATTCTCCTCTATCCCTCTCTCGCCCCCTTTAATGGCTAAGTCGGTGTTAAATGTTTGATAAATGAGTTTTGAGACCGTTTTCCCATGGATTTATTAAAATTCTATAAAATCCTTCTTTTCTGTGTGTGTTTGTGCTAGTGGAAGAAAGTGACGGTGAAAGGTAGACTATTACACAGTGTGTGTGTGTGTGTGTGTGTGTGTGTGTGTGTGTGTGTGTGTGTGTGTGTGTGTATCTATCAAATACTCTGGTTAGTTTCGCTGTTTCTTCAGACATGCAACCCCTGAGATGTCACTGTGTTAATGCTAAAAAGGTAGCCAAATTAGCAAACCTATTTTCACATCCTGCAGATTCGGAGCAACACTGAAATAAATTTAAAGTAAAGTGTTTGCCATGTGACAAATGTAAGTTCAATATCAACACTCCATTTAGCTTTGTTTTAGTCACTAACTCCGGAGAAATGTATATATGTCTCATTAGCCGTTAGCTAGGAGTTTGACGCTCTTCACTAGCTAGCTGCTAGCTGTCTCTCTGCCATTCAGTGCTGAGCAGTAGCTTAAAGTGAGTTTATTGAAGCTTTTGAAAACAGTTGCTACTGCTTGAAACATAGTTTAGTGAGAGGCAAGACTAAACTGTATAGTGTGCTGTAAAACAGTAACGCTTAGCTAAAATAAGACTAACAGCTAGTGCTTTAGCCGCTAAAACCCTGCAGAGTTGGGGCGGAAAACTCTCTCTTTGGGACTATGATTGACCCCTTTCATGTCTAGTAATTGTGTTAATAAGAAAAAGTATTAATAAGTGAAACTTCCAAATCAAAATGTATAACGTAGCTCAGTTAGACGGTTGAATGTTGAGAAAGGGAAAGAAATAAAGAATATGAAGACACTATGCCAGAAGACACCAAAACATCCACACATACCACTTAGTTTGACCTTAAGAGGACCCTGTTTTAAAGTGGGGAACTACCACAATCTAAATCGGCTGGTCCTAAGTAAAGCATCGGATACACACAACAAAGACACAAGCACACACACGCACACACACACACACACACACACACACACACATGCACATGCTAGTTGAAGGCCAATTAGCGCTGGGTGAAAACTACGGGCTTTTTTGAAGCAATGTTTCAATGACGACATTTAATTGGATGGTAAATCAACTCCTTATCTGCCTCTCCACAGCTTGGTGTGGGGAGAATGAGATGGAGGAAGAGAGGGAGAGAAAGAGAGAGTGAGGCGGAAGAGGAAAAAAGGGACCGAGAGGAGGGGGGGAGGGCAGTGAGCAAGCAAAGAGACGAAGAGAGGCAGAACCTGTGTGTGTGTGTGTGTGTGTGTGTGTGTGTGTGTGTGTGTGTGTGTGTGTGTGTGTGTGTGTGTGTGCACTAGTATAAAGTAACCTTACCTTGCTAGAGTGGCAACTCTGAGACTCTGTAGAGACCTCGGCTGATAGGAGGCAGTTAGTAAAGACAACAGCAGAGGACTGCAACCATGGCCACTGTGACGGAAGTGCATCAAGGAAACCTACTGCTCAAGAAAAGCAGCATAAATGCTGCCGGGATGAGTCGACCAGTAGCTTAATTTTTGTTAACGTAATACTTCAAAAGATTAATGATTTTTCACTGCATTCTGACATACGGCCTAATTGTGACTCATTTAAACTACAATGGCTTGTGTTAAGGTGTCACAGTAAACCAGTTGGTAAGCACGCACAACACCAGGACCATTTACACCTTTTCCTACTGTGACAATGTTTATGCTGTGAAAAAGGCCAATTGTTTCTCACCAAAATGACCAAAATATCAGGTTATATTTGTCGGAAAAACATATATGAAATAATCACATATTCGCACATTATTTTTGGACATTTAACACGTATTTAAATCTGTGAAATCTTTGAGCACTCTTTGTAATACCTACATCTGAGAAATCCTTGGTTTTTTAAAAATGTTTAAATTTAGATAACTAATCCTGGCCAATTTATCAAATCTTCAAATCTAATATTATTCAGGGTCAACTTTTTATTTGACCGAGGACAGCGTAGAGGCAGACTGGAATACGTGGGTAGAGACAGATAGAGGGTAGTATGACATGC